>NC_083229.1:63371871-63674116 GCF_032191835.1 Heteronotia binoei
AGAGAACAGCTAAGTTATGGCTACTAAGTTCATGGCAGAAACATGAGTTGAACCAGGGACTTCCAGATTCAAAGATCAATCTCTTTGGAGTACCCCTAAACAGGTCTATTCAGAAGTCAATCCCAATTCAGTTAATGGGATTTACTCCCTGGAAAGTGTTCTTAAGGTTGTAACCTTAGTGACTTTTATGAGAGGATGGATATTTGCAGAAGCATCATGAGGCTGTGTACTTTGATTAATTCTGAAGATTAATTCTAGATGCTGCTTTATAGTGAATTGAGGATTGCAAATGCCTGTACATGACAGCTTATACCCAGAATTAAACTTTGGAAAGGTGCCACTGGACTCAAATTTTGTTCTGTTTATTCAGACCAACATAGCCATCCCCCTGAATCAAACTTTGTTTACTTTA
The DNA here is from genome assembly GCF_032191835.1 of Heteronotia binoei. Classification (NCBI taxonomy): domain Eukaryota; kingdom Metazoa; phylum Chordata; class Lepidosauria; order Squamata; family Gekkonidae; genus Heteronotia; species Heteronotia binoei. Next base: position 63,372,284 of record NC_083229.1, read on the forward strand.
GGTGCAGATAAGAGGTACTTCCTTTGCAAATGGATATTAAAGACAAACAGGGAAAGGGAAAGCAGATTATTTACAACATGCCAACTGCCTTTTGAGTAGACCTGTTTAGACCATAGTCTCTCTCAGCCTTCTTCCAAGGGGAATGCAATGGGATGCTTCACTGCATCATCACAGAGCATGGCACTGGTTGCCAGGCACACTGATGATCCAATTGGGTGAGAATGACTTGGGGGACCACATGAACATTGACTTTGTCACACCATGCTGAGACAGATTTGAGGACATTATGGATGGAGCTCCCAACCACAACCTTCTGCTGGTTGGACTGGATAGAGCAGTGCTCTTGGTGTGGGATCAACTGCGCTGAAAGTGTTGATGTGGCACAGTGGAAAATGACCAACAGGCTAGGAATGATTGTGGAGGCCATGGGGGTCCACAGGATTCAACCTCCAGACATCTCTCATTGATTGAAGGTCCTGTTTTGGCCTGATGGTGATCACTTCTCTCTGTCAAGGAATTGTACTCCTTGTTTCTTTTCTATACGTTGGTTCAGACCTCTCTTTAAAATGCTAGACCTGAGCTGAAGCTGTAAAAGTCTAAATGGAAAAACGCTTCTCCTGTTGCTGGGATGACTGGGCACCTGACCTTCAATGTTCCCTCTAAGCTGCAGAGTCTTGTGAGCAAAAATTCTACTTTGTGAGTTACTGGTATTAAAGTTGTGAGCTACTGCATCAATGAGTGTGTTCTAGGGTCATCCTTCCTGTGCTAAGACAAAAATGTGTGAGCTGGAGGCTAAAAATGTATGAGCTAGCTCATGCTAACTCAGCTTAGAGGGAACACTGCTTGTGACTCTTAGGCAACTAGCAGTGCCTACCTTGACTCCCTTTGGGTTCTTAGGGCCATGGTGCCTAGCATCCAATTAGTTGTATTCCATTCAGTTAGAGTCCATGATTTACACCTGGTGGACATGGGAAAACTGCAGCTATCTCTCCATCTTCACTTTAGCCTGATTTCACTTAAGTCACCTGTTTAGATCACACCATCAGTTGACATAATTAATCTAAGATTTGAGAGAGCAGGATATAAATATGATTTAATAAATAAATAATAAAGCCCCGAGACCATGACTTTTAGCCATAAAGAAGTTAAGGTTTTTTTCCTTGCTTCTGAGCTCCTTGCTATTGAGTTTCAAACTTCATGATGGATGGTGTCTTACTGATTAGAAGAAGAAGAAGAAGATATTGGATTTATATCCCGCCCTCCACTTCGAAGAGTCTCAGAGCAGCTCACAATCTCCTTTATCTTCCTCCCCCACAACAGACACCCTGTGAGGTGGGTGGGGCTGGAGAGGGCTCTCACAGCAGCTGCCCTTTCAAGGACAACCTCTGCCAGAGCTATGGCTGACCCAAGGCCATTTCAGCAGGTGCAAGTGGAGGAGTGGGGAATCAAACCCTGTTCTCCCAGATAAGAGTCCGCACACTTAACCACTACACCAAACTGGCTCTCCAGTATATTTGCTATGAGCCAAACACTTTTTTGGTCTGTGCTGACTTGGGACTTTGACTGCTGATGCAGCCTCAGCTTCTGGAATGATAGCATCTGATAACTTTTGAACCAATGTCTTTAGTATGTTGCTACTCTGGATTTAGCTAGTTGTTTTTGACTTCTCACTGCCAAGTTCTTTTTGATATTTTCTTGCACAATTTTAATAAATCTTTAGATATATTTTGTGCCATTTTCTTCTCCAGATGGCTTCTATCTAAATCCAGCTACCTAGATCCTACTGTTTGCCTACCAGGTTAACTATTTTGTGGAAAAACATTCCACAAGTGTCCAGCATTGCAGGGATAGATCCCAGAAATAGTTAGAAGCTTGCCTTTTGGCTTCCAACTGTTGGGACAGATTCAATTGACTGGTGACAGCTACCTGACTCGAATGTGTGGATACATACTCCAGGGTTTTGTTTCATTTTGTGTTTTGCTTGGCTTACTGAAACCATCCTTGGACAATGGGAAGCTGACAGTCTCCATGGGTAATGGATATGGGTTTAGGTATGGCCTGCAAACTTGGCTACAGCTGTAGGAGCATTGGCGGGAGCTGGGTGGGGAGTTTGCTTGGGTCTTGTGGTGGTATCAGCATGGTGTTGGATCCATTTTAGGAAAATCGGCCTGTGTGTCCAGTTTTGCAGTATATGGGAATTCTCTTAAGTGATCTTGGGGTGAGGGCTTTCAAGGAGTATCCCAGCTCAGGCTACCCTCATTCTCAAGTGGCAGGGGAGACCACATAATGGCAATCATCCTTATGGAATCTCATATCCTGCAATTCCATGGTCCTTCTCTCCCCAGCAGGCAAGCTTAGGTGGGACAGGGTACATCAACTGGCAGGTGGGTAAGTCAATACCAGGATTCATTTGTCTCATGCTGTGCCAAGGCTTCTTGTTTTCATAGGGCAGTCTGCTGCAGCCTCAGCTGGGGCTCTGCTGGGTAGCCTAGTTCAAACCAGACTGCCTAAAAGAGCCTGCAAAGGAGCTAGTCCTGCGGCGAGAGTTTTACTGGGCAGCTTGTTCATACTGGACTGGCCAACAGAGCCTGCAAGTCATTTCAGCGACCCCTTGGAAGTGGGGAGAGGAGCTGACCTGGCTTGCATCTGTTTCAGCCTAACAGCTGACAGGCACACCTGCCCCACTTTAAGGCAGAAATGGATGCAAGTGATTTCAGCGATCCCTCTTACCCTCTCCAACCGTGCTTCCGACCACGAGCCCCATGAACCTCTGAAAAACCACATGGTGGTTCATTGATAGGGATAAGCATGAACCTTGATTCACGAACCACGACCAAGCAATTTATGGTTGTGGAGAGGTTCATGCCTCTCCCTAATCAGGACTACAATGTTTCTGACAGCTCCTGTCATATATAAAAAGTCATTTGGCACACTGTTTTATAGAATCCCAGTATTAAAGCTGCTCTCACTAGATCATAGGACTGGAAGAGTCCAATCTGCTGTTTAGTACAGGAAAACTAGAGCTAGAGTTTTGCTGACATTGTCAAACCTCCATTTAAAGGCAACAGAAAGCTTGCCCTCCTCAAAGTACTTGGTTCCCTTGTGTGATTGCTGTTGTGGTTAAGAAACTTGTCCAGCCTAAATTGTCCCCTTTAACTAGATCTTGCCCTCTGGAGCAAGGTGCACACTACAATCTTAGCTGGGAGTCAGTGAGAGAGGACGGGAGAAACGGAAGGCTCAGTGGAAGTCTAATCTAGAGTACACAATGGAGATAAAGGTGCATTTCTTTTAGCCACTGCAAATGTAGAGATTTCCCATTTTGAACTTGCAGCACTAGTATTGCACAGAGACTAGTATGTGTGGTGCTTTTTGTCATGCAGAAAGACTCTAATTTGCCCTAAAACAGATTTAGCCTCTGTTTTCAGTGTTTCAATAAGCCACTAATGATTTTCTCAAATGTATGCACTGTTTGAACCTGCTTTCTCAATTTGTGGAGTGTATTTATATACAACTATTTGAACTGATCATGAATTTATTTGCTATTCAATTGTCCTTTCTTGGTCAGGGTTAATTGGGAAGATAGCTCTGGAGAGAAAAAACACCTGGCATTCTATCTCTCTATTTGAGTCAAGCATTGCTAATGCTAATGTTTACCTATGGAAATCCAAAATTGGGGTGCTACAAGCCTGTGTGCTAGCTACATTAATTTGACTACTTCTGTGGAAATGACTGTAAGATAGGATCATGCATGTCTGAAGCTAAGTTATTTTAAATGGAAGCATGCATCTATAGAACATTTGGCAGTATTCAAACTATTCAGTTATTATGTATGTGCCAGTAGTTTAAAGTCCTTAGTGTTCTCACTTACATTCCTTCAGGGATAAAAAAGAGTGAAAAGGAAATAAAGAGGCTGCCTCCAGTGGCTGGGATTAAATAAGCGACACACAGCAACCAAATGGTACCTAATACCACTAGTGGGAAAGTGTTGGTTATGATCACTTCTATCAAGATGCCCTAGGAGACTTGTACATATAACAGCTTGTAACGCCCCTTTGAATGTCAGCTCCTACTAACTTCCCCCTGCTTCACCAGTCCTGACTGCCATAGCTAGTTCAATGCAAGCAAGGAAACCCGAAGGTTCACAACTATAAATGACTGGCAAACTACAGTTTGTACAAGATTACAAATAAAATATTCAGAGTATTGAAATACAACATTCAAAATGTGCAAATAAACATCAACAACTCTGTGTGGGTATTTTCTTTCTTTACTTTGACCCGACAAGCTCCTGCTGTAATCAGGAGATGACAGAACAGCAGTTCAAAACATATTAAACTCCACTGCAGCCATTTTAGTGATTTAGAAGCGAAACCAGTGCTCTTCTTGAGTGGTTGTCAGTGGAGACAAAGGCTGTACCCCAAATATCTAAGCTAATCACAGGGCCACAGGCTTGAACCAGCCATTTCACTCGTAGCTTCATCAGATATTCAAACTGGGGTTGTGTACATCTTCATATGTTCACACTAATTCTTAAACATCTCGAGTCTAATATCACAGATTTAAAACATATGGTAGTATTTTTGTTTCAAATTGGAAAGCACAGCTTTATAAAGAAACAGCACAGGTCTGAGTACATGCAACAGAGGAGAGGTGACTCTGCTCAAAAGATACATTCTGCCTCCTGTGTTTTCAGGATCCAGGTATAAAACACAATGGCTTCTTCCTCCCCTTTTCTCCCTAAAAAGCTGTGGGACACTTTTTAACTAAAATACATTAGGTAGTTGACTTGAGATATAAATCTAACCCAGAATACAATCTATATGATTTTTGTCACAGATTTTATGGACATGGTAAAACAAATATAGAGGGTTCATCTTAACAAAAGGAGGAATGTGCAATGAAAGATGTCTTCGGGACCCTATAATGCCTGGTTTATCATTGCTGATGTAACACCTGCAACTCCACCAACAAAGCATACATTTGAAATTAAAAGGCTGTCTGAAATGGTGAGCCAATTTTATCACTTGTTCCTGTTTGACCTCAGTTTCATTCTACAGGGCTTCCGATGCATGGAGCAAAAATTATGTTATTTCCACTAATTACTTTAACAGAAACAACTTACACATATTGCCATTCAAGGAGCCCTTCACATCCATGTACAAGGATAACATTTGCTTCCTGGTTCATGTTAGTTACTTCTTCAGTAATTCACACCTTGTGTTCAATTAAATTCTCAATCACACATAATACATTTTCCCCTCATAGTTGCTGGATTACTAGCACAGTATTTTAATTCTGAATTATCACAATTATTTGCATGTTCTTTAATTGGAACTCATTATGATGTATAAACATTCCCTTTCTATCACGTTTGCTGTATGAGTTACCGCTGATCTCCTTTGTAAGCTAAATAATCCTGACAGTAACAAAATAATAATTGGCAGATCCTTCACAAAGTAATATGCAACAAACAATTTGTAAAAATGAGGTATATTCAATCTGTTCACATCCTGCTACTTCTGCAGTTGATAATTCATTATGGAGCCTTGTTCATACAGCTAAAATGTAGACATTAAATAACAATTTACAACTTGATTTTATTAAACATTTATAATACCAAGGAAAGTGTGATACAACCCATCAAGAAACTCATGAAAAAGTACTTTCAAATGTTATGTTTAGGGCAAATGAGAAGAAATTACCTTTCACCTATGTTTTAAGAAAAGAGCCCTGCTGGATCAGACTAATGGTCCTTCTAGTCCGTTTTTTTTGTCTCACACAATAGCCAACCAGTTCCTCTGGAGGGCCAACAACAGGACATAGAAGTGAAAGACTTCCCCTGATGTTGTCTGCTGGCTCTGTGGTTCAGAGGTTTAGTGCCTCTGAGTATGGAGGTTCCCTTCAGTCACCATAGCTAGTAGCCATTGATAAACTTATCCTCCATGAATCAATCTAACCCCCCTTTAAAGCTCCTTTTTAAAAGAACATGTGATTATTCCTTCATCCATATTACCGACCAAATGACAAAATGGGTTCTGGCCCATGCAAATGTATACCATAATAAATTTGTTTGGCTTTAAGGTATCAAAAGTAGGGCCATCCCTAGGGGGCTAAGCTCTTTCCACTTCTCCAGCCTCACAGAACTCTGGAGTCTCATCAGACAACTGTCAGTTCTCTGGGCAGTGAGCTTATGGAGGTCCACTAGGTCAATTCTCTGGGCAGTTGGAGACTTGGGAAGTGGGAACATAGAGAAGGACACGATCATGTTGTTGCCATGATGTCATTTCTGCGGCACACTCAGAGGTGACAATATGCCACTGTAGGATTCAAAGGACACTTTATAATTTTAATACAGAATTCCTGCTAAATCCTAGAGCAGCATGACCTCACCTCCAGGCTTGCCCTAGAAATGACGTACTGCCCTTGACATGACAGCAATTGTTGCCTTATTTTTTTTATCTGCCAACCTACTGAGCACTATAGCAGAGATCTGGCAAAGCTAAGTGGGCCCACAGCAATCCCTCTGCCCAGATAGGGTTGCCAAGTCCAATTCAATAAATATCTGGAAACTTTGGGGGTGGAGGCAGAAGCAAGGTTGTGACCAACATAACTAAATTCCAAAGGGAGTTGTGGCCATCACATTTAAAGGAACCGCACACCTTTTAAATGCCTTCCCTACATTGGAAATAATGAAGGATAGGGGCAACATCCTTTGGGGCTCACAGAATTGGACCCCCTAATCCAATATTTTTTAAACTTGGGTTGCCTTTTGAGGAGAGGCACTAGATGCTATGCGGAAACTTTAGTGCCTCTACCTTATAAAACAGCTCCTCCAGAGCCCCAAGTACCTGCGGATCAATTCTATTATACTCTATGGGAACTGGTCTCCATAGTGAATAATGGCATGCCCAGCAGACATTTCCTTCCTCCACTGCTTTCTGATGACCCTGAAGCAGGGGGAGGCCTCCAAACTGGAAGATACCCTGCCCCTACCTGGGGATTGGCAACCCTATGCCCAGGTGACCACTGCTTTCTTCAGAGACATGGGTCTATACCCCCCACCTCCAACAAATGCAGAAAAGATTACTCTAATTCATCCTATCCAAAGGCTGTCTCTGACAACAAGACTCTTTCATCATTTTTTACTTCAGTGGTTTAACATGACTACACTCCTGGATTTAATATATACTGAATGACTGTTATAAACAATTAAAAGGGCCTGTATTAGGGTTGTCAGCTTTTACATCAGTTCCTGTAGGTGATTTCTGCATGCCAGAACTCTGTTTCAGAGACAGAAGCAGGCTGGCCTGATTGACAATAACTTACACATACTAGGCCAGCATACCACCAGTCTCTTTGCTTCAACTAACAAACAAAAATGTGGTTGTTTAACATATTGATAACCATTCTAAAATCATTATTGATAACACTGATTGTTAATAACATTTCTGCAAAAAAGAAAATAACCCCCAAATACTCTTAAAATAGACATACTGAGAACACATCAATATTTCCTGCTGCAAACATATGACATGAATAACAGAACATGAAATATGAATGTTCTTAAATATCAGTATACTTACAGTAAAGAGCAGCATTTTCTCTAAACGGAGTTAGTGTAATCTAGCTCATAGTTTTTTAACCTCCAGCACACACATTTTGTCTTAGCTCAGGAAGGCTGGCCCCAGAGCAAACTAATTTATGCAGTAGCCAAATCGCTTGCTCACAACTTTAATGACAGTAGCTCACAAAGTAGAATTTTTGCTTGCAAGACTCACAGTTTAGAGGAAGCATTAGTTGAGAGAACTCCAATTGTCTTGTGGCTTCATGTTTTATATATCCAGTGTCTTATACTATAACCTACTATTGCCAACTCTGAATCAGAATATTCCTGGAGATTTGAAAGTGGGAAGTTTGGGAAGAGGAAGGAGTTCAGAAAGGATGTGATAGTCTGCTCTCTAAGGCTGCCATTTCTTTCAGGGATTCTGGTCACTGTAATCTGACATGAGCTTCAGGGGATAGTTGTTTGGTCTGCACTACAACAGCTAGATTCTAATTCAGTAGCACATTAGAGAAACCAATAAGATTTCTAGGGTATAATCTTTTAAAAGACAAAATTCCTTTCACTGGATACAAGTCAGGATGGAGATCTCTGAATCTTTATATCCCAGTTGTAATTAAATTTAGATCAGTTTTGATTCTAAGTGAACTCCTGGCCCCTCCTGAAGATTAGTAAACTACTATAAACATTTGTTATACAAAATATCTCTGCACATGCCATAAAGTGGCAGCTATACAAAGTGTGCATTTATTCACAAAAAAGCAATTTTTACAATAATTCTTTTGCAATATAAACATTTGCATTATAAACATTACATGGGCATAATATTTTCTACTGTACAAAGAACACTTGCTTGGAAGTAAACATCAATAATCTCAGCAGCACTTACTTCTGAGTAACTCCATTTAAGATCAGAATGTCTTTTCAATTACTGCTTTGGCTTCCCCATTCATTGTAAAATTTACAGTTAAGCCCAGATGTTTATCATACCTAGTCAAAATCAAATATTATGTAGTCCTTTCTAATAAATGCAAAGAGAAAGCAAAGCAAAAAGGGAAATCACTTTCAATTATTCCAGGAGCCTTTCCCTTTTCCCAATTTTAATATCCACTGATCTGGATAATTAGAGACTAGAATTTCTTCTCTACAAAAACTGTCCTATCTAGTCAGTCACATTTGAGTACAAACGTATCTTAATATTATTGGAATAATTTTTACCAGTTTTTGTACTTGGAAAATATAGCCGAGATGGCTGGTTTTGTTTCTTTTGAAGAAGCAAACCTTTACCTCTGAATCATTCCATTTTGACTGTTGGGGGGTTTAATATAGTGGATTCTATGCAATGATGAGGCGAGGTGGTAGTGGACATAGCTCTTTTATTGAATACAGCATAGTATCGTGCTGTCTCAAAAGACTGGAGACTGGGCCAACAGGGCCAACTATATATACACATAAAGTTCCCGCACTAGCATGCTATCAGACCATTCAAACCAACAGGGGGCTCGTGATTGGAGCAGGGCAGCAGGAATTTGGATCCTGCTGCCTATTGTTCCTGAGTTCCCAAGCTCAGTCCTACAGGCTCCAATGAGCCAGGCAAGAACTCCATATCCTAGATACAATTCCAACCACATATACAACATGGTAATCCAATGGTCTGCTATCTTGGTCTTACCCAGATGTTTCTATTTCTTCTGCTCCTCTTTATTCCCACTCTTCAGTCTAGATCTAAGGGCTTTATCCTTGGCCTCCTCCATGTCAGGTTGCTGCTGCTGTTCCTCAGAATTACATACTTATCTCTTCTCCTTTTCAAATGAAATTCAATGGAATCAGGCTTTCTCTCTCACCCTCATATTTTAACAGGAAGCCAAGCTTGTCTACTAGGTGTAATGTATGTATGAGTGGATACTTTTAAATGAGCCCTCAAGAACTAGTTTCAGTTTCACCTTCAAGACCTGTATAGGAGGGGAAGGGTCTCACAAATTTTGTTTCTGTGTGTTGGCTACAAAGTTTGTGTGTGAATATTCTCCATCTGTTGGAGGCAATAAAGAAGGGACCTTCAGCTGAACCTACCACAATCTCTTGTATGCTAGCTATGCAGCATAATTGAATGGTGTCTAAAGCAGGCAGGCAAATGACCGCTAACCCAGCATGCCTGAAAAGTCCATCTACACATTTCAAAGTTCATGTATTGTTGGGGAACAATACAAGGGCTGAGGTCAGACTGGTAGGTTGGCGCAGTTTGGGCATGCCCCTAATTACTCTTTTGCATTTGTGACAGAGATTTTCTATCAGATTCCCATCCTGATCCAATGGCACAGCATGCTTCTTCCATGCTTGACCATTCAGATTAGTATTGTATGTCAACCACAGAGTGTGCAGTCTGGTCTTTTTTTTTTTTTAAATAAATAAATAAATAACAGTTTTGTCCTTTTTTTGAATACATTTCTTGGGTATGCAAGTGCACCCGTGCACAAGTGCTCTACCATTTAAAACAAAACAGAACAGAACTAAAGGTTCACACATCCAACCTTGTTTGAGTGTGCACCAGACGAGTTCAGAAATCTGGAAATGCAGGATGAATGTGCAAGGATCTGTTAGCACCAGAATTCATTGGGCGTAATCACACAAGCTGTTTGACTCACCATAGCCACCCTCTCCAGATTGGAGAGTGCAATCACATGTGCACAGCTGGCTCCCATGCCTCACTCACCCTTTTCTCATGCTAAAATGACTCCCATGTGGATTAAATGGCCACTAGGAAATTCTGGTGACTTCCCCAAAAAAGCATTTCCATGGTAGGTTTCCAGCTGTCTGATTAGCCTGGTGCACCATTGAAATACATGTGTGGTGTGATTGTTCTATTCAGTTTCAGGTACCTCTTCCCCTCCCCAACCCACTATGATGTGTGTTTCAAGGAGTGTGTGTGCACTTGTCTGCTTCAGCACACTGCTGAAGGAGTGTCTGGCAAGGAGTGTGTGTGCACTTGTCTGCTTCAGCACACTGCTCAGCAGGACTTAGAAAAAAAAAACACCCAATCCAGCAGCAAGTCCATGGTTGCTGCAAGTTAGTGATGTGGACGATCAACCACATGCTTGCTGCATGAAGATGCTGGCTTAGGAGGCACTGTCTGATCGACCTAAACCATCTCGAACTCACACAGCTTTTAAAAAGCTGAGATCCTGACCCAGCAACCTGCCAGTCTGATTGCATCCATCGGCTGTCTATTTTACTCTACCTCCAAGTCATCCTCCAATGGGGTGAGTATGACTGGGAAATGGCTGCCAGATGTGGATGAGTGAATGAGCCCTTTAAATCCATCAGGGAAAAATGACTATATCAGGACAAACTGTCCATCTGATTTCAGCCAACCAGTTTGTATCACGTGAGATAGGAGTTTTGTACCACTCAGAGGCATAGCAGCTATTTTCTGATTGAAGCCACAACCCACAGGGAGAAGCAGCTTTTGCCTCTTCTTGCTGTTTTATCATCCTCAGACTTTCACTATTGTGAAACTTATGTGTAACTGTATGAGTAACAGGAGTCTTGGGATGCCTTATGATGCCCCAACAGTTTGCCTAACCAATTAACTATCATAATACTTTAAAAAGAATTAGCCAGTCCTCCAAATATAAGTGAACATATGAAATTGCCTCCCCTGGAATCAGACCATTGGTTACTGCAGCTTATTGCTGCCTACTCAAACCAGCAACAGTTCTCCTGAATCTCAGGGAGAGCTTTTTCCTGGCCCTGCTGCCTGGGATTTTCTTAACTGGAGATGTAAATGATTGAACTAGATATCTTCTGCATGCCCAGCATATTCACCTTTTATATGTTGTGTGATGTGAAAGCTTATCTAGCTTATCTAATGTCAATCTTTTCTTTCAGTCATTTCTCTCCTCCACATATTTTATTACATTCCCCTCATTAACCAATATATTATAGATACCAATAAATAGGCTTGCCAACCTCCAGGTGGTGGCTGGAGATTCTCTGGGATTATAACTGATCTCCAGGTGACAGAAATCAGTTCACCTGGAGAAAATGGCTGCTTTAGAAGGTGGACTCTATGGCATTATACCTCACTGAAATCTCTCCCTTCTCTGAACCTTACCTTCTTCAGGCTCCAGCCCCAAAATCTTCAGGTATTTCCCAACTCAGAGCTGACAACCCTACCAGTAGGCATGATTTCAATGATATCACTGCTGTTTCAATGCAAAAATCAAGGTTTCAACTTCTTTTTTGTGCAAAATTCATTCTTTATTTTTGCATAATTATCTTTTCCCATCACAGTGAATTTTCAACCCAAATCACGCAGTTTTCATTGCTATTTTGCGTCAATGGGTTGAACTACACAGACCCATTCTGATGCCAGACCTGGTTTCCTACAGCTGGTTTCCTGATTCAAGATGCTCCTGCCTCCAGAGGAAAGTGCCTCTGTTAGTAGAGTAGCTACTTAGGATCCATCCCATACCTCTGAGCATGGGGTCCCCACTGAAGTGCATTAGGGAGACTTTGTGAGAAGGAAACTACATGTGTTTATCTGAGCCTCTGCAGCCACAAGACATCATTGGATCAAGATTAATATTTTTGTACCCTACTGTAAATGTCTGCACCCACAAGTCATCATTGGATCAAGATTAATATTTTTGTGTCAAAAACATTAGCAACATTGCTTAAAATAAATGACAATTTCTAATTCATAACCTGCCTAAATCAGTGTCAATTGTTTGCTATTGTTTTAGAGCAAATTTAGGTAGCCTGTTAAACAAAAATTAGTGTGAAAGCAATCATTTTAGGCATTAACGATGCATCCTATTGCACATATAAATCAATGAAAGTGCCTGTCATTTTAATAGAGCTTTCTCCTTTAATTCTACACTTAGCAGCATTCTAGATGTGATACAGTTGGACTGTATTATGAACAAAAATGTGACCTTGGGCAAATTAACAATTGTTAAAGCAGTGTGTTCTTTGAACAGTTAATATTATATGCATCCCTGTAAAAATCCCTGAACTGTCACACACAGAAGACTATATAAGCCAAGAAATACATATCCCAACACTTTTACTTTTATGGTTTTGGAGACCATTAAATGGGCTTTTTGAAAAAAGAACATTTGAAATGCAGCCAAGTAGTCATGAAAAGGGGACTCTGTGTCTTTAAGCAAGGGAGAAAAATAAAACCCAATCATTCCAAATGTATTGCTTTAGTCATCTGGTTTCATTCTATTAATGACCTTTAACATCTGCAAAAATATTGTGAGAAGCTAATTTTGTTTGTACTGAGGTGGTGCAGAACAGTTTCTGGCTGTCAGTCTAGGATGTGCTATAAAATAAAATTGTCTTTCTGGGAGCCTGACAAAAACCTACTGTAAAGGTCCAGTTTATTTACAACAGGCTGAAATGAAAAGGGAATTTTACAACAGTCTAATATTCCCTTTCCCTAAAATGAACCATACATACACATTTATATACTTCAAAAATAATACCCAAAGTTCCAAGATAACCAACAAGATTAAGAGGCCTATTTTGTACTTTGTGGTGCTCCACAAACATTCTAACTAGCAAAGAAATAAGCATTTCTCTGTAATTGCTGCTACCTCAACTTGTGCAAACACATCTTTTAAGCAAGCCATTATGTGGACTTCAGCAACCCTTCATTAAATGGAAAACCTTCGCCTCCTACTTTGATTGCAATCTATAGAGCATGACATCATACCTACACCAGTGCTTCTTCGTTGTGCAATGACATATTTATATACTGCTCTGCAATATTCAGAAAGTATGACATACAGTATCACAGTTGTCGTTATATTAGTAGGAAAGGTCACTGTTACATGTCTCAGAAGTTCAATGGAGCTCAAATTGGATTGCCAGCCTTCTACCTGGAAAGCCTGGAAACTTTGTGGGGAGGAATATTGACCCTAGGGTGGGAAAGATTCATGGACATCATGTCCTAGTGATCACCTTGAAGTAACGTCACAGCCGTCCCCAATAAAGACCACAGTGCAGGGATGTCAAACTCATTTCTTATGAAAGATGAATTTGACATATATGGGATTTTGCTGGACCAGGCCACATATTTCATAACATGTAATGCCAGGTAGCGTAGAAATAAACTTTATAAAGGACACAGACAAACACAAATTATTTTAACTTAAAATACAAACGTGCTTAAAACAATAACACTCTTGTTATATTTTGTCTATTTAATAGTCTTTGATAACTGACATCTCCCAAACCTCCCCCCCACCCCATTAGAAGATGCTTGCCTAAAATGGAAAGGTTGGGGAATAGTAGGATTTGGCAATGCAATTTTTAAAACAAAACATGAAAAAGCACAAGCATCACAGCAGAAACTAAAATCATAAAATGCTCAGAGCCATTGGTCCACCTAACTCCCAAACCCCAAGCGGGGAAGAGGAGTTCATAATCAGGAGTTATTAAATCAATGCTAGATGGCTCTGCTAAATGGCTTTTATCAAGTTCCCTGCCTCTCTGTGTAACTTCAGTACAAACAGCTGACAGACAAAAAGATGTGAAGCTGAGCTGAGTGTCTATAGCTTTCTGATCCCATAGAGCAGAATGGGAACTCTGTTACTGGCAGCCAGCAGTGCCTGTTAAGCTTTGAAGACTTCCTACTGGTGTTTCTAAAGCTGGAGAATTCCACCCCACCCCATCCCCATCGTCATGGAGTTTTGTAAACAGTTTAGTTGAGTGGAGACAGCCATAGTCCACTATGAACAGCATCAAAATACATGGGGTGCAGTCAGACATACCATTAGTGGCGACACAGCTCTGTCTCACTGATGGATTAAATGTGTTCATTCAGACATCCACATCTGGCAATTGAGCGTCATCCAGGATCATCCCGGCTTGCTGCACCTCAATGCTGCATTAATTTGACAGCGCAAAAAGTCCAGCCCTTTTTCAAAAAAAGCGGCACAATATCGGGTTTTTTCTGTTTGGACAGCTCACGCGTGATACTGTCCCTTGGAATGTTTACCGCCCCTCCCACCTTTTTTTTAAGAAAAAGCCCCAGCAGACATGCGCATTGCCAGATCATCCGGGAATCTGAGGTGACGCTTCTGCTTCTCCAATCAACACAGGATCGGGGGGGGGGGGGGAATGTTATCTCACTATTCAGAACAGGAAAAAAATCTTTTTTTTCATTGTGGAGGATTTCCAGATATCATTGTTACTGCCAATTTCTAGGAAAGGAATTACTGGCAGTTCCTTGGTTTGAATCAGCAACGTTAATTCTGGAAACTTTCCCCCTTCCCCCCTGCCTCTGAAGCAACGTTTGATATCCCACCTCCAAACAGTTGGGCGCATGTTCAATGGACCCTCCCTCCCAGAAATCACCATCTGATCACACATGCTCCAAGAAAAGACCGTGATAGTATTGGATGTCTGATTGCTCAACAACAGAATGAGTCACATTCTTGGATGCTCATCTGAATGGCCCTGCATCAAATCAATATTCAGCAGTTCAAATTTGAGCGCTACGCACCCGCTTTTAATGTGACATGTGACTGCACCCATGGAATGTTTGTGCCGGGCACCCTTCAACAAATTTTGCTTCATGAACTGGCCAAAATTTGTGATGAACTTCACTTTGTGAACTAGTTTGTGCCTATCATTAGTAATGGGCAGCCACTGAAGAAGGGAAGGTTCCCAAGGGCTAATGATTTTCTTGAGTCAGACTTGGTGGAACTAAAATTAATATTTGTTGATGAATGTAACCAGTCTTCTTTATTCACACAGGGATATTTGAATCTGTGCATCTGTCAAAGAAAACAAATAGTTTGTAAAATTGAAAAGGACTGGATTTTTCCTCCAGTTTTCCAAGTTTGCCTTTAACATCATCTAATTATTGCTAGAAGTATGAATTACTCTCTAATATTCTGAAGGTTCCAACAGAGTGTTTGTCCAGTATATCAAAGGTTAATTGATTTATTTTAATACTTTCCTCCTGGGACTTTATTAATGTTTGTATTTCTTTTAGGAACCAAAGGCCACTCATTATCCCACAAATCTTAAGATGGCAAATTTATTTTTTAACTCTGTTCCAGGTCACTAACAGCTTCATCAAAAATGTATTTAGACAGAAATTATCTCCTCAGCCCTGTGACATGCTTCTTCTTTTGTTATCTGCAGAGAATTTTCTTCCATTGAAACCATGGAAACATGGAGGCATAATAGAAAACTAAGATTTATTCTGACCAGGAATTAGGGTTGATCATATTTTATTGTTAAACTTTGCTTGTTCAGTTTTCTGAATATGACTATAGCAACCCAATAAATGCAACACACAGGATGGTGGCTTATTTCCATCTCCCTGAGCTCTCATCATACCATGTTGGAACACTGGTACACCTAGCTCAGTATTATCTTGTGGCACTCTAGAGTAGGGGTGTCAAACTCATCTGACACAAATGAGACTTCGTGGGGCTAGGCCATGTGTGTCAAAAATGTAATGCCAGGTAGCAGAGATATAAACTTTATAAAGGATACACAGGCAAACACAATTAAATATATTATTTTTAAACTTAAAATGCAAGCATGCTTAAAACTCTTTCAATATTTTGTTCAAAATGGAAAGATGGAGGAATAGTGGAATTTGGCAATGCAATTTTAAAAATAAAAGCACAAGGATCACAGCAGATACTAAAACATATAAAATGCTCTGTGTCTGGAAAGCCATGAAGAAAAGTGAGATTTGGCAGTGCAATTTTAAAAATAAAACATCAAGAAAAGCACAAGGATCACAGCAGAAACAAAAATTATAAAATGCTCTGAGCCTGGGAAAACCATTAAAAGGCATTGCAAGCTTCTCCCCCATCCTGAGTCTATTCAGATTGTCAAGAATGACTCTTGCCATGAGTGTATCCATCATGATCCAAGCCTATATGAATCATTATAACTTGTCTTAGCTAGGTTTGTTTGCTTGTTAATCTATCCTGTTATGTCTATAATAAACATAAGTAACTTGTTCTACCCTGGGAATGCAGCATGGCCAGCATCTGAAGGTTAAGCGGCCTTATCTGCTACCCAGAGATTCCTACTTTTGCTTTTGAGAGAAACCTACAGTAGCTAGCTCAGATGGAGAGGAGAGAGAGATGCTCTTTATTGGTAGCAGAAAAAGCACTTTGAATTTAAGCATGTAATGGCTGGGACCCAAGGTTATTTCTGTATGTACTGAGCCTCAGTTTTTCCAAGACTTTGTCTTGGGACTGAAATAACTCCTCATTAATGAATAAACCATATTTGACTACATCAGGGGTGGCCAACGGTAGCTCTCCATATGTTTTTTGCCTACAACTCCCATCAACCCCAGCCAGCATGGCCAATGGCTGGGGCTGATGGGAGTTGTAAGCAAAAAAAGTGTGGAGAGCTACCGTTGGCCACCCCTGGACTACATCATAGATTGGGACTGTGCCGCACTTAACACAGATTGGCAATGGCTCTCCAGTGTAATATCCCCCTTTGACTGTGGTTTCCCAGGTTAGGTACTCCACTGAACAGAGATAAGCTGGCTGAAAGCATCAACCCTTCATTTACAAGGACATAACTCCAGGGAGCCTGAGCTTCAACTGTCTATATAGGAACGCTTAAAGGAAACTGATCTCCACTCCATTGAAACACATTGTAGCACAGACAAAGCTGCAAGGAAAATGTGGAATGGATCTTCCATCAAGGTCCCTGGGCCCTATCTATCTAGGCTTAAAGACCTTAATGGAAAATCCACTCCGTGTTCTCCCTGCAGCTTTGATGAAGATTCTGTTCCACATTTGTCTGTGCTGCAGCCTGCAAAGACAAGGCAGAAAAGGCAAGGAACTGAAAGAGAAGGAAACTTCATCAGTCTTGGAGCTTCAAACGGTGAGGACAGGAGGGAGAAAAGAGCCCCGAGGGCCTGATGAAAACCCTGGGTGAACTGGTTCTGGTTCACAGGCCGGACCTTTGAAACCCCTGTTCTAGGGTATCAGATGAGAAACATCTTTCCCAAAACTGCCTACAAGTGATCCTTTAGTTAGAGATCTCAATCTGGGATTGTCTTAATGTCGCATGTGTTCTTCCATTTGTCTATGTTACACTGAAGAGAAATATACTGATCATCTCAGTACTGTGTACTCTAACCAGCTGAAGCTGTCTACTGTTTCCAGGGCTTTTTTGAGCAGGAACGCACAGGAACACAGTTCTGGCTGGCTTGGCCTAATATGCAAATAGCTCCCAGCTGGGTTTTTCTACAGACAAGCCCTGTGGGATACAATGGTGCCATCAGGGGGTGTGACCTAATAGGCAAATGAGTTCCTGCTGGCCTTTTATCTACAAAAAAAGCTCTGACTGTCTCATAGAGAAAGACTTTTCCCAATCAAGCTAAGATATTTTAACTGGATATGCCCAAGGACTGAACCTGAGACATTCTGGTGCTTGGCCACAGAGACATGGCCTCTACCTGGTCCCAGAAATATCTATCAATCAACACAATTGTAATTTCAATGGCTCCAGGGGTTGGGTATATCTGTTGACTAAGAAAGTTATTAAAGTAAGTGAGAAAATAACCAGTGTAGTTTAATGTTTAAAATAAAGGATTAAGATGGCCCAAGTTCAAATCCTCCATCCCCTATAAAGCTCAAGGGTGGACTGGTCCTTGAATGTACCTGGAGAGTTCCAAGTGTGTTGTTATTCCAGAGCTAGTAGCACTGCAGGAGCCACTGGCTCATCTTGCTCCAGGTCTTTTTAAACATTTCAATCAACCTCTGTTGAAGCTCACAGTGTAATCTTGGGCCAGGGTCTTTCTCACAGCATAACTGATTTTCCTTTTTTATTTTCCCAAACAAAGATTTTTATTGCTATAAGTTCTACAATTACATTCCATCTTATTCCTTACAGTCTATTTTGTATTCTATTTCATAAATCGATTTTAAAAATATATATTTTAACAAAATTTAAACAAATACAAAAGACCACCAAATTATTAAAACAGAAAGCAAAGGTGGATTACATCTTAGATTTATACAATGATTGATATTCTTACATTCTATCCAATCCTTTTCCGTATATCTCTCCTCTATTATTCATTTCTTACACCTTTTAACCCATTACTTTCCTCATCTTTAACTCTATTTTGTATCCAAACATATAATTTCTCTTATTTTTGATTAGCTGATATTTTTGATTTCCCATTAAGTATCGCCATAGGTATATCTGCTTCTGCAGCTTGTAAGACCTTATCTATTAATTCTCCCAAACTTGGGGTTTTCTCTAATCTCCAATATTTTGCATATAACATTCTCGCGGCGATAAGAGTGTAAATAGCCAAACAGACATCATCTTTAACCACATCTTTCTTTACCAGAGATAACAATATAACTTCAGGCTTAAACTGAATTCCCATTTTCAATATTCCTTGCAGGAATTCATAAACTCTAATTCAATATTTTTTTGCCTTACTACATGTCCACCATAAATGATAGAATTTACCTGTTTTTTCTCCGCATTTCCAACATTTTGGAGATAGACCTGGATTAATCTTCGCTAACTGGACTGGTGTGATATACCACCTGTGGAACATCTTGAATAGATTTTCTCTGAAACTTACCACCTTTGTAATCTTGCAATTAGTCTGCCATATTTGTGCCCATTGTTCTAAGTCTATATTTTTTCCAAAATTTTGTGACCATTTTACCATTACTTCTTTCACAATCTCATCTTCCAATTCAATTGCATAAAATAATTATAATTGTTATTAATTTGTCCTCCTTAGTCATTAACAATTTATCAAAATCAAAATTTCCTTTATTAAAACCAATTAATTTATCTTTATTGAATTTTGCTATGATCTGCATTATTAACCACCAATCCATTTTTATACCTTGGTTTTCTAACTCCTCAACCATTTTTAAAGTGTCATCATCATTTAATAGGTCTTGGTATCTTACTATCTTTGTCATTGTAATAATTGACTTTCCTAATCTGTTCGTTGTAGGGCAATAAGAGAGGGATAAATATGCATGAAGGGACCACAGGGTAAAAAAAATGTATAATAAACACCAACACCCATGTTAAACAGTAACATTAATTGCAATACTGGAAGTGCATTACATAGAGATTATTACTGTTTAACATGGGTGTTGGTGTTCTGATGTCCTTGGCAGAAGCACAAGATAAATATTAGGGATGGAAGTCCATGCATGGCTGCTTCGTATCTGCACCTGACATACAGTGGTCCTTTTTACATAGGTCATCTGTATAGGTTTCTGTCTCATGCATTCAATGGACTTATTCTCCAATACACACGCTTTGATTGTGGCCTTGGGGAAGATGTTCCATCATACTGTTCAAGCTACATGCCTATGTAAAGACTTCACAGTAAAGATGCATTAACCTAAATGTCATATATATGATCTGAATTGTGTTTAATATATGGAGTTCTTTCCTGGCTCATTGGAGCCTGGAACACTGAGCTTGGGGACTTGGGAACAATGGGCAGCAGGATTCAAATCCCTTGTGTCCAGCTCCAATCACGGGCCCCCTTCTGGTTTGTCTGGTCCAATAGCATGCTAGCATGGGAACCTTGTGTGTGTATATATATAGTTGGCCCTGTTGGCCCAGTCTTTAGTCTTTGAGTTCAGCCCTATATTATGCTGTACCAATAAAAGAGCTATGTTCACTACCACCTCGCCTCTTCATTGTGTGGAACCCACTATATTATACTAAAGATGTACAGTATGTCTTGCTGAAATTAGCGGATTTACTTAAGATGGTAAATCATTTGGCATTTATAGAAGGCAAAAAAAAAAAAATTGACAACTTATTTACTTCTTTCCTATCATTGTACTAGAGATGTCTTGTAAACATCATTTTGTACAGAGTACCTCAAGGGCCACATTTAGGGATATTACAGCTAGTTTTTCATTGGTGGTTGCATATTAATCACAGTCGCATGACAGTTATCCCCTGGGCTAAAGGGCTGCATCAGCATTTCAGACAGACAAACGTGCAAGGAAGCATTGCTTAAATCCTCATTGTATTAGATCAGGCATGACAATGTTACAGTCTGTTCATCAAACAAACACTCTATTGCAGATCTAAAATAAAATTATCTGTCCTAGATCTCATCTAAGTGCCCAAACTAGCTTTTAGCTCTGAAATATACTGTAAAGTTTCTGTTTTTCCAGTTACACTTATTTGTGTTGGTTGAGTGGTATTTGTTTGTTTGCTAACTGATTTGAGCCCCTTTTTTGGTGAAAAAGTGGAATGCATACATTTTAATAATAAAAAAAATACCATTGTTGCCAGTTCAAAACCTCTTATAGTGCCATCCTAAACAAAATTACACCCTCCTAAGGCCAGTTACTTGGAAAGGAGTATGTCTGCTTTGAGTAACATTGTAGGCATATCACAATGATTTAAAATTGCATTGTTTGGAGGATCAAAAACATGGCACCATTATGAAATGTCATGTGGGAAACATCTACTACAATCACTTTCAAAAATAACTTTCATCATTAACATTTTTGCAATGCTACTAATAATACAAGACTTACACTGCTACAAATTGCAGAATTTGTCTCAACAACAAAACATGAATTAAACTGGATTGGGGACTTATTTGAAATGGTGGTCCCAAAGCACCATTTTTAAAGCAATTAGCTTTTGGCTCTGCCAGAATGGATACTGTCAAATTACTCAATACGGCCTCCAACAAAGAAGCTTTTAATTGTAAGAAAATCAATGAATTAATTATTGCTGAATGTGTGTTCATACCTAAGCAATTTTGCCAGTGCTTAAAGCATTTGTTCCTTGGGAAAGCTGAACAAAAAATCCTCTCCATACCCAAATTTTCATTCCAGCCCATTTCTTCCCCTTGCTGGCATTAGCTTTCATAATGTAAGACATTTCTTCATTTCCAACAGTTTCAGTTGAAAGGTAATTTTTGAAGTCTATTACTTGCATTCTTAGTGAAGAGTACAATGTAGCATTTTGTTTTAATATGCCATTGAAATTGTTTGAGTAGATACACCATGGAATCAAATACAATATGTCAAAATGGTTTCCATTAACTATGCACATTTGCACTGCTTCAGTTAATGGGTATGTTTTTGTTCTTTTCCTTCATCTTTGCATCTGTAAGATGAAATGATTCAGTTAATGTAACTGAAAAGTACATTGAAAAGGTAGAACAAATTACAAAAGCATCAAACCACAATTCCACCCACGTACATTATTTTATAATGAAGTTTAATAATGACAGAAATTGTCTTTAGATTTGAACATCAGTCATTCCTGCAATTGTAGTTAATGTGAAAATCTCACCCATGGTAATGTTTTATGAAAACATGGCAGAAACTGTACATCATATTTTAGACTAAAATGTCATCATGAAATCTTAACTAGATATTATTGAAATATATAGTATGTTAAAAGTAATTTGCAACAACTATAGGGACTGAAATGGGGGCTTTGCTCCCATCAACAATACAACAGGGGTGGGAAGAGTCTTTTTTTCCTTCATAAACTCCATATTGTGTTTTACTGCCATTACAGCAAAAAGAGCCTTTGGTGCAAGGTATAATATAAAAATACTGTTATAATATCTAAATGACTTGTTTTGTGCAGATAGTGCCATAAAATAGAAAGGCTTTTTCATGGGAGAGCACATAACTATATTATTTTCTAGGATACAAAATAGGTGTACCTATCTTTTGTGTATTATATGGAGGAGAAATATCCTTGCAACATTTTCCAGGAATTGCCTTCACTATACCAGTGATGTCCATTTTAGGGCCACAGAGGATAACTCAACAGAAAAGATCTGTAGCCCTGTAAGGCTTTGCTACAATACTAGTAACAGCTCAAACTTTATTCTGTACAGTGGGAGGTTTAGGCACAATAGGGTATCTAGTTCAAATAAGAAGAGAACTGTCCTTCTTTGGTTGACTGAATGTATAGGCACTGAAATTTAATATGGGTCAAGGTTAGATTAGCTACCACGGAAACTGTAGTTCAGTCATTTTAAATACCTCTTTAAAAGAAACCACTCATGTCCCTCATCACCTGCTGTATGTGAACACAGTTCCTTAGGTTTTATTAAGGAATGTTTTATGAGGATGTTATAATTAGGAACCTGTGGGATGAGATGTAACAGAACACCTCAGAGTTTTGCATCTCAAAATACCTTCAACCAAATTTGCAAGCATTAAATATTTTGGGGCACCTTATTCATGAATGCACTAAAGCAGAATCTTTAGTTATATCAGGGCATTCGGTAAACTTCACTTCATTTTATTGCTGTCACTCATAATGGTAAAATGACAATCCCAAGAGACCATTACTGCTTGTCACCAGGTGGCAGTGTGATAAATGCAATTGTTGCCTGAAATAAAGACTGTTTCCACTACAATAATAATTATTTTTGTATTGTAATATTATTGTCATGTATATTATTATTATGGAGAAAGAAATTATCTCTCCCTTTACCTGTCTGTCAGGTTCTTAGTCTAGAATGATCAAATTTGGACAGCTGAAACTTCCACGTAAACCACAATACATTAATATTCCCACGCTTGCCCAGAAAGTACTCTCTCCAGAGAGTTTCTCTCTCTTTTCTAAATTTGTGAAGTTTTTCCAGGATCATGGGCCTGTCTTCTCCTTACATTTGTCCAGTCAAGAAGAATAATTGTTGGTTTCCCTTGCCCCTTTTCACATACCTGAAGAGAAAACCATATTTGTTTTAAACTCGATTCTGTGGCCTTAAAACTGAAGACAGAATATTTGCCCCCCTACCCTTCCCTGAGCATTTTGTTTTGACATGAACAGTCCTACTTTATATGTTGGTAGACCATTTCTAGTGCTAGACACACCATAATAATCAGGGGAGGCTTGTAGATAAAAGTGCATCATGCACACTTTTAGCTACAAGCTGCCACCTCTCCATCAACTGACTGGAGCTAGCAAGCTCCAAAAGCTCTTCTTCATAAAGAGTAAGTTATAAAGAAATGGGGTCCCAAGGGTGAGATTCCCTTTTTCATGGTTTTTTTTATTTTTTTATAATAAGCACTTCTTTGGCATCTGGATCAAGGCGGGTCAGCGCTGCTATTATTTTTAGATCTTTCAGCAGCATTTGACACAGTCGACTATGATCTAAAGACCCACCACCTTGCTGACATTGGAGACCAGGGGGCTGCCTTACAGTGGTTTTCCTCCTTCCTCCATGGTCAGCGACAAAGGGTGGTGATTGGCGAGCAGACCTTCCTGCGCCACCCACTCGAGTGTGGTGTACCGCAGAAAGCCATTCTCTTGCCGATGATGTTTAACATCTATATGCACCCCCTTGCCCAGATTGCCAGAGGTTTTGGGGTGGGTTGTCACCAGTATGCAGGTGACACTCAACTCTGTCTGTGATGGACAGCCACCCAGACTCTGACCCAGACCATCTAACCAGGGCGCTGGAAGCAGTCGCTGGCTGGCTGCGTTGGCTGAAGCTTAATCCAACTAAAACGGAGCATCCGGCTCCCCACTCTGGATGGCACATCTCTTGTGCCAGCTCAGAAGTTGAGAAGCTTGGGTGTGATACTGGATGCTACCCTTTCTGTAGAGGCCAAGGTCACAGCTGTTGCACAATCTGCCTTTTACCATCTTCGGCAGGCCAAACAACTAGTGCCCTATCTGGTCCCTCGGGACTTAGCTACAGTGATCCATGCAACAGTCACTTCCAGGTTAGACTACTGTGACTCGCTTTACGCAGGCTTGCCCTTGAGGCTGATCCAGAAGTTCCAGCTGGTACAGAATGCAGCAGCATGATTGCTGTCTGAATCGCCTGTACAGGCGAGCAGTCAGCCGATGCTGCGCAGTCTGCACTGGCTACCAATCGAGTACTGGATCCGCTTCAAGGTTTTAGTACTGACATTTAAAGCCTTGTGCGGCCTAGGACCGGCATACCTGCGGGACCGTGTCTTCCCATGTAAGCCCCGAAGGTCACTATAATTGGCCAGTCACCATCTTCTGACCATCCCTGGCCCAAGGGACGTCCAGCTTGCCTCGACCAGGACCCGGGCTTTTTTGGTCCCAGCCCTGATCTGGTGGAATCAGTTCCCTACGGAGGTTCAGGTCCTCCTGCATTTGTTATCATTCCGGGGGGCCTGTAAGATGGAGCTGTTCCGCCAGGCCTATGGCTGAGGTGGATGAACATCCTTACCATCTAAACTGCCCCCCCCCTGCACTGATTGCACAGATCTGTTCACACCATCCATGCCGCCTTAATGTGAGCGGTGGCTTAATTGCTTTCATTTTAAATTGTTTTAACTGTTTAACTGTTTTAAATTGTTTTGATTGTTTTATTATGTTGGAAGCCACCCTGAGCCCACTATGGGAAAGGGCAGCCTATACATTTGCAGAAATAAATAAAAACAAAATTTTGTAATGTTACTTTATGTGGTGACAATATGTATGGCTATCACAATCACCTGACTAGGTAACCAGAATAGATCTTTCAGACCCAGGAGATATCCTCCCTCTAGCACTATGCATATTGCAGTATATTGTGCAGACATCTTAGATGACTCCTAGGTGGCTTGATGTAAATGGGAGAAGGAAATTGATGACACCTTCTATAGTCTCCATAGGAAATAAGGCAACTAAAATCTATGGTAAAATGCAGCCAAAGTGAATATCACTGACTGAAATATATTTTAGGATTGCAGCCTTAAAAGTGCTTAATTTTGTCCATTTTTCTCCCAAACATTTCAAGAAATTCAATAAAAGAGCAACAATAATTTGCAGATGTCTTATGTTTATGATCTCTGCATTTAACTCTGAAGTATTATTGCTGCTTCTCCTGAAGAAGTTTTTCCCCCATTGTGCATTAGTACAGTTTATCATTCATCCTCTGGGTAATGTAATAAATCTTTCTTTCCAAACTGAACAGAACCTGAGGATGGTGTCTCTAGCAATAGAGACTCTGCCCTTGATTCTGCCAAGGTCATTATTGATGTAGTCCACTCATAAATTCTGGGGATATGCCTTATATTTTTTGGAACACTACACTGTCACATTTCACTATTGATTATGCCCTCAAACATTTCACATTTGTGGTTTGGGTTTCTCTGGAATGCTTTGCCTTAAGCCCTGTGAAGGCTGCTCAGGGTGTTGAGCCCCATAATCCTACACAGAACTCTTTTTAAAAAACCAAGTCCTGAATTCAACAGCAAGGATTCCATTGACCTCAGAGAGGATAGTTTTTTACCCCATGTGCTTAAACTACTACAATAAATTACAACTAATTTAATTGATTTAATCTTATAGACATTACTAACTAAATAAATCCCAGGTGTCTTGTAGTTTTTTGAGTCAATGCCTGAAAACATCTGGGGCCAACTCACAAGGCACAACAAATGCTCCTGCCTTCAGGCAGATATGGCCATGTTTCTGTTCTTTGTTTACACCACTTCAAAAGGGATGCAGACGTCTGAGAGCATATATAAGAGCTATTACATAGGTTCAGGCCTTTGCTATTTACTTCCCAGTAGATTTAAAGTAGCAGATTGTACCACTAATCTTATTAAGTAGGTCATTTTAATGGAAGTATCAAGTAATGGAAGTTAAATGAACAGAGCTAGAGCCGGCTGGTTGCAGTTTAGGGCTGTGAGGGCTACATCACAACAATGCAAGCGAATTTCCAGTTGGATTTCACTCTACATCAGCAAACAGTACAGTGGAGAAAGACACACTGACTCTAAAATGTATATTATATCAAATAAAGTAAAATATAGCACTGGCATGCAATGCATCTGGTCAACTGCATTAGTTATCATTTATCTAGGATCAATGAAAATACCTGAAAATAAGTATGAGTATGCAGCTCAGGCAAAAATGGGAACTTTAATCACATCTGCCTCCTTGAGTATTTAAAACTACTCATAGAGATACTGATGAATTAGGCTGTGGGTCTGATCCTCCAGTGCCATGCTAACCTAGTGCCACCCGAAATATGCTTTTGTTCCATTGTGCAGGTGCAAGACTCTGGCCAGCCAGTTATTGCAAAGCAGTACCAGCAAAATCCTTCCTTTATTTACAAAAGTTATAGCCCACCTTTCTGCCCTCACAGGTGTCACCAAGGGGGCTAACAATTTATAACATAAATGATAAAATCACATTTTAAAACCATTAAAATCAACCCCCAATGCCTACCATTGAAACATATAAAAACTGAGTTAAAATAAATAAAAAGCCATAAAAACAAAATTAATGTTCATCGCAGAGAAACAGACATTATCTCCTAGAAGGTTAGGAATTTGTTGGTGTCTGTGGCGGTTCAGCAGCTAAAGTGAAAGCAGCTGCAGGTTTCTGCAGCAAAACAGCATACCAAAACACTCTGATCCAGCAAGACAATCCTATATTTTTAAGCTTCAATTTGTACCACAGCAGTTATCAATGAGAATGTAATCATCCGGTCTAGGAACAGGATATCTTTCACTGAGAATTCAATTAAGTTTTTCAGTTTACTGGCCTTGATTTTTATTTCTAGTCATTAAATCTTGCCCTGATTGTGATTGAAATTGGAACCCATCTTTGTTTTCAATTAACATCAATTCCTTATTACCATAATGTATCCTACTTGTAGCAGGGCACATTTGACACAATCTTGTGCTTGTGAGAAAAGCATTCTATACCATTTCCTGATAAATTCAGGATTATAGTCATGATCTGTCTCCCTTGAAATCTATTGCACAGCTGCCAGATGGGCACAAAAGGACAATTCCTGTGTCTCAAAGGACAAGAACGTGTCTCTCAATAGAATGTAAATTTGTGTTGTGAACTGAAATTTTTAGAAATTTCAGATTTCTTACCACTCCCATAAATGGGCATAAAATCTTGCTGTTATCACAGACACTCTGGATTAAACCTGGTAACTGATTGTTATCTTGAACTGGCCAACTGGGACCTACTCACATAACATATTGTTCACACTTGGGTCTGCTGAAGAAGTCGTGCGCTGGGAGGATTGGTAAACACTGATTCTGTACTTTGCACCAAGGACTAGGATCAGTTTCTCCACTTTCTGAAGCACATTCTGCCATGGTCTGATCTTGGGCTTTTTCAGTGGCTGCCAAATTCCTCTGAAACAGCCTACTGGAAGAGGCCCTTACCTTACTATTATATAGTGAGTTCAGCCAGCTTGAGGTAAACAAGAACATTTATTGAACAACAGCAGAACTGAACACAAACAGGCAACACCATTCCTTATATACATTTGGCCTGAGTTATGCATACCCCTTTATGTGGGCAGCAATCCACTCTATTGGTCTCTCCAAGAGCCTTCATTTGCATTTCCTGAGAGAGATGCCTCGTGCCAATCAGAATGTAGGCATCAGAGTACTGGAGGGCAATGGAGTATGCTTTAAGATCAACTAACAGACATAACAAAGCAGCAGACAAAACAACCAATGCACAACACTTACCCTCCTGGATTACTAGAGATGTTGGATAATAGAGCTATTCCAGAGTGCTCTGTGGGTAGCCTGGACAAAGAGGGAAAGCCTGCTGTTTTCTAATATTGTTTTTCATTTGTCATTCTAATATTTGTTCTATTAAATTGTTTTGTATTGTTCTTACATTGTTGTTTGGTCCTGGAAGAAAAGCACATATATAAATATTTTAAATAAATAAATACAAATGAAACTTGATTTTTCAACATGTGGAGTCCCAATTTGAATCAGAGCATTTCTCAACCTGAAACTATGGTGTTCTTTGTACAGATCTACACTTGTCTGCAGGTGAGTTTCTGCCCCAAAATTTGTGTAATGGCTGTTGAATTTGCTGAAGTGTCTTTGCTAGAGAATCTGCCACTGTCCCTCCAGCCAAAGTAAATTTCAGCCAGAACATCCATTACTGCCAGGTTATTTTTTTTAAAAAAAAATCAATCAAAGGAATTATATTTCTTGCCGAAATTTATTAAGATATTTTGGAGAAGGTACAAGGATTTTATCAGAAAAAATACAAGGTTAGATTATGAACAGGCATGAATATGTGTGAAAGTGTCAAGCACAGCAGGCATGGAGAAAATATGGAAGTGGCCCACGTAAACATTTAGCATGATGTTAACAGTAAGCACAAAGGTTATTGAGTTTGATCAAAAGTGTAAAGTACTGGGGTTGGCGCAGTAAGAGACCAGAGTCGGAGAGTGATTTCAGCAAGCTTTACTTCAGGAACACACACACAGACTGAGCTCTATTCAAACTTTCCGCTCCTTTATACAATTCTTGCCCCCTTCTGATTGGTCCTTAACTATGTACATGGATTGGCTATTTACAGGGCCCTAAGGGCCTATCAGGGTACAGTATGAGCCTAGATGTTGATTGGCTACTTATGTTTCAATCCTTCCCCTGTTTGGGCACGCTTAGGCCTTCTCTGGAACCCTGGTGTGGAGTACAAGCTTTGGCTTGTTCAGCTTCCCTCCAAAAGCAACAGTTCCCTCCAAAAGTAACAGTTCTCCCATTTGAGCCTAGGACACAACACCCCTCCCCCCATAGTTCCAGCTATCAGGTGACATAGTCCTGGAGATATGCCGGAGGGCGGCGGTCTCATGTCGAGCGTCGGAGCTCCGAGGGGACTGGGCGTTCCGACTCGGTTGGTGGTTCCGCGGCTGCAGAGCTGGAGACATCTGGGATGGCGACCTCGGGAGACCTGGGTTCAGCTGCGCGGTTGGGGGTCTCCTCCTGCTGGGCCGAAGCAGGCTCCACGGAACCCTGTTCTGTGTCAGGCTCTCGGGGACTTACGTT
Source organism: Heteronotia binoei (assembly GCF_032191835.1). NCBI lineage: Eukaryota > Metazoa > Chordata > Lepidosauria > Squamata > Gekkonidae > Heteronotia > Heteronotia binoei. The sequence goes on from NC_083229.1 coordinate 63,401,630, forward strand.
GTCCGGATCTGGAGCCTCTGACCTTGGCTCCCCGGCAGGCAGGCGACCTCGGAGTTGGTCGATGTGTCGCCTCAGGAGATGTCCACCCTCCAAGGCCACTGCATAGGAGACCGGTCCGGTGACGTAGTCCACCTTTCCAGGGAGCCAGAGGTGGGGCCAGTGGTGGCATAGTTCCGTGCCCACACTGTCTCACCTGGGTAGAACCCTCTGGGGGCTTTAAGGTGTTCCGGCGCCAGTCGCCTGTCTGGGGTTCGGTCAGGGTGCAGCTTGTCCAGCAAGGTGGTGATGCGGCGGCCCATGAGGAGTTTGGCTGGACTGCGACCTGTGGAGGCGGTGGGTGTGGTCCAGTAGGCCATTAGGAAACACGCCATGTCTTTTGGCCAGTCTGAGGGGCCCAGACGGTTCAAGGCCTCCTTTGCCGTGCGCACCATCCGCTCTGCCTGGCCGTTGGTGGCTGGATGAAACGGGGCAGAGCAAATGTGCCTGATGAGGTTCCTGGCCAAGAAGTCCTGGAACACTGCGGACATGAATGCTGTGCCGTTGTCGGTGACGATGGTCTCCGGCAACCTGTGGGTTGCAAAGATGGCCCTCAGAGCTGTGATGGTCGCCTGCGACGATGGCGAGGGCACCTGGACCACCTCCAACCACTTGGAGTATGAATCCACTAGTATGAGTAGAGTCCGCCCATGGAAGGGGCCAGCAAAGTCCATATGCAGTCTTGACCAGGGAGTTTTGGTGGATTCCCATGATTGCACTGGGCCACGTGGGGGGTCAGGCCTTGACACCTGGCATGTCAGGCACCTTTTAACCCAAGCCTCAATTTCTGCATCGAGGCCGGGCCACCAGACATAGCTCCATGCGAGAGCCTTCATGCAGACTATGCCCGGGTGTGCCTCGTGCAGGGCTCTCAGCACTTGGTCTTGCAAGGGTTTGGGGATGACGACTCTGTTGCCCCATAGTAGGCAGCCTTTGTGGGTGGATAGTTTGTCTTTCCGGGCTGCAAACGGAGTAAATTCCGGCCCATAGTAGGCAGCCTTTGTGGGTGGATAGTTTGTCTTTCCGGGCTGCAAACGGAGTAAATTCCGGCCCAGTCGAGCCCTTGGGCCACCCCCTCCCCACCCAGTCCAAGACACGGGAGAGGACTGGATCACGAGCGGAGCGGGCAGCAACGTCGCGGGCGAGCAATGGCCTGTCCGGAAGCATGTCCATCAGTAGGATCTGATGAGCCGGGGCTGGATCAGGATCCACGTCAGGCAAGGGCAAGCGGCTCAGGGCGTCAGCATGGCCCATTGCCTTGCCCGGGCGATGCACTAGGGTGTAGGTGTAGCCGGCTAGAAAAATGGACCAACGGAGGACCCGTGGGGACAACACCTGAGGGGTCTGCCGGTCCGATGCAAAGAGGCCCAGGAGGGGTTTGTGGTCCGTATAGAGGGTAAAGGGCCGGCCGTAGATGTAATCGTGAAATTTTTTTACGCCGGCCACGACTGCCAACCCTTCTTTGTTGATTTGGGCATAGTTCCGCTCCGCCAACGAGAGGGTCCGCGAGTAGTACGCGATAGGGACTTCAGTCCCATCAGGGAGTTGGTGGCCCAGAACTGCCCCCACGCCATAAGGGGATGTGTCGCATGCAAGGACCAAGGGCAGGGTCTCGTCGAAATGGGCAAGGACGGAGTTGGACATCAGGAGGCCCTTGATATCCTGGAAGGCTTTAGTGTGCTGGCGGCCCCACGCCCAGGGTCGGTTCTTGTCTAGAAGCCGGTGCAGGGGTTCGGCCACCGCTGCCTTGTGGGGGAGAAAAGCATGATAAAAGTTTAGGAGGCCGAGGAAGGCCTGGAGTTCTTGCTTGTTGGTGGGCGCTGGAGCTTCTCTGATGGCACGCAGCTTGGCGTCGGAGGGGTGGACCCCCTGGGCATCGATGGAGAACCCCAGGAATTCCACCCAATCCACGCCCAGGAGGCACTTCTCCCGTTTGACCTTGAGGCCGGCTGTTTCAAAACGTTGTAGGACTCCTCTAAGGCGGGCAGCGAATTCTTCAGGCGAGGCTGCCATGATCAGCACATCATCGAAGAATGGAGTGACTCCAGGAAGTCCTTTTAAAAGAGAGTCCATGAGTTCCTGGAACAACCCCGGAGCCACACTCAAGCCAAATTGCAACCGCTTTACTCTAAAGGCCCCCCGGTGGGTCACAATTGTTTGGGTGTTGGCCGTGGCCTCATCCACCGGCAGCTGTTGGTAAGCTTGGGCCAAGTCCAACTTGCCAAAAAATGTTGCGCCAGCTAGGGTGGCTAAAACGTGGCTGACGATGGGCACAGGGTATGCGTGGGCCTGAAGAGCCTTGTTGAGGGTGCACTTATACTCTGCACAAATCCGCACTTCCCCACTGGGCTTGACTGGAGTCACGATGGGAGTTTCCCAGGTTGCGTGGGTGACAGGCTCTAGTATTCCCTGTGCAATCAGTTTATCCAGTTCCTCCTCAATTTTAGGCTTGAGCGCGAATGGAACTCGTCGCGCTTTAAGCCTAATAGGCCGCACTGTGGGGTCGAGGTGTAGTGTAACCGGGGGACCCGTGTAGCAGCCCAAGGTGTCATCGAAAACGGCCGGGAACTCTTCGCAAACCTTGTTAAAGTCCACTCCAACAGTCTTATTGACCCCCCTGATTTCTATTCCCAGGGGCTTGAACCAGTCGAGACCCAAAAGGTTTGTAAGGTGGTTCTTGACCACTAGCACTTATAGCTGGCCCTTGAACCCCTTGTATTGGACTGGGACTGGGCCCACTCCCAAGATAGGCACCTTATTCTTCTGGAAGTCCACTAAGGTAAACCCCGGGTCCCTGAGACGAGGCCTCAGCCTGGTGGGGATTTTAAAAAATGTCTCTGCCGCTATAATAGATGATGCTGACCCAGAGTCCACCTCCATTTGGCAGGGCACCCCCCCGATCCCTACATTGACCCGGATTTTGGAGGGCCTGACTGGCGAGGGTAGGTACTGTACCGGGTATGGGTGGGCGTGGAGAGCGTCGGTCTCAAAGTCTGGCTGGCCTTCGGAGTGCGCAGATCTTTGCGGGACGCGTGCTCGGGATTTGGATCTGCAGGCACAGGCAATGTGGCCTTCCTTGTTGCAGAGTCGACAGGTGGCATTCCGGAATCGGCAGGTCTTCCGCTCGTGCTGGCCCCCGCAACTTGCACATGCAGGTAGTGTCTTGTGTCTCATGCCCTGTGGGACATGGGTGGTCTTCCTTCCTGCTGAACGATAGCCGGTTTGTAGAGCTTTGTCCTCGTCTGAGTCCTCTGTAGATGGTTCAGGGTTGATCTGGTGTGCCGCAGCCTGTCTTGTCAGCCGTGGCTCTGCTGATCTGCCCTTCTCCCAGCTGGTGGCCACATCGATTGCCTTTGTTAGGTCGCACTCGGAGAGGGACAGGAGTTTCTGTACTAGTTTTTCGTCCCTCAAGCCCCATACAAACTGGTCGAGAAGGGCTTCGTTGAGGTCTGCGAAACTGCATCGGCTTGCCACCCGGCGCAGGCTTGTCAAGAACACCATCGTGGTTTCGCCTGCCTTCTGTGTCCTTTGTCGGAAGTCCCAGTGCCGGGTGAGCTTGGTTGGCTGGGGCTGGAAATACTTCTCCAGAGCGCTGATGATGTCATCCACCGGTGTCTTTGAGAGCTTCCTGGGTTGGAGAAGAGCCCTGGCTAAGTCCACGGTCTCCGTGCCACACGTACTGATAAGCAGAGCTCTCTGCATGGTAGTCTCTGTAATCTTCCGGAAGGTCAGGTATGACTGGAAGCCTTTGACCCACGAGTCCCACAGCTCGGGGCGATCAATGCTAAAGGGCTGTAGGAGGTTGGCTGGAGCCTCCATTCTTGGCAACGTGTCTGAGCGGCTTGCGAGCTGGGGTGTGCGCAGAGCGGAGGTGCGGACCCAGATGGCTTGGATTTAGCCACCTTTCCGTGTTCCTGGTTCTGTTGCTGGTTCTTACTGGCATCCCATCCTCGTCGCCAGTGTAAAGTACTGGGGTTGGCGCAGTAAGAGACCAGAGTCGGAGAGTGATTTCAGCAAGCTTTACTTCAGGAACACACACACAGACTGAGCTCTATTCAAACTTCCCGCTCCTTTATACAATTCTTGCCCCCTTCTGATTGGTCCTTAACTATGTACATGGATTGGCTATTTACAGGGCCCTAAGGGCCTATCAGGGTACAGTATAAGCCTAGATGTTGATTGGCTACTTATGTTTCAATCCTTCCCCTGATTGGGCACGCTTAGGCCTTCTCTGGAACCCTGGTGTGGAGTACAAGCTTTGGCTTGTTCAGCTTCCCTCCAAAAGCAACAGTTCCCTCCAAAAGTAACAGTTCTCCCATTTGAGCCTAGGACACAACAAAAAGGGAACAATGGAAACACTTTTTAAAAGGGAAGACAGGGCTTTTCTGATTTGGCAATTCATCATTGCCACAATTTTTTTTTTGCTTTTATAGCTCTTTTTAATCCCCATATCTTTTAAAAAGATATTCTTCTGTTGAAATCTCTCATTTTGATGCGTAAGTTTAAGGTACAATATTGTGTGCAGTTAAATGCCTGGAAACTCGCTTTTTTATTTTAAACTTACAATTCTGCAAAGACGAATATCTCATTTAGACAGAACCGAACCTTCCACTGAACCTAGGTATTGCAGTCATCAACTATTTCACGATAGTATCTCAGTCTCTTAATATCACTTGAACATCAATGTCTAAGGTCTACAACCCTTTCAGACATCCCATTAAACTATTTTGGTATAGAAATGAGAAACTCTGAACTGATGACTGATGCATCCAGGTCTTCTTTGTGAACCTTTCACTGATCTGAAAGAAAAATAAAGGACAGAACATATGTCAAAAATATGACATTTGACTTTTTCTTAAACAGCAAGTTACCAGAGGCAATATTCCTGTTGTTTTCATAAAAATCTGAGTTACAATAGTGATTTTCCATTAAAATGTGATAAAATTTGGAAACTGGGGCTTCAAATCACAGATCCCAACACAACAAAATGTGCATAGATATTGACCTGACAGGTAGCTGACATGGTAAGCTTTGAGAGCATGAATCCAACATGGAGGGAAATGCTGGACTCTGCCCTTCTTTACCAAGTACATCAAAGCTGATCACACCAACCATGTACTTTTGGAAGTTAATACAGCATGTATTATTATTTGTTTAACTTCAGATATAGATTACAACAGTCCTTTATTTGTATAGGAACCTGTTCAGCAAAGGAGCCACACATTGAAATTCTACAGTGGCCCATGGAATTAGCTGACCTCCATGAACTCCCTTTTTTGAGAAATTGCTGCCTTTCCATGGAAGCTGAGGGACTGTAATCACCATTGCAGCTCTGGCATTCTGGCCATCTACAGTGCTAAATTCAAGAGAGGACTTCCTCCCAAAGCATCTGGACCTCCCAATGCTCACAGACTGTGAGTAGAATGAAAGTCAAACTGGCAGCTGCTTGTGCATCCCTACTTATAAAATATATTGACAACATTTACCTTTTTGTAAATTAGAGGCTGCCAGAGTTCTGAAATCTGTTGTAATTATTTATCAGAATGTCATTATTTTAAAAAGAAACATTTATTAATCTGATGCACTGAGTGTCACATGTATGACTATCTGCCTGCAGGACGGAAGTCTTGGGTGTCTTCTTTTGTGTTTTAACAATTTATTGATAACATATGGTTACAAACCTTAATTATAAATTTTCTGTACTAACCCATATGGTATTTCAATCCCCCCTCCCTCCAATGTTGACTTCCCTGAAGTTATAGATTTAAGTTCAATACTAAAGGTACTGCTAACCGATCAAAGTTCAATATATTTTTTTCCTCATTAATACTAAAAGATTGTCCAATGTCTTTTTACATTCCACTCTTTCTCCATATATCCTTTAAATTTCTTCCACTCCTTTTTGAATATATCTAAATCATAGTCTCTTAGAGTTCTAGTTAGTTTGTCCATCTCACTCCACGATAAACCTTTCATAATCCAGTCCCATTTCTCTGGTATTTTTTCTTGTTTCCACAGCTGCGCATACAATGTCCTAGCAGCTGAGAGCAAGTACCAAATTAAAATCCTGTCTTCCTTTGGAAATTTTTCTAATTGTAATCCAAGCAAAAAAGTCTCTGCAGTTTTCTTGAAGTCGTAACCCAAAATTTTGGAGATTTCTTGTTGTATCATCTTCCAGTACTCTTTCGCTTTTTCACAAATCCACCACATATGAAAGAAAGAACCTTCATGTTTTTTACATTTCCAACATCTATCCGACATCTTTTTACTCATCTTAGCCAGCTTTTTCGGAGTCATATACCACCTATACGTCATCTTAAAACAGTTCTCTTTGATACTCTGACAAGTTGAGATCTTCATCGAGTTCTTCCAAAGGTGCTCCCACGTATCCATTTGTATTTCTCTATTCACATTGATTGACCATTTGAGGCTTTACTACTTCTATTTATTAATGTACCATTGGTCATTGTGTTGTTAGCCGCCCTGAGCCTGCTTCGGCGGGGGAGGGCGGGATACAAATAAAATTTTACTTTTACTTACTTACTTTACTTACTTCTGTAGACCATTTCAATAATAATTTGTGTACTTTCAATATCAATTTTTCATTATCTCCAAGCAGGACCCTTTCCAGTTCTGTTTGCTATCGTCTAATTCCCTCCAATTTAATATCGTTTTCCATCAAGCTTTTGATTTGTCTTGGGTGTGTTCTTGATGCAAGGAGCTCCTGGTCCTCAGAGAATGAGTTCGTACCCTTGAGGCCGAGGTGACTGACCTGGAGAAGCAGAGACAGTCAGTTAGGCACTCGGCAAAGACTCTCGGTGATGTATTAGATGAGCCCCGCTTCAAACATGGCAGCCCTGTTGCTGGCAGGGAGCATGAGGGTTGAGAGGGAACACGGCACCGTGCTGAAGATAAGGGGAATGCGCCCTCAGAAGGGACCTCTTCTTCCAATGGTGAGTGGGAATCCTTTCGTTCCAAGGAACCATCCCTGGGCAGGGAGAGAGGGGGGTTTTGGTAGTTCATGATTCAATCCTTAGGCAAGTAGACAGCTGGGTGGCAAAACCGCATACTGACCGTATGGTGACTTGCCTGCCCGGTGCAAAGGTAGCGGACATTACGCGTGTAGTAGATAGGCTGATAGACAGTGCTGGGGAGGAGCCAGTGGTCATGGTGCATGTTGGCACCAACGATGTGGGAAATGCAGTCGTGAGGTCCTGGAGGAAAAATTTAGGCTACTAGGAGGGAGACTTAAGGCCAGGACCTCCAAGGTAGCATTCTCAGAAGTGCTACCTGTTCCACTTGCAGGGCTGGAGAGACAGGCACACATTAGAAGTCTCAATGTGTGGATGAGACGATAGTGTAAGGAAGAAGGGTTTAAGTTTGTTAGGCACTGGGATGCTTTCTGGAACAAGTGGGAGCTGTACAAAAGAGACAGTCTCCACTTGTCCCCAGATGGAACCAGGCTGCTGGCGCTTAAAATCAAAAAGGTGGCAGAGCAGTTTTTAAACTAAACCTTGGGGGAAAGCCGACAGGAGATGACATGTCTCTGGTTCGGGAGGACTCATCTCAAAGAGATGAAGGGTTAGCTGTTACTTTTCTACCGGATAATGGATCAGAGTTGTCCACTGAGATGGTGACAAACTGTATGGAGTGTCTGCCAAAGTCTCGAGGCGGCAGGAGGAAGGTAAGTTGCGGGCCTCACTTACTTGGGAAATTATAGATGTTTGCATACAAATGCTAGAAGTATTCAAAGTAAAATTAGTGAGTTGGAATGTTTAGTGTTGGGGGGAAACAGACATTGTGGGAATTTCAGAAACTTGGTGGAATGAGGAGAATCAGTGGGACACGGTGATTCCTGGATATAAGATATATCGGAAGGATAGGGAGGGAAGGGCTGGAGGTGGGGTGGCTTTGTATGTCAGAGAGGGTATACAGTCCAGTAAGACTGAGGTCAAAGAATTAGATTCCCTTCTAGAAATGCTTTGGGTTGAAATAGAGGGCCCAAAAGGAAATTTAAATATGGGAGTTTGTTATCGCCCACCAAATCAAAAGATAGAGGACGATTATAATATGATGGAAGGATTAAAGATAGCGGCTAAATGTAAAAACTGTGTCGTAATAGGTGATTTTAACTACCCGCAAATTGATTGGGTCAATATGTGTTCAGGTCGAGAGAAAGAGATTGAGTTTCTAAATGCTCTCAATGACTGTGCTAGGGAGCAGATGGTAACAGAACCTACCAGGGGTGGGGCGATCCTGGTTTTGGTTCTAAGTAATGCCAAAGACTTGGTGAGAGATGAAAAAGTGATTGCACCACTTGGGAGCAGTGACCATAATGTTATTCATTTCACCATTTGTATAAATAGAGAGTTGCCCCAAAAGACCAGCACAACCACATTTAACTTTAAAAGGGGTAAATTCTCTGAGATGAGGCATGTGAAGAGGAAACTGAAAGGAAAGGTAAATATGGTCAAAACTCTTGGGGAAGCTTGCAGGCGACTTAAAACTACAATCCTAGAAGCTCAGATAAAATATATACCACAAGTTAGGAAAGGCACAAACAGATATAAGAAAAGGCCTGCATGGTTAAGTAATGGAAGCTGTAAAAGGTAAGAAGGACTCCTTTAAGTGGTGGAAAGCTAGTTCAAGTGAGATTAATAAAAGGGAACAACAGCTGTGGCAAATCAAATGAAAGACTGTGATCAGGCAGGCAAAAAGGGACTATGAGGAGCATGTTGCAAAAAACATAAAGACCAACAATAAAAATGTCTTCAAATATATTAGAAGCAGGAAACCAGCCAGGGAGGCAGTGGGGCCCTTGGATGACCAAGGGATAAAAGGATTACTGAAGGAGAATAGGGAAATGGCTGAGAAGCTGAACGCATTTTTTGCCTCCGTCTTCACTGTGGAAGATGAGAAGTGTTTGCCTGCTCCAGAACCACTTATTTTGGAAGGGGTGTTGAAAGACCTGAGTCAGATTGAGGTGACAAGAGAGGAGGTTCTACAACTGATTGACAAATTCAAAACTAATAAGTCACCGGGTCTGGATGGCATACATCCAAGAGTTCTGAAAGAACTCAAAGTTGAACTTGTGGATCTTCTGACAAAAATATGTAATCTTTCATTGAAATCTGCCTCCGTTCCTGAAGACTGGAAGGTAGCAAATGTCACCCTCATTTTTAAAAAGGGTTCCAGAGGAGATCCGGGAAATTACAGGCCAGTCAGTCTGACTTCAATACCGGGAAAGTTGGTAGAAACCATTATCAAGGACGGAATGAGTAGGCACACTGATGAACACGAGTTATTGAGGAAGACTCAGCATGGGTTCTGTAAGGGAAGATCTTGCCTCACTAACCTGTTACAGTTTTTTGAGGGGGTGAACAAACATGTGGACAAAGGAGACGCAATAGATGTTGTTTATCTTGACTTCCAAAAAGCTTTTGATAAAGTTCCTCATCAAAGGCTCCTTAGTAAGCTCGAGAGTCATGGAGTAAAAGGACAGGTCCTCTTGTGGATCAAAAACTGGCTAATTAATAGGAAGCAGAGAGTGAGTATAAATGGGCAGTCTTCACAGTGGAGGACGGTAAGCAGTGGGGTACCACAGGGCTCAGTACTGGGTCCCATGCTCTTTAACTTGTTCATAAATGATTTGGAGTTGGGAGTAAGCAGTGAAGTGGCTAAGTTTGCAGATGACACTAAATTGTTCAGGGTGGTGAGAACCAGAGAGGATTGTGATGCCCCCCAAAGGGATCTGTTGAGGCTGGGTGAGTGGGCATCAACGTGGCAGATGAGGTTCAATGTGGACAAGTGCAAAGTAATGCACATTAGGGCCAAAAATCCCAGCTACAAATACAAGTTGATGGGGTGTGAACTGGCAGAGACTGACCAAGAGAGAGATCTTGGGGTCATGGTAGATAACTCACTGAAAATGTCAAGACAGTGTGCGATTGCAATAAAAAAGGCCAACGCCATGCTTGGAATTATCAGGAAGGGAATTGAAAACAAATCAGCCAGTATCATAACACCCTTGTATAAATCGATGGTGTGGTCTCATTTGGAATACTGTGTACAATTCTGGTCACCGCATCTCAAAAAGGATATTATAGCATTGGAAAAAGTGTAGAAATGGGCAACTAGAATGATTAAAGGTTTGGAACACTTTCCCTATGCAGAAAGGTTAAAATACGCGGGGCTCTTTAGCTTGTAGAAACATCAACTACGGAGTGACATGATAGAGGTTTACAAGATTATGCATGGTATGGAGAAAGTAGAGAAAGAAGTACTTTTCTCCCTTTCTCACAATACAAGAACTCATGGGCATTTGATGAAATTGCTGAGCAGTCGTGTTAAAACATATAAAAGGAAGTACTTCTTCACCCAAAGGGTAATTAACATGTGGAATTCACTGCCACAGGAGGTGGTGGCGGCTACAAGCATAGCCAGCTTCAAGAAGGGGTTAGATAAAAATATGGAGCAGAGGTCCATCAGTGGCTATTAGCCACAGTTTGTGTATATATGTGTGTGTGTGTGTGTGTGTAAGTGTGTGCAATTTTTTTGACCACTGGGTGACACAGAGTGTTGGACTGGATGGGCCATTGGCATGATCCAACATGGCTTCTCTTATGTTCTTATGCAGCAGCCAGTCTGTCATTGGGGCTCTACATGCGGGAGCACATACAGCCGGGGCTGCAGGACCTACACTGGCTGCCAGTAATATACTGGATTCGCTACAAGGTGCTGGTCATTTCCTTTAAGGACCTGTTTACCTTAGGGACCATCTCTCCCTACATGTTCCCCAGAGGTACTTACATCTGGAATGCAAAACCTACTATCAATCTCCGGGCTGAGGGAGGCAAGATTGAAAATCATCAGGGAAACAGCCTTCTCAATCACCTCCTCCCATTGGTAGAACCAACTGCCAGAGGAGGTTAGAGCCTTGCGAGACCTCGCCCAGTTCCACAAGGCCTGCAAGACATTATTTCATCTAGCCTTTAGCTGAATTGCCAATATAGTAGCATAAAAGGATACCTAAGAGCACCGAATGCCATCGGAAATTAAATGACACTAGCACCAAATTGTTTTAATTGTTTAAATTTAAATCATTGAACTGATGAATTGTTTTAAATGTTTAATTAATGCTTGATTGAATTGAATTGTTTTACTGTGATTTATTGCTTTTATTGTTCATGAGCTGCCCTGAGCCTGCTTCGGCAGGGAGGGCAGGATATAAATCTAATAAATCAAATCATATTTGTCAATATAATTTTTAAAAGGGTTTGCTATCACAGGGCTGACCAATTGATATTATGGGTTGGGATCCAGCATGATTCACTTAGCTCCAATCAAGGCCCATTCTAGCCCTTTTAACTGTTGGAGTTGTGCCTTTTTGTGACCCCTCATCTAGGGAAAGCAACAAATTGTCTATTATTGTTCATGTTAAGGAGGAGCACACTTTCCCCCATGTCCTAGTTCACAGTTAATTAAAACAATGTTGCAGGTCTGTGTGCCCTTATCAGTTCAAAAGACAGCCTCCATTAAAGATTACTTTCTAACCAGAAGTACTACAGACATTTCTACAGGTGGCTAAAAGCTGTCTTTAGATATAGTACCCTTTGTGTAAGGCAGCTGCTGCTTCACAAAAATCAGCATGGGGTTGTCATTGTCTGCAGAGCATGTCAAGGAAGATATTTCACAGAGCAGTTCATGAAGGATTCCTAAAACCCACAATAGGGAATTTATTTGTAGGCTGTATGGTGTGTAGTGAGCAAGGCCTGCTCACTGAACTCTTGCTGTTCTAAATGAATACTGAAAGAGCCAAGATGTTCCTCTTTGCTGCCTGTGTTCTTAAGGATCTAATGCATCATAGGGGAGGGGGGTATATCTGAATCATACATTAGCTCTAGAAACAGACAGACGTCGAAAAGTATGAAGCCCAAATTACAGCAATAGAGCTGTTGCTGCCATAAAAAGTGATTTTTTTTTTAAATATAGATTTTTGAAATGATGGAAAACGTTGCTATCATTTTTGGCTTCCTTTCAAAATGGACACTTATTTATAAATGAATGGCTCTGTAATAACCCAGTGGCACCTTCATAAATCTCTGCAACGTATAGCAGTCTGTAACACATCTGATGAGAAATGTGTTTACTCTTTCAGGATTAAAAATAGAAAAACACAATAGAACAAGTTCATTGGCAGGTTCAGGTGGCCACTTAGTATATAATAGAATCAGGAAATGAAAGTGCCCTGTGGCACATGAAGAAAACACACACACAACAAGAACACTTCTTTTCAGAGGACACATGCAAGCATATGCTTGTGTTTTCTCAGTTGCCAACATTAAAACAAAAATTAACTGTACCTCCTTGCAATCAGCTAAATATTTATTCAAATCTTCAGCTTGTTATTTCTTCATTAGCAAGCTGTCCCCTGCTGCTCTGTGGAATATGTGAGTAACTTTGAAAATGTCAGAAGCACTCAAGTTGAATCAACTGGGGGATGTGCTAACAAGACTCATAATCAAGTGGATGTACAATAGTGGCACATTTCAAGCTGGGAAATAATGGATCAATATTGGAGTCTGTTTCCCATAGGACAATATCGTCATTTGCTCCTACTTTAAGATTTCTTTTTATTCATCACATCAGTATGATAAAGTGGATTTTTTCCCTGTTGACCCACAATTTTCAAGTTTTAAGCTTTTCAGTAAAAACAGATAGTTTGGCAAATTAATGTTACTTTGAAGTAGAAGCTTACTATAAATAAAAAGTTACTTGATTTAAAAACCAAACAGGAAAACCACAATCAAGTATCTTCATCACCAAAGCTTCAGTGCACACATGAAGCTCCAGCAAGCATAAAGTCCTGTTCACTGAAATTTCAGATACAGCCCTGTCATTCTGAATGCAATCAAAAGAGGAAATTTGCTACAAGTTCATGTGTGCATTACTGTGCTTATAAAGGACTGGATTAGCAACACAGTACTTCAAATGAAGTATGTATTTTTTAAAAAACTTCGATGTATGTTTATAGAGGTCTGAATTTTGAAATTTTTTCAGCTAAATTACAAGGCACAACTGTAATTTTTTGAAGAAGGCATGCTATACAAATATTTCTTGGAAGAACACTATTGTATGGTGAGTCAGTGGAGTGTACACTAGAGCATCAAACTGGGATCCGGGACACCCAGGATCAAATCCTGATCGTGCCATGAAGCTCACAGTCCGCCTTTGGCCAAGTCACTCTCTTTCAGCATCTGCTTCCTTAGTTTTACTCAGGTATGCCAACCTGAACTCATTAGAGGAAAGGAGGAATTTAAAAAATACTAGATTCATGGAATCAACAGCTACATACCTGCAGTCATAGACATTCCAGAAAATACAGCCTCTGTTTTCATGCTAATAGATGTTCCACAGATGTTAAAAGTTCCAGAGGTGGAACAGTATCCAGAACTCTGTACAAGTGCCTGCAGGAAGTAAAAATAATTGAATACTTTTAAACACAAACACTACTTCTGTGTTAGAAATGATGAAATATCTGTCGGTGCGGGTGTTAGCAGAGAGAGCGGTGTGATGTGTACAATGGTGAGCCCCAGTACAGAAGTGAGCCAGACACCTGCAGCTAGTGCTAAAACAGTGTATTTACAATATATATACAACGTGCTCACTAGTGCAGAAAGATACATTAAATACAGGACCAAAGTGCTCCGCCAGCATGTGGCTCCTCGAAGAGAGACCTGTGCATTGCCAGCACAGTCCATATATAGTTCCTTCAGCCAATCCTGGCAGTCCACAGTCATGCTGACTCAACAGGTCCTTTCCACCTGTCCTCTGCTGGCTAGAACCGGCCTGTAGATAAGGTCACTGTGACCTAGCTTGCCAGCTAGATCATCTGCTGTCACAATAGAGCTGTCAGACTGTGTAAAGATAGATTCAATACTGACACACCTCCTAATCTATCGTACACAGTAAACCTAAATGTTGTACACAGGTTCCATACACACTTGACAACTTTACATTACACACAATGTTATGCAATGTTACACACACATGCCTACACATTGTTTCCTGGACAGCAGGATCATATACATTTACAGTTTTTTACAGTTTCCAACCCAGGAACCCATCATCACTGTCCTGGTCAGCCAGTTCCCTCTGGCATTTGGCTTCAGCCTCCTTGTTACGTGCCTCACACTCTGCAACCCAGACCTTCCACGCTTCAGCCTTTTCCCTGAGCGTTTCCTGAAACCCTGGTGGATCTGGTTTAGTTACTAGGGTTACATATGGCACTTTATACCTGACAGGAGGGATACCCTTTGTGGCTCTGGCAGATACTCGAGGCCCTGCACTAGCACTGGGCTCGTCTTCTCCAGACTGTCTGCTTGCCACCTCCTGGCTCAGAGGTTCCTCCATCTGACTTGGAAGTTCCACTCCCTGACTTGGCACCTGAGGCTCTGTGCCAGCATTGGGCTCACCTTCTTCTGGCTGCCCACTTGCTAGCTCTCGGCCGGGAGATTGTTGTTCCTGCTTAATCACCCTTGGCAGGACTCCAGCACTGTTATCAGTACTTGGCAGCAATACAAATTCTCTTTCAGTACTGTGTAACTCAGACCAGCTGGTATGCTCGTTAAACCTAGCTGTTTTACTGAAAGTCAGCTTTGCCCTCTTATCGCAAAAGCGATAACACCTAGCTTCTGGCTTGTAGCCCAGAAAAGTTAGGCTTACTGCCCAGCCAGCTCCCTCCCTTCTATTATCCGAGGGAATTTTAACCCATGCCTTCGTCCCAAAGACCTTTAAAAATTTCATGTCAGGGACTTTACCATATAGCCTTCTATAAGGCATGTCATGCACAGCCTTACTCCAAATTCTATTGTACAGATACACTGCGGAGTACATGGCCTCGGCCCAATAAGCAATTGGCAATCTGGCATCCTCTAACATGCTGTACATCAAATTCTGCAAGACAGCTCCATGCCCAGATTCCTGGGGCGTGGCCGGGTTAGCTAATCTGTGAGCAATGCCTTGGTTCTCCAGCCAACGTTTAAACTCGTTTGACAGAAACTCACCCCCGCGGTCACTCTGAATTGACCTGATATGCAAGTCCAACTCCCTTTCAACCGCTTTTGCCCATTTAGTAAACATTTTGTATACCTCGGACTTGTGCTTCATGGCAAACACCCAGGAATACCTTGTATAGTCGTCGGTAGCCACTAGGCAATACTGCCTCCCCGACAGACTCTTTGGAAATGGGCCAATCACATCGAGGTGAATCAATTCTAAAGCATGCTTGCTTTCTCTGTTGCTTTGTTTAGCAACTGCACAAGCCCTGCTCTTGGTCTTTTTACAGACCTGGCAGTCTAAGTAACACCTACAGGGCTTCACCTTCAGACCTGTCACCATCTGTAGGGTCTTTTTCAATGCGTGAAACCCACATTGCCCAAGTCTCCTATGGAACAGATGGATGCATTGGTCATGCACTGGCACATTAGACACTTGTGCAGCCTGAGCACAATGACTCTGGACCACATACACATTCCCATCTCTCTTACCAGTAGCAAGCAGCTTCCCCCCACCTCCTAAGATCTTACAACAGGTTTTCTCAAATATTACCTGATAGCCATCATCAATCAGCATGCTGACACTTAGCAAATTAGATCTTAACGAGGGGACACACAATACATGCTGGAATGTACAATTCAAAACAGGAAAGTTTATACTTCCAGTACATGTAACAGCCGAAGTAGTACCGTCGGCTAATCTCACATGAGTGAGTTCAGGAATGTCAACATCTCTCAGCAGCTCCTTGTCGCAGCAGAGATGGCTTGTTGCACCAGCGTCTAATATCCACACAGACCCGGTGCTTTCTCCTGAAGAAGTGACCAGCCAGGCTTCTTCCTCACATCTGCTGGTGGTCCTCTGCTCTTGCTGCCTCCGTCCACGCCGCTTCCCTTTCTCTGGGCAAACGCGCAAAAGGTGCGAGGATGAGCCACAACCAAAGCAACGCCTGACTGACAGTGCAGTCGGCTCCTCTTCAGCCTTTGGTTGTCTGCCAGCAGCACAAGCCGGCTCATGCTTGGACGCCTTCCCAGACGAGCCGATAGCCACACGCTCTCCAGCCAACACTCCCGGATGGCTCACAGCTGCAATCCTTTCCTGGAAATCATGCAGGTGGGCACACACATACTCCATGGTCAGAGTAGCGACATCAACCGTCTCCAGGGAGGTAATCAGTGGTGTAAACTCCGGCGGCAACGAAGACAGCAAAATATACACTCTGTCATCAGGAGCGACAGTTTTGCCCCAGGCTTCCAGCTCCACGAAGCAGTCTGTCAGCTTCTTGATGTGCTGCCTTACACACCCTCCGGCCGGCATTAAAGTGCGAAACATCTTCCTGGTCAAGGCCATTAGGGAGCCTGCAGTGGTACTAATGTAGACCCCACTGAGCGCGTCCCAGGCAGCCTTGGCAGTGTCCTTCCCACGCACATATATCAACTGGTCATCTCCCACTGCTAGCACAATGTTTGCCAGCGCCTTCTTGGCCAACACAGTCTGTTCAGGAGATAACACGGCAGGGGGATTACTTACAAACAGCCATTGACCCTCACACTTGAGATAGTGTTCCATTCGTAGGCTCCACACCGCGTAGTTGGCTGAGTTAAGCTTCTCGACGGCCACTGCAAGCTGCTGCTGAGCCATGACGCCGACTCCTCCACACAGCTGGCTGCCGTCCTCCCTCTGGCTCTCGGACTGAGATAGCTGGTACGCTTTGTCCTTCAACGGCGTTCCTCGCCTCCGACTCCTTCACAACTCTCGGTCAGCTCAACACTCACGTTGCTCCTCCGCGCAGCGGAAGCATGCTGGGCCCATAACCCTGTCGGTGCGGGTGTTAGCAGAGAGAGCGGTGTGATGTGTGCAACGGTGAGCCCCAGTACAGAAGTGAGCCAGACACCTGAAGCTAGTGCTAAAACAGTGTATTTACAATATATATACAACATGCTCACTAGTGCAGAAAGATACATTAAATACAGGACCAAAGTGCTCCGCCAGCATGTGGCTCCTCGAAGAGAGACCTGTGCATTGCCAGCACAGTCCATATATAGTTCCTTCAGCCAATCCTGGCAGTCCACAGTCATGCTGACTCAGCAGGTCCTTTCCACCTGTCCTCTGCCAGCTAGAACCGGCCTGTAGATAAGGTCACTGTGACCTAGCTTGGAAGCTAGATCATCTGCTGTCACAATAGAGCTGTCAGACTGTGTAAAGATAGATTCAATACTGACAATATCCACTGTAATGTGAGAAAACAGCTGCTGTGGGTCAGCAGCCTGCAGCAGCTAATGCTGATGCTCGGACAGCTGACCCTGTTACCACCCCTGCCAGAGAGGTGGCAGAAAGGGACCCTTAGGCACTAGTTGCTGAAGGTGCTAAGGACAGCATGAACTCTAGCCCCATGGGCACTGAGACCACAGAGGAGGCAACCCCGACAGGCAGTGAGCCAACAACCCAGGATTCAGGAATTGCTGACTCGCTAATTAACAATTAGGCCAAGTAGGCACTGGCCTATGCCCTCCCCCCGGTTTCTCCCCTGCTTGCAGTCCTCCCAGCCTGCACATGCAGCCAGCAGCCATTCTTTGCCCAACTTGAACTGTTGTTGTCAAAGAAAACTGGTTTTTTTTTTAAATAATTACACTTTTGTTGACAAGCTCATATGACATGCATTCCATCATAAATAACACAGTTCAAAAGGTATCAGGCTAAATGTCTAGTAAAGCCAATTCAGAAGAGAGGGGAATTTCCTGGTTTGTGATTGTGCTTATTTTGGAAATTATGTCATGCCAAAAGCTCAGTATATAGGGTATTCCTACCAACAATGCCAGAAGAATCTGATTTGATCACAGCCTTTCCAACATAATGGGCTGATTGAATTATTAATACCAGGGATGGAATTCTAGCAAGAGCTCCTTTGCATATTAGGCCACACACCCCTAATGTAGCCAATCCTCCATGACCTTACAAAAAAGAGCCTTGTAAGCTCATGGAAGATTGGCTACATCAGGAGTGTGTGGACTCAGGGCTTTTTTTTTTTAGCAGGAACGCATAGGAATGCAGTTCCGGCTGGCTTGGTGTCAGGGGGTGTGGCCTAATGTGCAAATGAGCTCTTGCTGGACTTTTTCTACAAAAAAGCCCTGTGTAAAACAATGTTTATGTCAGGGGGTGTGGCCTAATATGCAAATGAGTTCCTGCTGGGCTTTTTCTACACCCCCCCCCCTGTGTGGCCTAATATGCAAAGGAGCCCCTGCTAGAATTCCACCCCTGATTAATACTATGGAGTCTGTTAGGGGTGTAATCCCACCAAGTTTTCATCTTTAAGAATTGACCATTTATGTTAAAGTTTTTTATGTATTGTAGGAAGAATACTATACCTGCTGCCAAGTAGATTTTGAGGGCTCTCTGCCAAGTCATTATACCATATCTTTTGAAAATGTAATAGACCCTTGCTGTGTGATTTGATTAGACTTTGTTGAATGGGGGATACTAGGCCCTTTGACCTATATTGTCATAGTTCTTCAGAGCGGCTCACAATCTCCTTCCTCCCCCACAACAGACACCCTGTGAGGTGGGTGGGGCTGGAGAGGGCTCTCACAGCAGCTGCTCTTTCAAAGACAACCTCTGCCAGAGCTATGGCTGACCCAAGGCCATTCCAGCAGGTGCAAGTAGAGGAGTGGGGAATCAAACCCGTTTCTCCCAGATAAGAGTCCGCACACTTAACCACTACACCAAACTGGCAATAACAGAAAAATCATCTGGAACAGGCAGTGCCAAGCCTGCCTTCCTGATGGACAAGACTGTTAAGAAAAGTTTAGAAGATAAGTAGAAAAAGAGTGGAAAATAAAAGGACAATGGACAATTTTTGATAATGATTAAGTTTAAAAAAAAAGAAGAAGAATATAAATTTTGTTTTAATAGTTAAGGGTACCTTTAAATATTTGCATTTTAAGTAAATAACACCGGCGGGGGTCAAGTAACGGGGGGATTGGTGGGTAGAAAGTAATATATGGGGTAGATAAAAGAAGTTTTTAAAGATGTAAGAAATAGATTTATTACCATATGTTACCAATAAAATTGTTTTAAACCTGAAAGACTGTTAAGAGAAGTCACTCACCAGGAGGAACAAATGTTGCACACTTGTAGACTGCAGATCATGAACTGCTTAATTGGTAAAAGGCATGCCATATCAATAAAGCACATATCAAACAGGAAACTGAAGTAGATTCTTCAGAATAAGTAAAATATTAGCAACACACAGTTTACAGCTGATTAAATTTTTGAGTTTTCTTTAACAGCAGCTCTACATGAAGCACAATATAGTAGTCAAGACAATGACATGGATCAGCATGCTAGATCTGTTGAACCTAGGAGCAATGCTAGATGAGGCTAAGCAACACTTAATCTAGCCAATTCTGGAAAGCTCACAATTAGAACATGAAGGCAAAAGGTCCTCTGCTGTTGTTTCCCAGATTGTGGTTCCCTGAACATGGAAATCCCTTTTAACTATAATGTTTCACTTATTGTCCATGTAAATGTAGTTTAAGCCAGCAGAAGACACTACCTTTGCTGAAACTTTGGGGGATGGGGGAGCAGAATGGAAAATTTTAAGAGCAGTAGCTATAATTCCAGTATAACCTCAGCTAACCTTTGATCCAGAATCATCAGAATCCCCCTGCATACTATAATATCATCTAAGGCAGCAAGACAAGGCAAAAATGCCCAGTAGCAAATAAAAGTATTGAACTTGAGACCTTCTGCACTGTGTGCTCGTTAATGCTTTTGTGAATACTGGTAGAAGAGGAAGTGTGACATAAGACTCAAAGGGGTGGAGAAGCACAGAATGGTTCTGTTTAGGATTCCCAAGGCCAACACTAATCCTGAAGGAGAACTGATAAAACCAGCTGATAATACCCTTCTGTTTTACAGTGACTTCCAGTTTCCTTCCTCAGGGCATTTGCAATCATAAATCATACTTGCCTTTTGATTATCATCATGTTTAATACATGTAGAAACCATATTATCAGAGAGGGAGCAGCAAGTGCTTGTTAACATATTATTTAAAAGCCATTTGAAGCATGTTTTAAGGGGGAATCCTTGGAAAGGGAAAAAAAAGGGTAAATTAAAGAGCAGACTCAGGTTTCTTCTGGCTGGGCCTTGGTGACTGCTTTAATGCAAAGCAGGTTCTGCATTAAAAAGCAATTACCAATAACATTATTCAAAAGTTACCTGTTGAAAACAGAGTTCAAGGTATCTCTGCCCATGGGATTGTAAATGAAGCTGCATAGCCTACAGACATCAGCCATAATAAACCCACACTTTTACCCTCTCTAATAATGCTGAAATTGAGCCCTCTCCCAGTATTAACGCAGCAATTGTGTTATAGGTAAGGTCACCTGGATACACAACTTTGTATTTAGAAATAATTAAAGACCTCTCCTGAATCTTTCTTCCACCCTCCCTATCTTGGTTAGTCTTCCAAGCAGGGAGGAAACTTAAACTATTTTCCTCCTGAGTGACAAACATCCATTGAAGTCACACTTTCCTCACTATGTGATATTATTATGCAAAACTATAAACACTCTGGCACTGCCCTTTCCACAAAATAAGAATGTTTTCAGAAATGGCTTAGAATAGGCTTATTTTCAATTTATATGAAAATTTTGCAGAAGCCTAATGGTACAGAATGTTGTCTGGTATTATTCCTGATAACCAATACTGATGACATAGTTTGTATTTTATACCTTTTGCAAAATAAAAAAGCATTTTCTAAATATTTTTCTGCAAGCTGGAGTTACATAAAGGACTGCTATTAAGAAGGACCACAGAGAGTCAGCAATGTTAAAGGGGTGATTATCCTTGTCAGCTTCCAACCTTTAAATTCATGTAAATATACGTAGTTCTGGCTAAGCAACCTGGCAAAAACATCATTGTGTCTATTTCCATCATCAAAACATCTATAAAAATAGTGACCCTGTTTTAAAAGGAGGGGAGCAGATAACACTTCTTTTGTATTTAAAGAAATAGTAAAAGACTTAGCTACATATGTCCTATATTTTTAAAAAAAAAATCTGCTTGGATTCTTCATTGGAAATGACTCTGAGTTATTTTGCTTGTAATAAACCCATTGCAAGTATGCAGAACAGTCAGCCATATATATGGCCGGGAATTCTGGGGAAGGGTCAGTCCCCATCCCCCACCCCCCAAAAAAATTCTGGATGGTCTCATCAAAACAAAGCTGAACTTTACACTCAGTTCAGATTTCATTCTCTGACCTTATACTGTAGAGCCCATGAATAGAACATTGTCCTCCTGCTGCAGGGTCTCAGTAACTGGACATTTTATGGATCCCTGCATTTACACAATGAGATATCAACTCCAATCTTAATGCATAATACTCCAGTGCCTGCCAGGAATGGCAGCAATATTGATGCCTTTCAGTGCCAATTCCGTCATTCACAGAGCAGAGCTCAGTCAAACAATGCAAGGTTAACAAATCTGATAACTCTGATCATGCAACTGCATCAAAAAGAAAGACTGTTCATGCACATAACAGGAATACAGTGCTATTAATAAATAAGCAAATATGTTCCCTTCCTATTGTTACATATTGTGACTAAATCATCAGTTTACACTAATATAGTTTAAGACATGATGGGCTGATTTATGGAGTGTTTTCTTCATTATGTGTTTTCTTTCCATTGCAGTGCCTGGCAGGTTCATTATTTTAAAAGCAGAACTTTTGGGCCAAGGAACTTGGAAAGATGAAGCTTCTTCCCTTTCTGGAGTGGGGGTGGGGAAAGGAAGTTAAATTAAGCAATACTTAAATGTTCATAGATGTCTAGTCTAATTGAGGAAAAACAGCATTCATTGAGGAAAAACAGCATTTGCAGAAAACTTTTGAACATTAGGGATTTAAATAAGAACCCATAGTTGAAATCTATGTATCTCTAGCCATTAGCTGCATCATTATGTTTTTATTTTGTCTGTGGAAGCTAAGTGAAATGGCATCATTATGGCTTCTGGTGTACATTTATTTTGGGAAAAAGTCAAAATGATTGCACACAGCTGGTGCAAACAAATCTTTAATAAAAGGGTCATATAATGACAAAGTATCACTGGCAGCAAATGAAATTCATGTGTGGGGATGCAGTGGTTGGAGAGGCATGCTACTTAAAATAGGTTTTGCCAGTTTTGATGTCAAGAGCAGAAGGATAAACAGTTTCACAGCATGACAGAGATGGATGATGTTGTGGGGCAAGTCTCCCTCCTCCTAGTGTTAACTCCAACTTATTCTTGCCTACAGAGATACCCCTGGTTTTGACACTACTCTATTTGGTGAATTGAAAGCCCTTGATTCTCAGTGGTTTATTACCATTGACTGCCAACCTAGAAGGAGTTTCATTCTCCTGGATCAGGCTATTTGTTTCAGGATAGAAGACATGACAAGGTTAGGCAAATTTTATTGAATGTTCACATCTATCACTGATAGTACCTAAACTCATTAGGTTTTGTTTTTGAAGGCTCTCTTTGATGGGCTGCAAATGGGCTGTACCATCTTACCTTTCACTTTCAAGAAACAGGCATAAACGAAGGGCTTACAGTTCCCTAGTAGAACACTCGCTCTGTTACAGTAGGTATATAATAAGCCACTTTGTGTGAGGTTCTGCCCTACATAGATAACAGTCTTCCTTGCTCATTATATGTAGTCCAGTGTTCAAGCCTCCAGTGGGATTTGCACTAATAACAAGAAATGCCAGTCAGGGATTTAGCTGTGGGCCTCTACACTCCTTCTGTATAACTTTAGGATGTACAGAATACAGCTGCTAGTTGTTGACCAAATACATCATGGTCATCCCATATTCAATGCGTGTTTGAGCACTGGTGCCTATTAGTTTCCAAATCAAGTTCAAGGTGCTGGTTGTCACTTGTAAAGCCCTAAAGAGTCTGGCACCTTCATACCTACAGAACGACCTCTCTATATATGTTCTCCCCAATAATGCTTTGCCCTTTGTCAGATTGCACCCAAACAGCCCAGCCCACAGGTGGTTCAACTGTTCTCAATGCCAAGAGCTTTTTCAATAGTGGCCACTGCCTTGTAAGTATGTTTTAGCTTTATTTATAGATTGTTTTATTGGATGTTGTGAGCAGCCTGAGCCCTGTGACCCAGGAATGTGGCAGGATATAAGTCTAAAATAATTACATAAAAATAAAGTTCTCTAACTAAATAAGAAAACTGCTAAGGCATATCAGGCAAAGTAGCCTCTTCGCACTGACAGGTTACCCTCCCTAATACTGATAAAGCTACACTAATTTGTTAATTTTACTATTTTGTCATTGGAACTTATATTTGTACCATTTTACATTTTAAGCCCCTGCCTACCAGATAATTTTACTATTCTATCTCTGGATCTTAAATCTGTACCATTTTGCATTCTGAGCCACTGCCTACCAGCTATGTGTGGCTCTGCTCACTGTGCTGGATTCCTCATCTGATGAAATGTGCTTAGAGCACACGAAAGTTAACATTCTGAATAAAACTAAGTTGGTCTAAAAGGTGCAATTCACTCCTATTTTGTTCTACTACTTCAGATCAACACCGCTGCCTACTTGGATCTAACTCAACAGCTGTTAGGTGGATCTGTAACTGGTTGACAGATTGCACCCACACAGTGCTTGTTAATGGTTCCTCATCCTCTTGGAGAGGAGTGACAAGTGGAGTGCCTCAAGGATCTTGTTTTGTTCAATATCTATGTAAATGATTTGGATGAAGGAATAGAGGGAATGCTTATTAAATTTGAAGATGATATGAAATCAGGAGGCATTGAAAATACAATAGAAGACAGAAACAGGATACAGGATGACCTTGACAGTCAGGGAAACTGGGCTGAACCAGTAAAATGAATTTTAACAGGGATAAATATAAAGTTCTGAATTTAGGTAGGAAAAATCCATGCATATTATAGGATGGGGCAGACTTATCTTAGCAGTAGTGTGTGCGTGAAAAGGATCTAGGGGTCTTAGTGGACCATATGCTGAACATGAGTCAACAGTATGATGCAGTGGTTAAAAAGAAGCATAGTGTCCAGATCACATGAAGTGATGGTATTGCTTTATTCTGCTCTGGTAAAACCTCACCTGGAGTATTGTGTTCAGTTTTGGGCACCACATTTTAAGAAGGATATAGACAAGCTGGAACAGATCCAGAGGAGAGTGATGAAGATGGTGAGGGGTGTGGAGACCAAGTACTATGAAGAAATGTTTTAAAAGCTGGGTATGTATAGCCTGGAGATGAGATGACTAAGAAGTGCTATGATTGCCATCTTGAAGTACTTGAAGAGCTGTGATATAGAAGATGGTGCAGAATTGTTATCTGTTGCCCCAGGAGGTACCAGAATCAACGGGTTGAAATTAAATCAGAAGAGTTTCTGGCTCAACATTAGGAAGAACTTCCTGAGAGTTATAACGGTTCCTCAGGAGGAGGTGGGCTTTCTTTCCTCCGGTGCGAGAGGGGGCTCTCCTTCCTTGGAGATTTGTAAACAAAGGATACATTGTTACAGGCAGTGCTTTAAGTCTCTTATTTTGATGGAGAAATTAGCTAAGAGACTTCGTAGAGCGAATTAGGAGCGAAGACCTTTGCTTTCAATAATTTTCAGTTCAGGTTTTCAGCCAAGAATAGACCACGCATTTGTAACTTTTATAGTGTTTACTTAAGCTATGTATCAAGAGGGTTTACACACACACACATATGTTGTACAAGCAAACAAGAGTCTAAGAAAAATAGAGATTATCAATAGAGGAATTCAAGGGTTATTGAAGTGGGTAATATTCACCTGATCCAAAAGAGGAGACGTCCATCCAAAGGAAAAATACACGGAGAGGAATGTGAACAACCAGTGTAACGCATCCTATAGACCCAATTACAGGAGTAACGGGTGGTACAGACTGCAAATGGCGCCCTACAGAATGCACGCTGAGGTGGGGTACTGACTCACACTTTATAGGGGTACAGGGATGGGGGTCAGAAGTTACAAAAGGGTCTTTGATGCTTCATAGATGGCTATCTTGAATCGCTATGTTGGGAAACTTCACACATTTCGCTAGGATGATAAGCTTGGAGGAAATGCATAATTTGTTACCGGGTTTTGTCTGACACTTGGAAAAGGGATCAAAGACTTAAAGATAGGATCAATCAAGTTATGCATAGATTGGATTTTAGCAAGGTAGAGGTGATAGACTGATATAAATGGAGTACCCCAGTACAAAAAGAGAGAGAGGGTCTCCTATTCTTGGTAAACAAAATGGAGTCCGACCAAAGACAGGCCAAGACACTCCAACACTCCATCTAAACGGGTGGAGCGAACCCAGTAGAGAGCCTGATTTGGTTGGTGCCTGCAGTCTGTATCTCAGCACAATCTCGTCCACATTTGGCAAATTCCAGAAAATCAGAGTGAAAGTACTACTTACCCATAGTTCCCATGTCATTATGCATCCCTTTTGGGCGGGGACGCTGGAAGAGGGAGTGGGTGAGATTGTGCTGAGATGCAGACTGCAGGCACCAACCAAACCAAGCTCTCTACTGGGTTCGCTCCACCCATTTAGATGGAGTGTTGGAGTGTCTTGGCCTGTCTTTGGTCAGACTCCATTTTGTTTACCAATAATAGGAGACCCTCTCTCTCTTTTTGTACTGGGGTACTCCATTTATATAAGCAGTGCCTCTCAGTAACAACATGGTCATCTGACAGCAATACTGATCCTGTTAACTTAGGGGCAGGTATTTCTGAATTTCCTGCATTGTGCAGGGAGTTGGACTAGATAATTCTGGAGTTCCTTCCAACTCTGTGATTCTAAGACATGCTTTTTACTGCTTGTAGACCACTTTTTCATTTTTTCCCTGTTGTTTTGTCTCACCCTACCATTAGCTGTATAAAAGCTGGATTTTATCATCTCTAGAACAAATAGTGAGATCTACTGCTAATTCTGGGTGGTATCACTGATAAGTACACTAGGATTTTGCTACTAGCTCTATATTTCAAAGGCTAATAATAAAGTACTAAAGTCGCCTTCATATTTTTGCATCTCTCTAAGACATGGGGAAGATAGAAGCAGCCCCATGGTTATTAGTTGCACTTTGGTACTATCCAGGGTTGCAATTTCTTGGTTGGGAAATTCCTTGAGATTTGGTGGGTAGAATCTGGGGAGGGCATAGTTTGGGGAAGAGAAGGACCTCAGCAGAGTATAACGTCATAGAATCTACCTTCCAAAGCAGCCATTTTTTCCTGGACAACTGATTATCTGGAGAATTGTAATTCTAGGAAATCTTCAGACCCCACCTGGTGGATGGCAACCTTAGTTAACAGTGGACTAACATAAGACATTAATAAAGTCAATGATCTGCCAATATATCATAGAATCATAGAGTTGGAAGGGACCTCTAGGGTCATCTAGTCCAACCCCCTACACAATGCAGGGAACTCACAAATACCTCCCCCTAAATTCACAGAATCTTCATTGCTGTCAGATGGCTATCTAGCCTCTGTTTAAAAACCTCCAAGGAAGGAGAGCCCACCACCTCCCTAGGAAGCAAGTTACACTGAGGAATCACTCTTAACAGTCAGGAACTTCTTCCTAATGTTGAGTTGCAAACTCTTTTGACTTAATTTCAACCCACTGATTCTGGTCCTACCTTTCAGGGCCACAGAAAACAATTCCACACCATCCACTATATGACAGCCCTTCAAGTATTTGAAGATGGTGATCATATCACCTCTCAGCCGCCTCCTCTCCAGGCTAAACTCAGCTCCTTCAACCTTTCCTCATAGGACTTGGTCTCCAGACCCCTCACCATCTTCATTGCCCTCCTCTGTTTATATCCTTCTTAAATTGTGGTGCCCAAAACTGAATACAATACTGCAGGTGAGGTCTTACCAGAGCAGAGTAAAGCGATACCATCACATCATGTGATCTGGACACTATACTTCTGTTGATACAACCCAAAATTGCATTTGCCTTTTTTGCCACCACATCACACTGTTGACTCATGTTTAGCATATGATCCACTAAGACCCCTAGATCCTTTTCACGCACATACTACTGCTAAGACAAGTCTCCCCCATCCTATAACCATGCATTGTATTTTCCCTACCTAAATGCAGAACTTTACATTTATCCCTGTTAAAATTCATTTTATTGGTTTTAGCCCAGTTTTCCAGCCTGTCAAGGTCATCCTGTTTCTGTCTGCTTCTGTGTATGCAACCCATCTCAATTTTGTAACATCTGCAAATTTAATAAGCATTTCCTCTTCCTAAGCATGAAGCATATGTTCCATTGTAGTTTATTGTAGTTTACTGGGCTTTTAAACAAACATTTGAGAAGCAATCCCAAGCAGGTCTACTCAAAAGCAAGACTCATTTTAATCAGTGGCACTAACTCTAAGGAAAGTCTTCTTAGGATTGCAGCCTTCATCTCTTTAAGTAGCACAATTAGTTTGAGAAGAACAGATTTTTTAAAAAGATAGATTTGTAGTATCATCCTAAGAGTTACACTTTTTAAAAACCCAACATATTTAGAATGATGTAATTCCACTTAGGATGGTACTGCTAGTGTCTTATTTTGACTAAAGGAGGTGAAAATGATGAGGTCTAGGAAAATTTAAATCTTCAATCTGTTCCTGAAATGTCAACATGTTCACATGCTCTGCCATAAAATGTACAAAAGCATCATATGATATGCTCTGCCATAAAATGTACAAAAGCATCATATGATATTTCCCAATTATGATTATTAACTTTTTTATTTAAAAAACAGTGACTTATTATATGTATCCACATCTAGTGTAAACAAAGCTAATGAATATAATTCCTGCCAAGCCTAACAGGGTTTTTTTTTAGAACTGTGAAATTCATACTCTTCAATCTTTATATATTTTACATTAAAACATATTTAATGCTTAGGAAAGTTAATATTAATCAGTCATTTCACTAAGACTGCTTTGAAAATATTTTTTCTACAAACACCAAAATAAAGTATATTGATATATGTTAGATGCCATTAAATTGGATCAGATTAAATGCTATTATCCTTATGAGACTTGGTGCTTCTATGTTATGCTACAATAACACCTTGTGTATGGTTTGAAGGCACCTAGAAACCTATTTTATCTAAAACGTTGCTGAAGCTATGGTTAAGCAACCTCGAGATGGGGCCTTACATCTGATCTCAAGGGTATATAGCAGGGGTGGCCAACGGTAGCTCTCCAAATGTTTTTTGCCTACAACTCCTATCAGCCCCAGCCATTGGCCATGCTGGCTGGGGCTGATGGGAGTTGTAGGCAAAAAACATCTGGAGAGCTACCGTTGGCCACCCCTGCTATATAAAGATAATTTTTGTTATATTGTGTGGATTCGGTGATGCTCCATTATTGTTTTGTATAGTTCATTTAACATGATCCCTTAAGGAAAAAACCTTGGTTATATTTTCACTTTTCACCTGTTATGCTGTTTGGTGGTTGTGACGTAGGGTTGCCAGGTCCCCCTGGCCACTGGTGGGAGATGGTAGGGTAGCATTGCCAAAACCAGGTTGGGAAACTCCTGGGGACTTGGGGGGTGGAGCCTGAGGAGAACAGGGACCTCAGTGGCATACAATTCCATAGAGTCCACCCTCCAGAGAAGCCATTTTTTTCAAGGGAAACTGATCTCTGTAGTCTGGAGATGAGCTGTAATTCTGAGGAATCCCCAGGTCCCACCTGGAGGCTGGCACCCTAACTGTGGCTGGTTTTGGCCTAGCATGGCCCAGATCAGGCCTTGCCTATGTTCCAATAAAGTTCTGAACTGTTTTGGTACTAGGTGGTGTAGAGTGGTTACTATTTCCCCTGGATTGCCAGCTTCCAGGTGATGGCTGGAGATCTCCCAGAATTGTAACTGATCTCCAGGCTTCAAAGATCAATTCCCCTGAAGAAAATGGATGCTTTGGCAGGTGGACTCTATGACATTATACCCTGCTGATATCCTTCCCGTCCCAAACCCTGCCTTCCCCAGGTTCCACCATCCAAAATCTCCAAGAATTTCCCAACCCAGAGTTGGCAGCCTTAGCCAAGTTCCTTCCCCTTTTCAAACTCCAGTCTCCTAGACACTACCACCAAATTTCCAAGGATTTCCCAAAATCAGTTTGGCAACACTAGCTGAAGCTCGGTGGATCTGGGTATAGTAAGTGCCTGGGATTGGAAATCTGGGTACTCTGTCAACAAGAAAGAAATGCAGAAAATAAATACATTTAATATAAGGAGTTAATATTTTATTTTTAAGACCACTGTCTATTGTAAAACATGGCAAATAGCTGCTTGCATACTGAGTGATTTTTTAAAACATTGCTGTATACAAAATATTGGACACAATAGCGAGCTGTACACCAATCTCAATAGTTTCACGTGTACAAGTGAAGTGTTCAGATCACAATGATCTGATCTTTATTTTCCTGGCTGTGTTGTTTTAGCCAATATTCTAACCATTTATTGGTGTGAGCTTTCTATTGCACCATACCATCTCCCCTCACTGGCCTCTGTTTCATATCTAATTGTTCTCTAGTTCTCAAAGATAAGTAATGGTATATTCCTGAGTTGGAAGCAAATTAAATTATCCTGGGTTTGCTACAGGGAGAAGCCATTAGTACATTCTTGAATTCAAATTCTTTAGAACTGGATGGAAAACTTTACAGTCATGCAAGGCTATAGCTTGATGTCTTCACTGAAATGGGACACCACATTTCCAATTGAGGTTTAAAATAAATGAATGGAAAATAAAGGGTTTCCCTCAATCACTAGAAACATCTAGAATGCAGTCAGCAAGCAACTGTGTCTGTGTGCATTTCAGTGACCATGAATTATGAGCTGAATAAGAACAGCATTTGCTGCATTCAATTTTTTTTTGCCTACTTATAATGAACACCTTTCATCAATAAATAAGACTTTCCTTAGGTTACTTCTTTCCTTAACAACTGGGCCACACTGACAGTCATGCAGGGCTACAGCTAGCGACAGGAACATGCTGACTCTGCCCCCGCCATTGACATACAATCCATCATAAGCATCAAGTGTATGCATGTAGGAAGTATGTGAGGCTAAGTCCCTAATCTCCCCTCGAGGTTTAACAAGAATATTAGAAGGCTTCATTTGGCTTGCAGTGTTTGGGATTTCAGTGTACCTGCAACCACAATAGTTATCTCTTTGGAAGCCAGACTCAAGAATGTGGTAATTGGGCAAATCGTGAGAACCTGTTCTCAACTGTATAATCAGATGAGAGGGGAAAATTAGTAGCAGTTACCAACATCTTCTGGAAAGTCCCTAAGGTGAGATCCTTGATTGGACCCAAGAGACCACCTGATGGCAGAAGGCAAAAAGCTATCATAAAGGTGTAGCCCAGAGAGAGTTACGCTAATACCATGCTTAATATGCTTAGATGGACTGTAATGGATAGAATGCTTTTTATGCTGCTGCTTAGATTTTATGCTGCAAATGAGTGGCTATCTAATACCAGGTTATTCAATATATTAAATAGAAGGGTTAGCTTTTTTGTTTTCTTGTTGCTGAGCTAAAGAATGCATAGTCAATTCTTTAAATATTTTAAAAAGCCTTTATACATTTTACAAAGTCTTGTGTGCATCCAACCTTGAGGACCCACAGGTCTGGGAATTTGTTCAGGGGTTCCAAGCAGGGGAGCAGGAGTAATAACTTTGGGGGGCCTGACCTGGGTCTCTGACAAAGTGTATGGACGTAAGTATCCGTCCTGTGTTTAGAAACCTGACTACAGACCTATGTACATGTATAACCCCCGTGCTCATGAGCTCATGATCACTTGTTGATGTAGGGCAGTACCATCTTGCCCACTCCATCTTTATTTATGTTGTTTTCAACTGATGCAATGTCACCTATAGAGGGCCAGAATTTGTGTTTCTATGATAACTTAAAATGCTAAGAGTGAAAGTGCAAGGGCAAAATTACATGGACAAAACTGAGTTTGTCAAATTTGGAAGGGAATCAGTTTGGGATACCAGAGCACTGTCCTCTTAGGCTTAAATATTCCTATTATAAAAAAAGTTTTTGAAACGTTTAAAAAGTTTAAAATTAATGCTCCATGTGGGGTTAGTATCCTTCTGGGAATGGCCCACCTGCCTATTGCCCTTGTCATCATGGCAACCATTCCCCCCCAAAAATCAAAATATTCATATAACTTGCTAAAATAGCACTACATTTCAATTAACATTTACATGGATGCTAATTTCAGTTTAAAACATCTATCTGCACATCTGTATGATAACTTAATTTCCAGCATATTGTGATTAATTGTGAAATTCCAATTTTGGAATGTGGGGCTTGAATGCACCACATTTTTCTTCTCTATGTGGGAGGATTTCTCCTTGTGCGACTTTCTTATCTTCCCATTCCTAGTGCAGACCAAAATTCCACCCCAAATGATGCTCCTAGGGGAACCATAGGAACAATATTTTGTGAAGCATTTTGGGCTGCAGCAGGAAGGATAAGGTAAGAAAGTCATGTTCTGCAGGTAAAAATATTTCTGCTAGGGGCCAGGGAATCACCCGGTTTGGAGGCCTTCCACCCCCTGGTTCGAGGTTATCGGGAAGTGGGAGGGGGGGTTGAATGTTCAGTGGGCACTCCATTATACCCTATGGAGATTGGTTCCTGTAGGGTATAATGGAGAATCAATCCATGGAGCTCTGGGGCAACTGTTTTTTGAGGCAGAGGCACCAAATTTTCAGAGGCACCAAATTTAGCATCTGCTGCCTGTCC
Organism: Heteronotia binoei; assembly: GCF_032191835.1. NCBI lineage: Eukaryota > Metazoa > Chordata > Lepidosauria > Squamata > Gekkonidae > Heteronotia > Heteronotia binoei. The sequence continues at coordinate 63,433,509 of NC_083229.1, forward strand.
TAAAACAACCCCTCAGGTTTCAAAAAGATTGGACCAGGGAGTCCAATTCTGTGAGCCTCAAAAGAAAGTGCCCCATCCTCCATGATTTCCAATGAAGAGGAGGCATTTAAAAGGAGCATGGTCTCTTTAAATGTGATGACTAGAACCCCCTTTGAAGTCCAATCATGCTTGCCACAACCTTGCTCCAGGCTCCACCTTCAAAGTGTCCTGGCTTTATCCATAAAGTCCCCACAGATATTTCCTGAGTTAAACCTGGCAACCCTTATTTCTACCCACAGGAAAACTCCAGCAGATCCAGATAAATGATTTGCATCTTAGAATGTTTCTCAGCATATACCATGTCCTGTAAGATGAAGCAGATCTTAAGGTCTAAAATGGCAGAGAGCCTCAAAACTGAAGTGGCCCATCTTTCTTGTCTCCTCATTGCTTTTTATCATTATTTATTACTCATACTTTCTAATGCTGTAGAGGGTTTTTTATTTTGTTTCATTTTCTCTGTGGCTTATTTCATGTGCACACACAAAAAAATCCAATTCCCTCACTATAAAATAACTCATATTCTGGCCTTGTAAATGCTTGGAATGGCAAATGCTGAAGAGATGCTTGGCAGTAAGGACCCATCTTCAATATTTTGATTAGTTCTGCTTGGCTTGTAGCTGAATGGATTTAAGATGGTGCACATTAAACAGAGTCATGTCTTTATGGTGACTTGGCAATTATTTAACCACTTCACTGTACCACAAACCTTCGTAATTCCCGAATAAATGAAATACATTCTTCATCCAAAGTGAGACAGAATTACTGTGACAACAATGAACTTCATAGGAAAATGTAAAGGGCTTAATAATCTTCAAATTGGGCTGGGAAGATATTCAGTATACTGTAAGAATTCAAAATATACACAGTGCTGATCTTTATACCCCAGAAAGACTGAGTGCCCAGAACCTCATTTGAAATTATACATTTTCAGGCAAAGTTAACTTAAAAGTTCACAATGATGATGTATGTCTATTGATATCAGGTCCACAAGTAGTATTTACAATTTACTGAACTGAATCCACTATGAAATTTTCATCCCAATGAGGAATGAAATGAAAGCCAGCATGAGGTATTAGTAACAGTATCAGATGCTGCTCTGGGAGACCCAGGCTCAAATTCCCATTCTGCCATGAAAATTTGCTCGGTGACCTTGGGCCAGTCATATGCTCTCCATTGAACCTACCTTCATTGAACCTACCTGTTCTGAGAATAAAATAAAGGAGAGGAACAGGACTTTTTTTTAGAAACCCCCCAGTAAGAACTTATTTGCATATTAGTCCACCACCACCCCGACATCACCAATGTTTCACACAGGGCTTTTTTGTAGAAAAAGCCCATCCAGAACTCATTTGCATATTAGGCCACACCCCCTGATGCTAAGCCAGCTGGAACTGTATTCCTGTGCATTCCTGCTCAAATAAAGCCCTGGAGAGGAGCATGATGTAAGCTGCTTTGGTTCCCCTTGTGGAGAAAGATGAAGTATAAATGACATAAAATAAAATAAATCCCTTCATACTTCTCTATATTTTCAGCAATTATTAATCATAATTATTATAATTTTAGCATTTTCAATAAACAATAGGGGACCAGCAAGGACTTTCAGGGGTCATCTCATTCCCTCAGAGAATCATAGAGTTGGAAGGTATCCCCAGGGTCATCTAGTCCAACCCCTGCACAATTCAGGAAACCCACAAATACCTACCCAAATTCACAGGATCTTCACTGCTGTCAGATGGCTATCTAGCCGCTGTTTAAAAACCTCCAAGGAAGGAGAACCCACCACCTTCCGAGGAAGCCTGTTCCACTGAGGAATTGCTCTAACGGTCAGGAAGTTCTTCCTAATCTTGAGCTGCAAACTCTTTTGATTTAATTTCAACCCATTGATTCTGGTCCTACCTTTCGGGGCCACTGAAAACAATTCCACACCATCCTCTATATGACAGCCCTTCAAGTACTTGAAGATGGTGATCATATCAACTCTCAGCCACCTCCTCTCCAGGTTAAACATCCCCAACTCCTTCAACTTTTCCAGACCCCTCACCATCTTTGTCATCCTCCTCGTCACCCGTTCCAGTTTGTCTATATCCTTCTTAAGAAATTAAGAACATAAGAGAAGCCATGTTGGATCAGGCCAATGGCCCATCCAGTCTAACACTCTGTGTCACACAGTGGCCAATATATATATATGTGCGTGTGTGTATATATATATATAAACACACACACACACACATATATATATATACACACACACACACACACACACGCACACACACTGTGGCTAATATCCACTGATGGACCTCTGCTCCATATTTTTATCCAATCCCCGCTTAAAGCTGGCTATGCTTGTAGCCGCCACCACCTTCTGTGGCAGTGAATTCCACATGTTAATCACCCTTTGGGTGAAGAAGTATTTCCTTTTATCCGTTTTAACCTAACTGTTCAGCAATTTCATTGAATGCCCACGAGTTCTTGTATTGTGAGAAAGAGAGAAAAGTACTTTTTTCTTTACTTTCTCCAACCCATGCATAATCTTGTAAACCTCTATCATGTCACCCTGCAGTCGATGTTTCTCTAAGCTAAAGAGCCCCAAGTGTTTTAACCTTTCTTCATAGGAAAATTGTTCTAAACATTTAATCATTCTAGTTGCCCATTACTACACTTTTTCCAATGCTATAATATCCTTTTTGAGGTGCGGTGACCAGAATTGTACACAGTATTCCAAATGAGCCCGCACCATCGATTTATACAAGGGCATTATGATACTGGCTGATTTGTTTTCAATTCCCTTCCTAATAATTCCCAGCATGGCATTGGCCTTTTTTATTGCAATCGCACACTGTCTTGACATTTGAGTTATCTACCACGATCCCAAGATCTCTCTCTTGGTCAGTCTCTGCCAGTTCACACCCCATCAACTTGTATTTGTAGCTGGGATTCTTGGCCCCAATGTGCATAACTTTGCACTTGGCCACATTGAACCTCATCTGCCACGTTGATGCCCACTCACCCAGCCTCAACAGATCCCTTTGGAGTGCCTCACAATCCTCTCTAGTTCTCACCGCCCTGAACAATTTAGTGTCATCTGCAAACTTGGCCACTTCACTGCTTACTCCCAACTCCAGATCATTAATGAACAAATTAAAGAGCATGAACATAAGAACATAAGAGAAGCCATGTTGGATCAGGCCAATGGCCCATCAAGTCCAACACTCTGTGTCACACAGTGGCAAAAAATTTTATATACACACATACACTGTGGCTAATAGCCACTGATGGACCTGTGCTCCATATATTTATCTAAACCCTTCTTGAAGGTGGCTATACTTGTGGCCGCCACCACCTCCTGTGGCAGTGAATTCCACATGTTAATCACCCTTTGGGTGAAGAAGTACTTCCTTTTATCCGTTTTAACCTTTCTGCTCAGCAATTTCATCGAATGCCCACGAGTTCTTGTATTGTGAGAAACGGAGAAAAGTACTTCTTTCTCTACTTTCTCCATCCCATGCATTATCTTGTAAACCTCTATCATGTCACCCCGCAGTCGACGTTTCTCCAAGCTAAAGAGTCCCAAGCGTTTCAACCTTTCTTCATAGGGAAAGTGCTCCAGCCCTTTAATCATTCTAGTTGCCCTTCTCTGGACTTTCTCCAATGCTATAATATCCTTTTTGAGGTGCGGCGACCAGAACTGCACACAGTACTCCAAATGAGACCGCACCATCGATTTATACAGGGGCATTATGATACTGGCTGATTTGTTTTCAATTCCCTTCCTAATAATTCCCAGCATGGCGTTGGCCTTTTTTATTGCAAACGCACACTGTCTTGACATTTTCAGTGAGTTATCTACCACAACCCCAAGATCTCTCTCTTGGCCAGTCTCTGCCAGTTCACACCCCATCAACTTGTATTTGTAGCTGGGATTCTTGGCCCCAATGTGCATTACTTTGCACTTGGCCACATTGAACCTCATGGGACCCAGTACTGAGCCCTGCAGCAACCCACTGCTTACCGTCCTCCACTGTGAAGACTGCCCATTTATACTCACTCTCTGCTTCCTATTAATTAGCCAGTTTTTGATCCACAAGAGGACCTGTCCTTTTACTCCATGACTCTCAAACTTACTAAGGAGCCTTTGATGAGGAACTTTATCAAAAGCTTTCTGGAAGTCAAGGTAAACAACATCTATTGGGTCACCTTTGTCCATAAATTTGCTCACCCCCTCAAAGAACTGTAACAGGTTAGTGAGGCAAGATCTTCCTTTACACCACCTTAAAATGTGGTGCCCAAAACTGAACACAATGCTCCAGGTGATGTCTTACCAGAGCAGAGTAAAGCGATACCATCTCATCACATGATCTGGACACTATGCTTTTGTTGATACAGCCCAAAATTGCATTTGCCTTTTTAGCCACCGCATCACTGTTGACTCATGCTCTGCGTATGATCCACTAAGACCCCTAGATCCTTTTCACACATACTACTGCTAAGACAAGTCTCCCCCATCCTATAACTATGCATGGGATTTTTCCTACTGAAATGCAGAACTTTACATTTATTCCTGTTAAAATTCATTTTATCGGTTTTAGCCTAATTTTCCAGCCTGTCATGGTCATCCTGTATCCTGTTTCTGTCTTCTACTGTATTTGCAACTCCTCCCAATTTAGTATCATTGGCAAATTTAATAAGAATTCCCTCTATTCCTTCATCCAAATCATTTATAAAGATGTTGAATAAAACAGGTCCCAGGACAGATCCTTGAGGCACTCCACTTGTCACTCCTCTCCAAGAGGATGAGGAACCATTCACAAGCACTCTTTGGGTGTGATATGTCAACCAGTTACAGATCCACATAACGGTAAGGATCCAAACCACATTTTACCAACTTGTCAACACTCTTTCCTTCCTGCAGCAGCCCTCAGAGCCTCCCCCTTTTCCTCTCCCCTCCCCATACCTTTTACTGACAGAAACTAAGACTGAACGGCTGGCAATACTGTTGTGGGTGCCTAGCAATGGCCATGCATTTTGTAAAGCTAGAGGTGCTGCTTCTATTATTGGGGTGTCTGACAGATAAAGGACAGTGAAGGGTTAATTCTTCACAGAGTCAGAGCCTTGAGTGACAGGTTGCTTCAAGTAATCTGATTGATTAGCATCAACTGAACAGAAAAAAATTCTGCACTGGATGCTGAGGAGAATTCATTTGGAATTCAGCCCTTACTGAGAGCAGTTTAACACAGACAGGAGAAGTGGGGAAAGCTGGCAAAGACAAAATATTGCAAGAGTGCTAATCTTTTAAGCATGTTTTATTTTAAGTTTTTTAAAAATATATTTAATTGTGTTTGTCTGTGTCCTTTATAAAGTTTATATCTCCTGGCCTGACAAAGTTTCATTTATGTCAGATCCAGCCCTCATAACAAATGAGTCAACACCCCTGCTCTAGAGTGAGAAGAAATTTCCCTACCTAGTCTAAACAGGGTAATAGCTCTGATGAATGCAGAAATCCCTGGTTTGGTGCAGTTAAAAACTACCTTTAGAGACCTTAAAAGTCAGTGAAAAAACTTTAAATGAGTACTGGTGTTTCAAGATAAGAGGTTTGGGTACTGAAAAGTGTGTACAAGACTTCTGGAAACCAAAAGAGTCAGAGAATACTCAAAGAAAATGGGCTGGAGTGTTTGGAAAACATTGGAACAAAAGCCTCTCGACATAAAGATTTTAAATAACTCTGAATAGCTTAATTCATAAGTAACTCTTAATAGCTTATTAGCCTGAAACATGAGAAATGAAGGATCTGCATTTACTGATTTTAACTCAGAAATTTCACCTCCTGATTTCACCTGACCATTTCCCTCTACGTTGAATAAAATATTTTGTTAATTTGAAATATAAAAGCATCTCAAGTGCCATTAAAGTTAAAGGGGGCTCCCAATCCTTGCCTCAGGTTTCTGGGCTCAGCAAACAGCCAAAATCTTCTACTTTGAAAGGTTGGGACAGCCAGCAAAGAAGAAAACACATTACTAGGGAAGTTCAGTCAGACAAGGAAAGAAAATCAGAGGGAAAATCTTGCCCCTGGATGGAGGAAAGTGGATGATGGTGTCATGGGGGGTAACCTCTCAGTGGTTTTTTTTTTAGATTTTAGATTTATATTTTTAGGCTTTTAAAATTCTAAAAAGAAAGGAGAATACTTCATTTAGAGGACATATTAGCAACTAGAGTGAGTAAAAACCTGATATTATCAAAGTATTATAAGGGCGTGAGAGACAGAAGCTGACAGAATCCTGACTTAAGGAGAGAAAGAATAAACTGAGCTAAATAGAATAAAGATTGTACAAAGTATATTCTGAAGAGAAAGGAGGATATGAGAGTGAGGAGTGTTTGTAAACTGAAAGAGTGTGATGCCTTTGTCGTGTTATTAATATACACTATTTATTTGACAAAAGAGATAAGTTACAAATCATTTTGAAGCCAGTACTTTTCTTGTACAGATGAAGTTTTATTTTGTTCCCCAGTCATCTCTCCAACATATAATGGAGCATACTCTGGATCTTTTTCAGGTTATAAAATCAACAGGAGGAAGACCAAGATTATTTTAATTTTTTCATCTAAACAACAGCAAGAAGAGAGTAAGAAAAATCTCAGGATATAAAGTAGCAAACAATCCAGTCAAATACTTAGGAATATATCTAATGGGACAAAATGATACACTATTTAAAGACAATTATATGACAACCTGTTCTAAAATACAAAAAGATCTTAAAAGTTGGTCCAAACTACAACTGGCTTGAAAGACTCTCTGAAATAAAAATGAATGTATTACCAAAATTAAACTTTCTGTTGCAGATTATTCCAGTGTCAATCTCAGAAAAGATTTTGAGTGACTAGAAAAAACAGCTCAATAAGTTTGTATGGGAAAAGTACTGCAAGATGAGAAGGAGAGGGGCAGTCTGGCAATACCTAATATCAAATTGCATTACCACACTGCTGGATTAGTTTGTATATCCGATTGGATCAAAAACTCCAATGAAAGACAAATTAAACTAGAATCCTCAGTTCTCAATGATGGACTACATAGTGTCCTCTGGATCAAAAAAACTTTATAAAAAAACATAAACCAAGATAAAACACATGTAATTAGAGATATGTTATTTAAAATATGGGGAAAACTACAAAAGAGTACCAGCCCCACAATCCCACCAATAATATCACCAATAGATGCTTATTACAATAATCGCACAAGAAGAAATAATGACTTTATAACTTGTTAACCTGGAGACTTATGCTATTAAAAAATAGTCTAATCCTCAGAACCACATAGTCCAACAAAGGAACCTTAGAGCTTGGGCACAATACTTGGGGAAAGCTAAATAAGACTAAAATTAAATCCCTGGTGGCATTGTTACACAACCAGAGAGAGAAATAACAAGAAAATTAAAGACAATCATATCTAAAAACACAAATTAAAAGTTATGGCAATATTTGTTGGTGATCTTGTTGTCAGACTGCTAGTCCTTATAGGAGCTACACAAATCTTCCAGACTGCAGTAATCAGACAATTGGAAGTTGTTTTTCTGATTTATCTAGCACTGACCTACCACTGCCTAAAGCTGTGGCATGTCTAAGAATTAGATTAAAAATAGGTAAAATTTAACCAACACCATTTCAAAACAAGATTCATTTTCTGAAAGCTTGAAGTGAACGTGTGGAGTGTGCAAAAGCAGCAATAAAAATGAGTGACCTTTTCAGTCCAATCAGGGAGAACCTAGTGGGGAAAAAACTCTAATGGCAGCCAGCAACAACACAGAAAAACTTGGCCGGGCTACCATGTTGAGCAACTTACGATTGGGCTGCATGAATGAAGCCCAACCATGGCTCTCACCATGCAAAACCAGGTCGTGTAACAGTGAGTTGCATTTCCCCTGCCTTTATCCCTCTATTCAGAAAGAGGCAATGTCAAGTCTTTTATTACACCTGTTTGATGCAAATCAAATTAGGCTTTATTTAATGACAAGCATGTTCACAGCAAGGCCTGGTCTTGCTAAAACTGACTTCCACCAGTCAGGCTATACCTTTACACTTTACTGTAATCTAACTACGCAGGGATTTAGGCACACAAATTCTGGCAGGCAACTACAATAATTCAAAGATAGATACTCTCCCTCTCCCCCACCACAGCCCAATTCAGACAGTTTTCTTCGATATCGAAAGTAAACAGTCTCTAGCTAGACAGATAACAGGTGATCTTCACTGCTCGTGAAAGGAATGGGTGTTGCTGGCTAGGGCAGAGAGATTACTTATAACAATGTTACAAAGAATGTGGGCATACAGACAGAGTCAAGGAAAAAGTGTGATAATACAAAATACAGGTTACATGATAACATGGCAAGAGCCAGATCTTGACAGACAAGCTCCCATGCAACACAGATCATGTTGATGATGGATAATTCTAACTCCTTTCATTCTTCTTGGCTTTTGTTCTTGGATAACAGTTTAGCTTGTCTCTAGCTAAATAGAAGCATGTGTCTTCTTATCACATAGGAACTTCTCTATTAATTTATTCATTAATCCTTTTATTTCTCATGTACTTTGATAAGAAATGGAATCTATTTTTCCTTTCTTCTGACAAACTGATTGAAGTATGTTTAATTGTTAAATTGATTTTGATGTTATTTACTTGGTCAGAATTAACATCCATTATAACAGTATTGTACAAAAAACAAATCTTTCTGACTTTGAAATAAGAGTCTTATGTTAGAGAATACCACAATTCAATGAACCTCCTCCCTCAGAGTTTCAGAACCAGATCCCAATATTGAGATACATGTATTGACATACTTGAGTTTTCCTTATAAGTCTTTCCTGGAGATGTGGCAGACAGTTGTGTTTAACATCTACATGTGTCCCCTTGCCCAGATTCTCCAGATTCGGAGTCACAGGCAGGATTGTCATCAGTATGCTGATGACACCCAGCTCTACCTATTGGGGGGGGGGGGCAGCTACATCCCAGAAAATCTGGACCTGGCTTTGCAAGCCATAGTGAAATGGCTCCGGCAGAGTTGACTGAAATTGAACCAACTGAAGACAGAGGTTCTGTGTCTGGGTCCCATGCTCTTTAACTTGTTCATAAATGATTTGGAGTTGGGAGTGAGCAGTGAAGTGGCCAAGTTTGCAGATGACACTAAATTGTTCAGGGTGGTGAGAACCAGAGAGGATTGTGAGGCACTCCAAAGGGATCTGTTAAGGCTGGGTGAGTGGGTGTCAACGTGGCAGATGAGGTTCAATGTGGACAAGTGCAAAGTAATGCACATTGGGGCCAAGAATCCCAGCTACAAATACAAGTTGATGGGGTGTGAACTGGCAGAGACTGACCAAGAGAGAGATCTTGGGGTTGTGGTAGATAACTCACTGAAAATGTCAAGACAGCGTGCAATTGCAAAAAAAAAGGCCAACGCCATGCTGGGAATTATTAGGAAGGGAATTGAAAACAAATCAGCTAGTATCATAATGGCCCTGTATAAATCGATGGTGTGGTCTCATTTGGAATACTGTGTTCAATTCTGGTCACCGCACCTCAAAGTCCAGAAAAGGGCTAGAATGATTAAAGGGTTGGAACACTTTCCCTATGAAGAAAGGTTAAAACGCTTGGGGCTCTTTAGCTTTGAGAAACGTTGACTGCAGGGTGACATGATAGAGGTTTACAAGATAATGTATGGGATGGAGAAAGTAGAGAAAGAAGTACTTTTCTCCCTTTCTCACAATACAAGAACTCGTGGGCATTCAATGAAATTGCTGAGCAGTCAGGTTAAAACAGATAAAAGGAAGTACTATATATATATATAATTTTTTGGCCACTGTGTGACACAGAGTGTTGGACTGGATGGGCCATTGGCCTGATCCAACATGGCTTCTCTTATGTTCTTATGTCTAAGCCGAGGTGGCCTGGGAAGAAAGATCACTTTGCCGACCTTTGATGGGGTACCTTTAGCTCCAGCTTCTAAGGTCAAGAGCTTAGGGGTACTTCTGGAGTCCTCACTGACTATGGAGGCCCAGGTGGCAGCCACTGCCAAATCCGCATTTTATCATTTTAGGCAGATAAGGCAGTTGGTTCCATACCTAGACTGCAGCAACTTAGCCACAGTAATCCACATGACAGTCACCTCGAGAATAGACTACTGTAATGCCCTCTACATGGGGCTACCCTTGATGTGAACTCAGAAGCTACAACTGGTGCAGAATGCTGTAGCCAGGTTGTTATTGGAGCTACCTTTATGGGAGTACATTCAACCTGAACTGCAGATGCTATACTGGTTGCCTGTGGCATTCTGAGCTTGCTTCTAGGTGCTGGTTATGACCTTTAAAGCCCTATATGGCCTGGGACCTGCCTACCTCTGGGACCGCCTTTCCCCACATGAGCCCCAGAGAGCACTACGATCAAGCTCACAAAACCTTTAGCAATCCCCAGGCCAAAGGATGTTCGGCTGTCCACTATGAGGGGAAGAGACTTTTTGGTGGCAGCCCTTGCCCTCTGGAATGCTCTCCCTGAAAACATCAGGGCCCTGAAGGACTTGCCACAATTCTGCAGGGCCTGCAAGACAGAACTGTTTAAACAGGCTTTTAACATCTAATAGAGGCGTCCAGTACTTCACCACTCTACAGCATTAACCTGACCCAAATAGAAATGCAAGGTGCTCAATAACACCCAATAATAATATCACAGTAAGCAGCGCAAATTAAGAAGTAATAACAATGCAATCTAGGGATTAAAATTGTATACATTTGTGATGTTTTAATAACATTGTTATTTTACTGTAATAATGTAATTTTATGTTGTTATAATTGATGTTAGCCACCCTGAGCCCATCAGGGGAAGGCGGGATATAAACATAAATAAATAAATAAAATGCAGATGGAAATATTTAGTCCCCAGAATGCAAAAGGTTTTAATTTATGAAAACTCCTATGAAATTATCGTAAATGATTTCATTGAAATCCTATTTAGCTCAGCATGAAAACTCTTGTTGACTTTGCTGGAAGCATAATGTACCCAGTTTCAGAGATGGAACCTTAATACGTGTGTGATTTTAGGACCACAAATATAAGAGAATAGGGCTAAGGTGGTCATAGTGACTAAATACCTTATTTTAAAATGTATCTGACACTTTCTTCATGGTGAAAAATGATCATTATATTCTAAATGTTTCATTTGCTAGGTTGAGCAAAAGAATGCTGTTTTCTATTAAAGAGTACCATGATCATTTTTGGGATAAAAATTATGTTACGGAAAGGTATGATATATTGAATACTGTTGCACCTGTTGTTTTATATGTTGAAAATCCTCAAGTGTGTATCTTAGATCTGCATCATGCCCTGGAGTTCTGCCATAACATTTGCATTTGGGCTTTTTGGTTAAGTGAGAAACGTGTTATGACATGTAACAAGACAGGTTTCTGTCAGCTCTGCACTGAAAAGGCTCCAAAGTCCTAGTCAAATAAAGAAACTTGTGGATTAAATTACAGTCTAGAAATTGACTAGAGAGTTGACCATTACAGAAAATAGAATTGTAAAGATAATTGAAAGCTGTCATGCATAAAAAATGGGGGGGAGGGTTGCTTTGAGAGTGGAAGCTATGGGCGAAGGGAACAGCTCTTTTTTGCACAAAGATAGTGATTAAACTCTTCATGACATAGTTTTTCATAAATTATTATGGGGCAACTGCACATCCCCCATCCTGATATATCAAAGGCATATCATGATGTGTTTGATCCTATTGTTCTATGCCCAGTGTTTGGTTTTTTTCACCTGCCCCTCCCAATTCTCATAAAACAAATACTCAACCAAAAGGAAAGTAGAACAAATAAAAATATGTAAACCTTTTTTAAAGCGTTTGTCTGGTGCTTAAATAATTTGCTGTGAAACAGAAAAGCCCAACCCCAGCAGATAATATAACTACAGAACATGGAGATGGCAGTGGTGACAGATCACCTGGCTCAATTGTCCTCCTGTTCTCAGAGCATCTGTGACTGAATGGCCACTGTGAGGAGAGAAGGGGCTCAGTTCCAGCTAATGGATTAGGTGCTGGTAGTGGCAGTGGTGAGGGCAGTCCATGTCATCTGCTTCTTCTCCTGCTCACTGGGTAGTTGATTTATTCAGATATTAATTGTTATTTACATTATTTATAGTGTACGTTTCTAAGGCACGTTACACAGTGTAAGTCAAATACAATCAACAGGATGGGAAATTCAATAAATAAGGCAATAGGTTTTGGATTGCAGAAATATGAAAACAAGTGGAAAGCTGAAATAAAACATAAGCATTTGAACATGACACATTAAACAACACAGAAATTATGTAGTAGGACCACACTTACAGCAACACAGAGAGCACAGTAGTACACAGTACTGATCCTTTTACCAAAACATCTTTCTGAACCATTTCATTATAGTACAGCCCTATTATTTGTGTTTAAAAGCCCCCCTAAATAATTCCATTTTTTAATAGTTTGCAGAAAGCCAGGAGACTGACAGGCCATATTATAAAGTGGGGGCCCAAGTGGTTATTTGAGGCTAATAGGCATATAAGCAATATCAGTAATTGTCATTCGTACAAATCCATCACCTGTTGTAAATAATCTAGTCTGTGTTACCTGAACTCTCTAATCCAAATGTCCAATCCAATTAAATATTCTCTACTTTCTGTTATCAGGCAAAAGAGAATCAACCTGTTGCAACATTTTCTTTTCTAGTTCATTTGCACTGAAAAATTCTACTAATTAGAATGTATCAGTGTTATGAATGAAATAGAGGGATTATGAATATGTTGTATGTTTTAAAAGATTGTTTTCATTAATGCAAATACCTTAAATTTATTTAGTTGATACTGTATCATCTTTATATGTCTTCTGTACTCAGGGACGGATCATTGCCTTCTTTCTGTCTCTAAGATAGCCCTTCTAGGTCCAAAACCTAGATCAGATACAGCACTTTCCCAAATCTGATATGGTTAGTAGGGTTAAAATTCAGATGACATCCCAGTGAGGATCAGCCCAAGATTCCTAGGCTTGCTTTTTTCCTCCTTGGGGTTTCTTTTCTATTTTATCACACCCCACCTCCCGTACTCTCCTTCCACTGTCTGGTATCTACATTCTAGCCTATCTTTACCTTCTGCTTTTACTCAGTGGGACTTTCAGGCCATGCTGTGTAGTGGTGTCTGACAGTCAGGAACCTAGAATGTTTAGCAGTTAAAACACAGAACAAAATATCTGTTTATTGAAAAGTGAATAGCAACTTCAAATTAATCAAGAAGAGGCATAAGAACACATCCATTTAGATACTGCATACAGCAACAAATATGTTACACATATAATAACCACTAGACTCAAATATTGGTTACATATATAATAACCACTAGACCAATCGCATTTCAGCCCTGAGGGCCTTCTTAAGCGGTCAAAAAAGTAACACACACTCAGAGTATAACATATCTGTTCCAGGCAAGGCAGGTATATATGAATCCTAACAATAAAAAAATACACATGTAAAGAAAGGGCTTTTTTTGCAGAATCTGAGGCTTGCAGCCTTTAGCAACGCTGCTAGGCTGCTTCAGCCTGGTTTGCCGCCCTGGGAGGAGTGAGTCTGACTCACCCGTTTGGGCATGCAATGTTGTGGGCGGGGTCTGGCTGACTTAACGGCCAGACCTCTGCTCCTCGTAGTCAGTTCTTCGGACGATCGGCCCTCCCGCCCACCCTGTCTGTTATGTAGGCGGTTGCTGGTTGCCTCATTTGGGGAGCCGGGTAGGAATTTTTTATACCCCAGCTGATTGGCAGTTGCTAGGGTGTGTTTTTTGCCTACCCTACATAGCAGTGCAGTGGATTGTGGATTTGGCTATCAGGAGGTGCTGTTAAATAGGCAGTCACTTTAGTTGGCAGGTTTTAGGGGTTTAGGGCACTATGCAGCTAGGGGAGACTGTGAAGCATCCCCCTTTGGGGGAATTAGGTGTCTGGCATGATCAACCTTGAGGTTTGGTGACCCGGGGTGTGGAGAATGCAGACTGTCCTGGAGGCTCGACTAGAGGGTGCCTTCCGTCGAGACGTGTGTCTGGGTTTGGGCCCTCTGGTGCATACCTCCCTGCTGGACCTGTCTGGCGGGAGCTGAGTCACACAGCTCCGGTTGGGGGGCTGGGTCTCTCACCCATTAATGGCAGGGGAGTGGTCTCGGTGACCCCTAGCCCTGGCCAGGCCACTGGTTGGGTGCCCTTGCCATTTATTATGATATTTAATAAAGTGGCCCAATTTTTATACCAATGTATTGTGTCTGACTCTTTATTCTGATCTTGGGGGGGCAAAAAGCCCAGCAGGAGCTCCCCGATGCCTTCCTCAGTGTGCCTGCCACTGCGCCTTCCCCAGCATGCCAGCAGGACCCCTGGGGCCAGCCCAGGTAGAGCTCCACTCCTGTGCGCTCCTATCCCAAAAAAGCCCTGTGTAAAGATATTATCAAAAGGTAACATTAACTATCCAAATAATTTTTTAAAAAAACTTTAATAAAGAATGGTTGCTACTCACAATGGAATAGTGTCACTCCAAAGTTCTCTAAGTGAAAATCCAGGAAGTCTCACTTTTCCTCAGCTGTTTATGGCACTTGATAAGTAAAGCCAAATCAACAGTCATATACAACTATGAAACAAACAAGGACCAACCAGCATTAGGAACTCATGAAGTATGGTCCACTTCAATATTGACTGGTGCTTTGAGGAATTATTCTGTGTTCATTGATTGCTTGAAATAATACATCTGAGGAAGATTCTCCAATTCTGGCTTGAAAATTGAAATGTTGGCTGGATCTGTTAGTGATGTATTGTGTTGACATCTATCAAAGGACTTGGATGAATATGATTCATAACACCTTCTGATGGTTTTGATAAACTTTCAGCTACATCAGACTTGCTAGGTTTGGAGTTCAGGCAATATTTTGAACTTTCATAGTCCCTTTAGCCCGATTGAACCTTTATAAGTTGTAGGCAAGTTAGATTTTGTAGCTATGTTTGTATGTTATATGATATTTATTCATATGTTACATGCTATATTTTGAGTGCAGGCAGAACTTTTTTTGAGCAGGAACACACATGAATGCAGTTCTGGCTGGTTTGGCATCAGGGGGTGTGGCCTAATATGCAAATGAGTACCTGCTGGACTTTATCTACAAAACAGCCCTGTGTGAAATAATGATGACATCAGGGGTGTGGCCTAATATGCAAATCAGTTCCTGCTGGGACTTTTCTTTGAAAGAAATCCCTGAATGTGGATACTTTAAATACCATTGTATGCACCATATGTCTAGGCAGCAATTCTTGTTGATAACATTGTATGTATAAATTCCAGAAATTTAGTAATTTATTTTTGTGCTACACAGTTGGTCCTTGTTTATTTCATAGTTTATGACACATGGGCACACACTGTAAATAGAGTAAAGGCCAAGGTCAGGTCTGTGTTTGAAAATTTTGATTAATTTTTTTTTAGGATTGCTTCTGGCTTTTAATGGGGATATATTCAATAGTATTATAGCTTAATTACATATTTATGCTATGCCATCTCGCTCTTTCACAGAATGGTAATACAAAGTTATCGGTTACTGACCCGCCACCTCGCTGACGCAGGGATTCGGGGGCTGGCCTTAAAATGGCTTTCCTCCTTCCTTGATGGACAGGGACAAAGGGTGGCAATTGGGGGAGAGCTGTCTCAGAGGTACTCACTAGATTGTGGGGTGCCACAAGGGGCAGTGCTCTCTCTGATGTTATTTAACATCTACATGCACCCCCTTGCCCAGATTGCCTGGAGATATGGGCTTGGGTGTCATCAATATGCGGATGACACCCAGTTCTATCTACTAATGGATGGTGGGCCTGACTGTGTCCCAAAAAATCTGGACCTAGCATTGCAAGCCATGGCAGGTTGGCTCAGGCTGAGTAGGTTGAAGCTTAATCCAACAAAGGCAGAGGTCCTTTGCCTTGGTCGTGGCAGTCTGGAAAGAAAAATCCCCCTTCCAGTTTTTGATGGTGCACCATTGAAAGTGGTGCACAAGGTGAAGAGCTCGGGGGTTCTACTGGAGCCTTCCATGTCAATGGAGGCCCAGATATCAGCCACTGCTAAATCCGCTTTTTTCCATCTTAGGCAGGCGAGGCAGTTGGCCCCCTTCCTAGAGCATCACAACTTGGCAACAGTGATACATCCAATGGTCACCTCAAGTTTGGATTACTGTAATGCCTTCTACATGGGGCTGCCCTTGTGCCAAATCTGGAAGTTGCAGCTGGTGCAGAATGCGGTGGCCAGGTTGTTACTAGGGCTCCTGAAGTGGGAGCACATACAGCCGGGGCTGCGCGAGCTGCACTGGCTGCCAGTTGTATACTGGATTCGTTACAAAGTGCTGGACATTACCTTAAAAGCCCTATATGGCCAAGGACCTGCCTACCTTAAGGACCCAATATGTACCCCAGAGAGTACTGAGATCAGGTGCACAAAATCAGTTGACAATCCCCGGACCGAAGGAGGCCAAACTGAAGAGTACGCGCGAAAGGGCCTTTTCGATCACAGCTCCACACTGGTGGAACCAACTACCTGATGAAGTGCAGGCCCTGCAGAGTCTTGATCAATTCTGCAGGGCCTGCAAGACTTCCCTTTTCCAACTGGCCTTCATTTAATGTGGATTTTAGTCTACTATATACGGCCATGCTAAACCACCGAGGAAAACATCTAGAACATAGCACTGTAAATGTTAGTTTTAATTGTAATTTTGATGGTTTTAATTATAATGGTTTTAATTAGCAAATTATATATGTTGTACTGATATAATGTTTTATATTGTAATTTGTATTTGTTATATGTTATGAGCCGCCCTGAGCCTGCTTCGGCGGGGAGGGCAGGATATAAATAAAATATATTATTATTATTATCATCATCATCATCAACTCTGATGGGTGTGGGCTTCTCAATATATGCATGGCCGGCTCACCCACTAGGCAAATTAGGCATTTGCCTAGGGTGCCGGGCCAAGGGGATGCCGAATTGGGTCCCCCCCCCACATCCAAGACAAAATGCCTAATTGTCCCAGCAGTGGGTGGGCCACCTCCTTCCCCCCCTGGTGCAGGCAGGCCACCTCACCACTGCCACCCCCCCCCCCCCAGCACACTCAGGCACCAGCCTCGTGCTTACTGGCATTGGCCAGCATCACAAAAGACCCTTCTGTTAATATCAAGTGGGAAAAGGCTTCACTCCCCCCTCCCTTCCTGTTCCAGAAGGGAGGAGTGAGAGTGAAACCTTTTCCTACTTGATGTTAACAGAAGGATCTCTTGCAATGCTGGTTGAAGGTGGTAAGCAGGAAGATGCATTGCTACTCTGAGCGTGGGGGGCAGCAGCGCTGTGTAGGTCATTCCCCCTCCCCTGGCACGCTCAGAGTAGCGACGCCAGCCTCCTGCTTACTGGCTTCACTCGGCATCGCAAGAGACCCTTCTGTTAATATCAAGTAGGAAAAGGCTTCGCTCTCACCCCTCCCTTCCAGAACAGGAAAAACAGGAGGGGGTTGGCCTGTGGGTGCACAAGCAGTAA
The DNA here is from genome assembly GCF_032191835.1 of Heteronotia binoei. Lineage (NCBI taxonomy): Eukaryota > Metazoa > Chordata > Lepidosauria > Squamata > Gekkonidae > Heteronotia > Heteronotia binoei. The sequence goes on from NC_083229.1 coordinate 63,451,132, forward strand.
GTCTTCCTAGGGCGCCATGTATTCAGGCCAGCCCTGAATATATGCAGGCCTGTTTGACAGCAAAACTTTTTAGCTGTTATTTGGAGTGAAATTTTTCCATTGTGACTTTACCCCAGAATAATGACTAGTACACTCGCAGCCTCACTCTGTAGTCTGGCCACAAGATGCTCTGGTGGCCTCCATGACAATGCGCCCAAATATTCCACTCAGTATTAAAATACTATTTGAAAACTATCCTAACTGGAAGTTTTCTGACATACCTTTTCAAACTATTTAAAATCAAGTTACAAGAGTAGATTGATGGGATGATTGATGTTTGGAAAAATGCTCAGCCTAAACTGATGAGAGTTGGGTTTATGGTGAAATTATTTGATGGCATCAGAGGGATATGGTCCAAGATGCAGTGCCTGGACACTGGCTTGTCAACACCATTGATGACAGTCTGTGAGGAACAGAGAACACAAGCAAAATCTAAGGTTGCCAGACTGGCCTGGGAAACTCCTGAGATTCAGGAGTGAAGAAGCAGGGAGTTTGGAAGGGGAAGAGGAGGGAGATTAGCAGGAATATGTTATCATAAATCTGCCCTCCTTCAGTCCAGAGATCAGTTGTGATTCTGGGAGAACTTCAAGCCACATAGGAAATAAAAGAGATTTCTTGCAATATGCATATTTCCTTAATTACAATCTCTGCAGTAAAGACAAAGCATGCAGTTTTATTAGCAAAATGTAGGCAGTAGCACCATGTTTTTAAGGATAATACACTTTGCTGCTAAAAGAATTACCTGTTAAGGATCTTTGGCATTTCTCATTGAAAGTGTAAGAGACATTACTCTGAGATACTTTCAAATTCTGCCTTGATCTCTGCAACTGATAGATTCTTCTGTAATTTAGCCGTTTTGCACATAGTGACAAGTTACTATCACCATACTGAAGTTTGATTTCCGACAATCTACTTGTCTATACTGAAACAGAGAGAAAGAGAGAGAGATAGAAAGATTATTAAAGTAAATTTTTGTTGTCGTTGTTCAGTCACACAGTCGAGTCTGACTCTTTGCGACCCCATGGACAAAGTCACGCCAGGCCCTCCTGTCTTCCACCATCCTCCGAAGTCTGCTCAAATTCATGTTTGTTACATCAGTAACGCTGTCCAACCATCTCATCTTTTGCCGTCCCCTTCTTCTATTGCCTTCTGTCTTTAAAGTAATTGCTACTTTACAAAACAATCCAAACACAAATGTCAGGTCCCTGCTTATAATCTAAGTTTCAAGACTAGGTACCTAGAAGGAAGGGAGGAATTGGAGAGGCCTTGGGAATTTGTTCATATTCATATATTTCCCTGATTTGCTACAGCCTCTCATCTGTCCTGTGAATTAGCGGGGGAATTATAACTGCTGCCTTTACCAGAAGCTATAGTTAAGGGTAGGCTGTTTTCAGTCACTGTTAACAATGTATCTCTGTAATTCAGCTGAAATAATACTTATTTACTCCCTGGCTAACTGGAACTGTGAGGATAAATGCATTAGTAAATTAACTTAGTGCATAACACTGCCCAGCATGTTCTTTCTTTTCATGAACTGTTGTAGACATTTTTCATCTCTTTAAAATATAAGTACCTCTGGGGGGAAGGACTGGTTTAATGGATCTGTTTACATGTTGATCCTGCAATATGTGTGCTTTGTACATCCTCTGGTGGCTACTTTTGGAAATGTCAGTGTTTTCCTGTCTGGAAACCAATTTCTTATCTCATGCTCCTGAGGGCAATTGTGCAACCTTTTCTTTTACGACTGGATTTACTTTGTGTACATCAAGGTGAAAATTCACAAGGAACTCATGTAAGGAATTAGAAGGAGCAGTGGAACAGACACTTTGGAATGGTTTGCCCTTGAAAGCAAGTTGTTTGCTATGTAGACTTAGGACAGCTGATGGCACTGTCACACCATAGGTCTGACAAGATATGCTGTATTTCCACCAGTGGAGAAAAACACCTAAAATGGGTAAATTGGTAATTCTTACTGGATCACCATCTATTGCTGTTTGGAGAATGTACCAGAGTACCAAAGAAATTTGTTGCCCTTTCTTCATCAGTGTTCATTTTATTTTGGATGAGGGGCCTATTTCCCACACCAAAAATTATTGACACCACTAGATGCCTCTTCAGCATTCTGCGGAATGCTGACAAGACCAGATCATAAGATTATGACCTAAGAAATCTGCTTCCCACACCCCTTTTCAGTTTTGGTAGAATCATGCCTGGTGAAGAGTTCTGACATATTTAAAAGACTGTGGATTTTGTTATTTTTGGACCATGAGATTGACTATACCAGTAGGACTACTTAGGTTCTATATAATACATGGCAATAGAAATTAATTGCATTGTTAAAACAATATGATATCCAGTTTAGCTTTTCAGCTCGTTCAGTTCTAGCCATTGCGCCCAGCACCAGGAAGTCTTACGAAAGGGCTGTGTAGCAGTTTGAAGACTTTAGACCTGAGGTAGGGTATTGCAGGGTTTGGCCCCTCCCGGTGGAGCTTACTCCATTACTGTGTTTCGCTGTGAGGTAAGGAGTTGGCTGTGCGATCCATTAGGGGGCGCCTGTCTGCATTGGCTTTTGTCAGTAAGGCTCTGGGTTACAGGGAAGAAACTGCTGGCTTTCGTATTCGAAAGATGCTGGAGGGGTAATAATAATAATAATAATAATAAATTTTATTTCTACCCCGCCCTCCCCGCAAAGCGGCTCAGGGCGGCTAACAGTAAGTAATATATTAACATAAATAGTAAAACATTAGATTAACAATTAAAATTACACATAAAAACCCGTTAATTCAATTAAAATACTTAATTTACATTACATTATATATATATCTGGCAGTAATAGCTGTTCTGGCGCTGATTCTGCCAGTTTAAATGGTGTTAAAGATGGCGGTTCTTCGTTCATTGCAACTCAGCAGTCCGTATCATTATAGGCGCGTCTAAAAAGGGCAGTCTTGCAGGCCCTGCGGAACTGGTCGAGGTTCCGCAGGGCCCGCACCTCCTCCGGGAGCTGGTTCCACAGTGCAGGTGCTGCAACTGAAAAGGCTCGCACCCTGGTGCTTTGGAGCCTGGCCTCTCTCGGCCCAGGGATGGTCATTTTGTTTTTACTTGCTGACCTCAGTGCCCTCTGGGGTTCATACGGGGAGAGACGGTCCCTTAGGTAGGCAGGTCCTCGGCCATATAGGGCTTTAAAGGTAATAACCAACACTTTGTACTGGACTCGGTAGATAACTGGCAGCCAGTGCAGTCCGCGCAGCCCCGGCTGTATGTGCTCCCATTTCGGGAGCCCCAGTAACAGCCTGGCCGCCGCATTCTGCACTAGCTGCAGCTTCCGAGTCCGGCACAGAGGTAGCCCCAAGTAGAGGGCATTACAGTAGTCCAATCTTGAGGTGACCGTTGCATGGATCACTGTTGCGAGGTCGCGGCGTTCCAGGAAGGGGGCCAACTGCCTTGCCCGCTTCAGATGAAAGAATGCTGACTTGGCAGTGGCTGCTATCTGGGCCTCCATTGATAATGAAGGCTCCAGTAAAACACCCAAACTCTTTACCTGGCGCACTGGTTCCAATGGTGCGCCGTCGAAGGTTGGGAGAGCTATTTCCCCTCCCTGGGCGCCGCGACCCACGCAAAGGACCTCTGTCTTCGCTGGGTTCAACTTCAACCCACTCAATCTAAGCCACGCCGCTACAGCCTGCAAGGCCCGATCCAGGTTCCCTGGGGCGGAGCCAGGCCGGCCGTCCATTAGTAGATAGAGCTGGGTGTCATCTGCATATTGATGGCAACCCAGCCCAAACCTCCGGACAATCTGGGCAAGGGGGCGCATATAAATGTTAAACAGCATTGGGGAGAGAACTGCTCCCTGAGGCACCCCACAATCAAGTGTGTGCCTCTGGGATCGCTCGCCCCCAATGGCCACCCTTTGTCCCCGATCGGAGAGGAAGGAGGAAAGCCACTGTAAGGCCAGCCCCCTAACCCCTATGTCGGCAAGGCGGCGCTTTAGCAACTGATGGTCGACTGTATCAAATGCCGCCGACAGGTCTAATAACATCAGTACCGCAGAGCCGCCCCGATCCAGATGCCGCTGGAGGTCATCCACCAAGGCGACCAGCACTGTCTCCGTCCCATGGCCCGGTCGGAACCCAGACTGGCACGGGTCAAGGACGGAAGCGTCATCTAGGAACCTCTGTAGCTGCAACGCCACTGCCCTCTCAATAATTTTGCCTAGGAATGGTAGATTAGACACCGGACGGTAATTCGCCAATTCGGCCGGGTCTGCTGTACATTTTTTTAAGAGAGGGCGAACCAACGCCTCTTTCAGAGGCGTTGGGAAGTGCCCCTCTACGAGGGATCTATTTATGATGTCCCGTAAAGGACTTCTGAGCTCCCTCTGGCAGGATTTAATCAGCCAAGAGGGGCAAGGATCCAAATCACATGTTGTTGGGCGAGCAGCGGAGAGGATCCCATCGACTTCCTCCAGGTCGAGCGGGTCGAAGCGATCCAGGACCAACCCCGAAGACAGGCACGGAGCCTCAATTTCACTCACTGTTTCCAAGGTGGTAGGCAGGTCTTGGCGGAGCAATGAGATTTTATCCGCAAAATATTTCGCAAATGCCTCACAGCCAATCTCCAATTCTCTAATGTTTGGTTTGCCTTGTGGCAAAGTTATAAGGTCCCCAATTATTCTAAACAGTTGTGCTGGGCGCGAATCTGCGGATGCAATCTTGGCTGCAAAGTAATTTTTCTTTGCGGCCTTGACTGCCATCTCATACGACTTCATAAGCGTTCTGTAGGATGTTCTCATTGCTTCGTCCCGAGTATGTCTCCACTGCCTCTCTAGTCGTCTGAGCCCTTGTTTGAGTTGGCGCAATTCCAAGGTGTACCATGGGGCCAACCTCCTACGAGGGCGCAGAGGGCGCCGGGGTGCTATTTCGTCAATGGCCCTGGTTAATCGGTCTTGCCAGGTTTCCACAAGGCCATCGAGGGAATTGCTAGTGGGCCAGGGTTCCCTCAGGGCCGTTTGGAACCGTTCCGGGTCCATCAGGCTCCGAGGGCGAGCCAAAATAGGCTCTCCGCCCATACAGGGTTGGGGTGGCGTCCCCACATGAGCCTTAAGGGCTAGGTGATCCGACCATGGTACCGCTTCCAGCGCGATATCGCTCACCGAAATCCCGGACGCAAAGATCAGGTCTAGTGTGTGTCCGGCTTGGTGCGTGGGAGTCGTAACAAATTGAGAGAGCCCCAGTGTCGCCATGGAAGACACTAGGTCCATCGCCTGAGTGGAGGCCGTGTCGTCGGCATGGACGTTGAAGTCACCCAAGACCATAAGCCTCGGGAACCTCAACGCCCAGCCCGCCACTGCCTCCAATAGTGATGGTAAGGCGCCGGTTGGTGCGTTAGGCGGACGGTACACCAACCAGACTGCCAACCCCTCTCCGGCATCCCACGCCAAACCAGCACATTCAATACCATCGATCCTTGGGTCCGGGAGGGCCCGAAAGGAGTAATCCTCCCGTATGAGTAACGCCACTCCTCCCCCCCGCCCGCTGGTCCGCGATTGGTGAAAGACCGAGTATCCCGGGGGGGGCATTTGGGAGAGAGCCACTGTCTCCCCTTCCCTCACCCAGGTCTCGGTCACGCAAGCCAGGTCCACGTCCTGTTGGAGCAGAAACTACCTCAGGATCGCAGTCTTGTTGTTTACGGACCTGGCGTTGCATAACACCAATGACAGAGGCGAGCCATTCCTCTTGGCCCCACTACCTGCCACCGTTGGGATGGGAAGTAGACTGGAAGGTGGCCGAGCCCCTTTTTGTCTCTGTCTCCTTCCTTTGAATAACTGTCTACTCCCACCGTCATACCTTCCCCTCCCCAGGAGCACTGGAATCCCTTGGCCGGACATTGCGGTTGCACTGGGTAAAATTCTCAGATCTTATTTGCCAATTCCCTCCTGGTCTGTCGTTTTAGCTTATCCTCTTACTAACCTCTCTGACTCCCACCACTTGGCCCACTTCCTATACCTTGAATCAATTAATTTAATTAATTTAGTTGCCCTCCCCAGTCTATTTCAATCAATTGCTACAAAAACTTCTATAAATTTAATCCTCCCAGTATCAATAAATATCCTCCCTCCCCACCCCTCATTCTTAGAAACTGAGAATCAATAAATACATTCCAATATATATAAATATATATTAAATCTAATTTACCAATTGATTGAGTTAAAATATCCTAATAAATTAATTAACAATAAAATTATGACAGTTCTGTTGATAATCAGGCCATTGGTCAGTTGTTAAGGAATAGATTGCACGTTGTCCATTGTCCGCCTGGTTTATTGGGCTTGGGTGTTTTAAAGTGCAAGTGCAGGTGTTACGGTCTGGAGGAGAGATGAGGGAGGCGATCTCTTCTATGGTCTTCCACATTGATGATTTTTGTCTCTCTGATCCACGCCAATGTTGTTTATTCCGTGTGCAAACTGAGCTCCCCTGAGCCCCGTACAGGGCTTCTCTATTGGGGTTGCCCAAGTCGCTGGTCAGTTGTGTTGTATGGCGTTTTAATGATCAGTCGGAGGGGGAGGTGGAGGGTAAGACGGGTTGATGAAAAAGAGGGGGGGGAGCAAGAGGTGGGCGGTCGAAGGCAGGGGCTAGAGAGCGCCCTCCTAGTTTCCACCTAGTCTCCGTTCTCGGGGTGGCCCGCTGTTTGGCCGCCGCTCCCCGCGCGCTCTCCACGCGCCGCTCCACCACTTCGCAGCCCCCGAGACTCGACCACAACGTTCTCAGCTGGCCCTCGACCTCGGCCCTCGACCCCGGGGTGGGCCAGAGAGGCCGGTCCCAGGGTTGATTCACGGAATCCTGTGTCTCCTTTGATTCTGCGGGGTTTGAAGAGGGTTTGGGATGTGGTGTGTGCTTCGTCATTGTTTCACGCTGCGTCTTTGTTAGCTTTTGGGGGGGCTCTTAGAGTAAGTGAGCTGGTGGCACAGTCTAGAAACGATGTTTTCTGGTAAGGTTCTGTTGTTAAGGGATCTGCAGCTATTTGCGGGTAAGGCAGTCCTCACTCTAAGACGGATCAGTTGCAGAAGGGTACGGTGCTCGAGTTGGATAGTTGTTTAGAGCTTGAGCTGTGTCCAGTTATTGCGTTGGCTGCTTATTTGGCAGTTAGGGGGCCCATGGAGGGGTTTTTGTTTATACATTCGAATGGTACCTGTTGACAAAGCATCAAATTTGGGCAGTAATGTCACGGGCTTTGGGTGAGTTGGGGTTGTCTGGGGTGCGGTTTGGGACCCACTCCTTTAGAATTGGGGCAGCCTCAACAGCGGCTGTCATGGGGTATCCTTCCACTTCGATTCAGAGATTGGGCAGGTGGTGTTCCTCAGCCTATAAGGCTTACGTGCGACCTTTTATTAGGCCGTGAGTGACTTGGTGTCTGTTTTTTGTTGGTTCTCTTCTTGTTTAACTGTTTTTTCTCTTTAGATGCTGTTGTTCCTGGCCAGAGGAGCCGAGTTCTTGTATGTGGCCATAGCCACGTGTTTTGGGCCGCTCATCAGGCTTGGAGAACTGCGGTTGGCTCTCAGCTGGGACTCAGCCAGCATGTGTGTATCGAATGGCGGGGGCGCCGGGGCCTTCAGTGGCCGGGCCTGCTGCCTTTGTTGTTTAAAGATTGTGTGGGTCCTCCTCCTCAGGTTTTAATTGTTCACCTGGGAGGTAACGATCTGGGACTCTTAAAGGGCAAGGCCTTAGTTTGGCAGGCCCGGGATGATTTCCAGCACATTGGGGAGCGATGGCCTGGGACCACCATAATTTGGTCAGCCATGCTGCCCCGCCTGGTGTGGCATTGTGCTTGGGACCCTGCAGCTATAGAAAGGGCCTGGTATAAGGCTAATAAGGAGATCAGGAAGGTGCTGGAAAAGGGGTTGGGCCACTATTTGCCCCATTCGGACATTTTGTTGAAATTTCCTGACCTCTACAGAGGGGATGGGATCCATCTCTTGGAAAAGGGTAATATGCTTTTCCTGAGAGATTTGCAGCAAGGGTTGCGGATGGCTTTGGGCCTCCAGCTGGGCGCTAAGCCCTAAGTAGAGACTTGGCCTTAGTAGTGGCAGGTTTGGGGGGTTTAGGGCACTATGCGGCTAGGGGAGGACTGTAAAGCATCCCCTTTTTGGGGAATTTGGGGTCTGGCATGATCAGCCTTCGGGTTTGAAGACCCGGGTTTGGAGAATGCAGACTGTCCGGGAGGCTCGGCTAGAGGGTACCTTTCTGGCGAGACGTGTGTCTGGGTTGGGGCCTCTCGTGCGTGCCTCCCTGCTGGGCCTGCCTGGAGGGAGCTGGGGGGCTGGGTCTCTCGCCCGTTAATGGCAGGGCAATGGTCGCGGTGAACCTTAGCCCTGGCCAGGCTGCTGGTGGGGTACCCTTGCTGTTTATTAGACTATTGAATAAAGTGGCCCAATTTTATACCAATACTCTGTGTCTGACTCTTTATTCCATCCTTGGGGAGCAATCAAACTCAGCTCTGTTCAATGGGGCTTACTCCCATATTCATATGATTGTACTGTAAGTGTGCAGATTTTATACTAGGTGTATGGTCTTTTAGTTCATCCTAAATCTATTGCCAGTCATATTCATTGCGTACTCCCTGCTATGGGTCATGAAGAAAAAGTTTGGTCTGCTCTCTTTCTCTATCCTATACATAATTGTACAAACCTCTATCATGCTCCAGTAGTTTTTTGTAAACTGAAAAGCCCCAGACACATTTCATTGAATTTGATCATGTTCATACTTTCCATTTACTTCAACTTACTCTGTCACATGGTCAGTTTTCTATTATTCTTTTACTTGGTGTCTTCTGCTCTTGATACTTTTGATCATTCAGTTCTTTCTTTGCAATATTCTCTGAGTTTTCCCAGTCTTCTGATTAATCTTTGTGTCATTCTGTTTATAAATAGGTCTTCCAGTTTCTGTCCACTTGAGTCTCTAAAAGTTCTATTCTTTGTCCCCTTATCATCAATTTATCTCTTCCTTTTGACGTTACCATTCATTTTTTAAACACTGTATTGTTTTTGGAGGGGGCAGTGTATGTGTGTGTGTGTGTATGTGTGCAGACGATCTGCAGTTCTGCTTTTCTTTTCCTTTCCAATACTTTTACCTATCCTGTTGCTGTTTTCCCATTTTCTTTTTGTCAATGAGATCAAACTTGGATATTTCCTAACTTATTTTATTAGTTCTTTATTTTAATGGTTTTTCACTATCTCCATTTTCCTTGTTTCTTATCCATCTTCTTTTCTTTCTTTAATTGTGCATACTTGTTTTTCAAACTAAAAATGCAGCAGTGAGTCTAAATATAAAATCTATGAATGATTACAGAAAGTAAAGGCATGGGCTATGTCTACTAGAAATTTCTCCTCACCATACTGTAAGTCCTGCTATATTGAATAGAACCGGCACAATGATGCAATCATTGCCTTGCATATGTCCTAGTTGTGTTAACAAGGGTTCTGCAGAAAACTTCCCAGTGGATTCTACCCATGCTTTCCCACCAATTTCAATTGATATCAACAGGAACTGAATGCACTGGGTGTCCAAGCTTTGTTTTCAATGACTGAATATCACCTTTGAACAGAACAGAAACCATGATACCTTTCAGCCTCTGTTTTCATCTTAATACTCACTGTTGTGAGCCAATGAATAGGAAAGTATCTATGCTTTACTTTTAAGAACACTCAACCTCCAACAGTAATTTGGAGATTTTGTAAGATATATATATATGTCACCACAAAGAAATGCAACAAAGCATAGCTTATCTTACAGTCACTAGGTACATGCTATCCCATGTTTTCAATAGAAAAATAACTAAGTAAAAAATATTCAATATGACTGCATCTCTCCTGAATATGAATTGTTAGACTGGCTGTTAATCAAAGTGTGTGTTCACACATACTAAATAATGCACTTTGCAACTGGGTTTTTACTGTGTAAGAATAGTAAAATCCACTTGCAAACTGTTGCCATGTGAAAGCACCCAAAGGTGTAATATATTAATATACATTTCCCTCTATACTTGTTGAACAATTCAAAGAGAAGATACAGCACCTTTTTTAGTGATAATCACCCCTTGGCAATTGTTGGAACTAAGCTTTCCTAATTTTTTTGTTATAAAGATTATCTACTTAGGAAAAGTTAGATGAAAAGGGACAAAAGTTGAACATTATGCTACTGAAGAGTAGAAAATTCCTTTAAAGAAATTTCCACAAATTAATACTGAAAAAATTGCATCCTCTTCTAAGTAAATGCCCATACAGGAAGCTCATTCTGGAAGTTTTGGCACTGGAGTGAAGTACAAAACGGCTTAACATTTGAGTATACTGCTGCTTTCTAATATGCATGGTATAGCCTGGCATTCTTTGCATCTCCTTAATGAAAGAGCCTGGGCATAAGGTGTCCTTAGCTGTTGGTCTGTTGACTGAGCAGTTAGATCAGTTAGATCTATCAGAGGATCTAGTACAAGAGGTGACTCTGGCCTGGGTCTTATCATCCTGTAGTTAACACTGCCAGTGCTACCAGAACTATTGTCTTTGTGCATGTGCCATTTACTCCATTAATTGTGTCTGCTGCTACTTTGAATCAAAGGTTGGACTCATGCTTCAGTGATTTCTTTCTTGCTTATTAACCACTCATTTCTGTGTGAAGAAGTAAAACACGTTGAACTTCCTCAAGAGCTATATAGCCCTTCCTTTTTAGCTTTCCTATCTGTCAAAACAGGAAGTAACAAAACTTTCTACCAAAATGAGGAGTCATACATCACATTGGGTGCGGTCACACTCACCATTAAATCCATCTGCAACGCACCTGTATTATAATCCGCACAACCAATTTTCCGATCAGACAACACCCAGGCTCCCATTCTGAGAGCCAGTTTGGTGTAGTGGTTAAGTGTGTGGACTCTTATCTGGGAGAACCGGGTTTCATTCCCCACTCCTCCACTTGCACCTGCTAGCATGGCCTTGGGTCAGCCATAGCTCTGGCAGAGGTTGTCCTTGAAAGGGCAGCTGCTGTGAGAGCCCTCTCAGCCCCACCCACCTCACAGGGTGTCTGTTGTGGGGGAGGAAGGTAAAGGAGATTGTGAGCAGCTCTGAGACTCTTCAGAGTGGAGGGCCGGATATAAATCCAATATCTTCTTCAATATCTTCTTCTATCCCATGTGGGTCTCGTCGCTGGTCGATCAGATTGCTCTACCGGACCTCGTTTCATGAGACGTCAATCTGCATTAGCGCAGGCGCAGTGATGCCCGCTATCTGCAGTGCGTCGCTTTTAAATGGGTCAGATCACTAAAGTTTTGCTAGTCCGTTGGCACTACTTTTCCAGCACGAGCACTACGCGTGCAGAAAAGAACCCAGGAATTCAAATCAGTTCACATCTAGTTCTCATCTACTTTCAAAAGTGATTTTTGTTTCCGGACATAAGGGCGGGTAAATGATTTATTGAGCCAACATTCGCTCGCTCATTCACTGGCGCAGTGATATCACTTGCAGGGGCTTTGGGAGGGAAGCGGTGGTGCGCTTCTGACGAGTCGCCAACGATGGAGAGTTCAAACAGAGAAACTCCGCTCAGGAACCGTCAGAAGGATTTTGTTCCTGATTTAAAGCAATATCAAATTAGTCCGTGCCCCAGTCGTCTCAACGCGGGACTCGAACGAGCTAACCACCATTCACAGATGCTGATGTTTGGACAACCGCTTAAAATCCGACATGCTTCCGGACTCCACTCATGCTCGTAGTGGGATTTTATGAACATCTGACCTCACCCCTAATCTTCCAGGAAAGGGCCTCTTTCATTTCTCCCTTAAATGTTACAGATGCACATTCTGAATTTGAGAGCTTATACATTCATACATTAACTAATTAAAGAAAGTGACTATAATATAGAAATGCTTACATATAAATTTGCTACTTATGTTGCTTGTCTAAAGTTGAACCTATGAGCAACATTGAAGATGGTGGGAAGTAGATGGGATGTTGTGACTTATTTATCTACTAGAAATATGGCCCATTGTTGAGCAAAATACAACGGGCTCTAGAAAGAAGCTCTGTGCAAGTGTCCCCCAACCTTGGTGTCTTCCCACTCCCCACCCCACAGCCACTTTTTCCTCTCAACTACCCCTGTACCCTTGGCACTCCACTACTTTCTTCACCCATGATATACTCACCTTCCACCCTTGTTGTTTTCCCCTCCACCACCCTCCAACCCTTAACCTTCACTCACCTCCCCACCCTTGCTGTCTTCCCATCCACCCACAACCCTTGGCCATTAACTCACCCCCCATCCTTTATGTCTTTTCACCCACACTGCAGCTGAAACAGATGCTGGCTTCCCACTCCCCCCCCAAGAGTGTGTGTGTGTGTCCCCATGTTGTGATAGCTCAAAGTCCTGAAACAGGCTCAGAATGAAGAGAAGGAAGAATAATATTGGGGGGTTCAGGGGGGGCACGATGATGGTCAGAGCAGAGCAGAGCATTCCTTTTGTTTGCAGTACATTGTTGCTGAAGCAGAGCATTCCTTTTGTTTGCAGTATATTGTTGCCGCCTTTTCCTGTCATATTCAGCTTTGCAGCATTTCATATCAGCATGTGCCCTTGGTGTGATCTGTTTGTGATTTTTTTTGGCCTGGAATGGTAGTGGTATGGTTTACCATAAAGAATGCACCTCATTTTCTGTAGGGGAATTGATCTGACTTCAGCCTTCCATCTCCTTCTCCCGACCTGCAGCCTGTACCTATAAAAAGTACAGTCTTTCTCCACAGTGTGGACCAAAGCAGGAAAGAAGCATCCTCAGCAGGATATAATGACAAGCAGCCATTTTCTCCAGGAGAACTGCTCTCTGCCATCTGGAGAGCAGTTGTAATTCTGAGTGATCTCCAGTTGTAATTCTGAGTGATCCTCACCTGGAGATTGATAAGAATGGTTCCCCACAAGGAAATGGCTGGTTTGAAGGGTAGAGTGTATGATATTGTACCTATCTGAGGTCCCACCCATCCTCAAAGCCACTATCTCCAGGCTCCACCCCTCAAATATCCAGGACTTTCCCAAACTGGAATTGGCAACCCTATCTCCTTTCCATCCAACTATCAGCCTTTATTTCAGCTTTCCATCTCCTCCCCTTTCTCTGCAGCCTCTACCTAGGAAAAGGACAGTCTTTCTCCACAGTGGGGACCAATGCAGCTTACATCATTTTCTCTCCCCCTTTTGATCTGCACAACAACCCTGCCTGGTAGGTTAGACTGAAACTCTGTGACTGGTCCTAAATCACCCAGTCAGCTTTCACAGTAAGGACCTGGGTCTGGCAGACCCTGCTCTGAAGCCCTGACTACCATGTCACACTGGCTGTCATAGTGGGGCTGCTGCAAAACAGTAGCAAGCAGCCAGGCCTAGTTAAGTCATGCCAGTCAGGTGGAATCAACTCACCCTGAGGGTGTTGCCAGATCTAAGGTAGCCAACCTCCAGGTGGAGCCTGAAGATCTCCTGTTATCACAACTGAACTTCAGGCAACAGATCTGTCTCCTCCTGGAGAAAATAACTGCTTTGGAGAATGGGCTCTATGGCATTATATGCAGCTGAGGGCTCTTCCCTCCACAAACTCTGGCTTCCTTAGACTCTACCACAGAAATCTCCAGGAATTTCCCACCAACCTGGAGCTGCAAATTGTAGTCAGGAATGGCCCCGATGAGTTCTCTCTTCCCACTCCCTACCCCGCAGTCCCACCCACCTGTTACTGACAAAACCAAGATGATTGGTTTTTACTGACAAAAGAATGCTTAGTTGCATAGAAACAGCTACTGCCTAACAACATATATATATGATGTGTGACTAGATAACGTATCATTTATAGTTTTTTATTTGATTGGCAAGTAAATGTAGAAATACATTATTTTATAGTAATAAATCATCCATTAATATATTAAATTAAAGATCCCCCACATCTTCCTTGTGGTCCAAGATAACTTAAAATTCTATATTAAAACCCAGAACAATGCTGTAATACCCCATTAACCCCTCTCTTCTTCAAGAGACATCCATCTGTGCTTGACCAGGGTCAGGGCCTTTTCCACCCTGGCCCTAACTGTGGAACTCTCTGTCAAATTTCATCTGGGCTCTGTGGGAATTACTACTGCCCTGCAGGTCCTTTAAGGCAGAGATGTTCTGCTAGGTATTTGGCTGAGGACAGCTATGGTTTTCATCTGGCACTCCCACTTCCACTTTTACTCCCTCCATGAGATATCAGCACCATCAGGACTCAGTGCCATCTTGCTTTTAAGGAACTTCAATGTCTTTACTGCTTATATAATTTGGTTTTATCTTGTCTGGAATTGTAACTTGTTGTGAACCACCCTGAGCCTGGCTATTGGGAAGAGGGGTCAAAAATGTAATTAAATAAAGAAAAATTTTAAATGCCCATAGCCTAGACTGCATAAAAGCCATAGAAAATATAACAGCTTTGCAGCATCTTCTGAAAAATTTTAAAGAAGCTCCCTCATATCCTCAGGGAGCTGCTATTGAAAAGGATCAAACTCTAATAGAAGCCAAGTAGGTAACCTTAATCAGAGGAACAACCGGAGGGTTACAATCTGAGGTTCATATTTGGCACACAGAGACATATGGGAAAAGACAGTTGTCACAGACTGCAGTTTTAAAAGCTTAGAAGTGCTGTATAAACAGGTAAAGGACTGTGAAGAGTTAATTCTTCACACAGCCAGAGAGCCTTGAGTGACACATTGATCCAAGAGAGCTGACTGGTTAGCATCAGCCAAGCAAAGAAAGACTTCTGAACTGGTTGCTGAGGAGCATTCAGTTTGATTTCATCCCTAGCTGAGAAGGGTCAATTACTGACAGTTTCAGAACTCAGCCCTGACTGAGTGCAGTTTAACACAGACAGAACTGGAAGAAAGTTGGCAAGAACAAATAGTTAGATGGAGACCCGCATTTGGGCCAAAGTAGGGGGATAGATCTTCTAATGAGAGGAGAATTTTTCTACCCAGTCAAACAGGGAGTTAGCTCTGAAGACTGCAGAGATCCTTGGTGTGCTTAGAAATAGCCTTTGAAGACCTTAAGAGCCAGTTAAAAACTCAAGATGAATACTGGTGTTTTGAGAAAAGGCGTTTGGATACTGAAAAAAGGGTAGCAGCCTCTGGAAAACAAGAGAGTCAGAGAATGCTCAAAGAAACTGTATGAGTGTTTGGAAAATCACTGGAACAAAAGCCTCACAACATGAAGATTTAAGTAACTGTGAATAGTTTAAGAAACTCTCATTAGTCTGATATATAAGAGCTAAAGGCTGCATATATCGATTTTACCTTAAAGTTATCTATATTGTGTTACCTCATGATTGTGTTACCAAAGGACTCTGCATAGTACTTCAAATACATTGTAATTTTTTATCTGTAAAGTAGGTAGATATCACTATGTGGGGGCGGGGGGGGAGTTAAAAGGTTTTATATGACCTTTCCCCTCTATGTTGAATACAATGTTTTGTAAGTTTGAAATACAAAAACTTCTCAAGTGCCATTTAAATTGTATAAATTAAAAGGTGTTCCCATTCTTTCCCTCAGATTACTGGGCTGAGTAAACAACCAAAATATTATACTGTGGATGCAAATCAGATGAACATTTTGATCCACTGTCATTACTCCTAGCCAGGGGTCATTTTGTAGAAAAATAGGTGGTGGAGCTCATCCAGGGATTGTTATGCAGCTGCACTTCCTATTCAATGGACAAGGTAGGTAAGGTGGAGAGGAGGAGGGGGAACCCTCAGAAAGGTTCAGGAGCTGCGTTCGTGTGAGCTCCTGCTGAATTCAAGGCCCGCTCCTACCAAATGGATTTGAGGTGCTCAATCAGACAGCAACATCCTGCAGTCATTGGTCTCCCATGCTCACCCCTGACTTTCCCAACACCACAGGAAGTCTGGTCTTTTTCTGATCCTACTGGTTTCACAGTGCTTCTGTGGATGTCTGATCACCGTCTTGTGGGGTGAAGTCTTTTGGGAAGTCAAATCACTCACTTCCTGTTTTGCCATCATCTCCCCCCCCCCCCCCGAGTTACCAATGTGCACATAAGGAGTTATGCACTGAAAAACACTACTTGGAAATTTCATCAAACAAAGCTGACAGAAGGCATTCATGGTCACAGCACCAGCTTCCTTTTCAACAGGAGGTCTGTGTCCACGAGTAAACAAAGACTGATTCAACTGTATGTAGCAGATCAACTTGTTGGGATACCCTTTGACTCATTTCTGTGCAGGATCATGGCCTTGAGCAGCACCTGCTGAGGATGGATCACAAGCAGTCCCTGAGCCCTTTAACACAGGACAGGTGAGCATAATTCAAATGGCACCAGCCTCTTTTTGGGCAGCGGCCCACAGGAGCGAAGCTCCAGAACCTCTAAATTTTATTGTGCTCTTTATTTCTCTCTCTCTCCCCCCCCCCCAAAAAAACACCCTTGTTTCTGGACTCCATTGTTCAAACCCCCTGAGAGAATTCTGCTGAACTTTAAGATTTGACAAACTTTCTAATATTTTCCCCCACAAAAAATGAGAAAATAACCAAAACATATAAAGCAGACAGATGGAAATCATCATGTCACTGTGGCCACATAGGAGAAAGTAATTTAAGAAGTATGATGGAAGTAAGGTTTTATTATGACAATTATCATTCAAGCATTTTAAGATAGATGCTGAGCTGATATAATTTAGTACACCTTCTGGTGATGTCAGGGGTTAAGGTATATGCAAATGAATTATGCAAATGAGTTGTGCTAATGTGCTCTGGCACCTCTTTTTCTACAAAATGACCCCTGGATGGCACCATCATGTGCCTCAAGGGGGGTTCATGGTGAAGACCCCCCCCCCCCATCCTGGGAATGCATTTGCAGATCCTGTAAGGGCTACACATCCGTGACTGATTGTACCTCTCTTTTGCTTTCTTTCAGGTAAATATTCAACAGAGAAACCTCATGGTATGACTAGTCCTGTCTCCTCTCCCACAGACTCTGTTCAATCTGATGCCCCAGCCCTCCTCATAGAGTGGAGTATTGTACCCAGCCAGCCCTTCCAAATTTCATCTGCAACTCCACCCCCCTTAGACACATGCTATGCAAAGGGATCCTCAGTGGTCCTCCCCATAGCCCAAGGGCGGTAGCAAATGGAGTCTTCAGACCTTGCCATGATCAATAAAGTCTGTACTGTGCCACAACTTTAATAAAGTATGTGTTGTGCCACAACTTTGTCTCTGTCTGCTTGGTTTGACTGCATGACAAGAGCTTCATGCCCCTGAGGGGTTTTGGCACCTTATTTTTGGTGGCGGTCCAGAATTGGGCAGTAGGAGGGGTGCTATGGCCATGGTACCCCTAGGGGGGCCCAGGCAAGGGTCCCGTGACAGCAGGGAGCTTGACAGGAGCTGGGAAGCCAGCCGTGGCTGGTCCCTGAATTTCCAGAGAGTCAGTTTGGTGTAGTGGTTAAGTGGTTAAGTGTGTGGACTCTTATCTGGGAGAACTGGGTTTGATTCCCCACTCCTCCACTTGCATGGAATGGCTTTGGGTCAGCCATAGCTCTGGCAGAGGTTGTCCTTGAAAGGGCAGCAGCTGTGAGAGTCCTCTCAGCTCCACCCACCTCACAGGGTGTCAATTGTGAGGGAAGAAGATAAAGGAGATTGTGAGCCACTCTGAGATTCGGAGTGAAGGGCGGGATATAAATCCAATATCATCATCATCATCATCATCATCATCATCATCTTCCTGTTGCTCTGATGCTCCACCGCAATGATCTTGGCATCAAGAGGTGAACACCCATTCGCTTTTCTCTCTTAGTGATCTTTCATTGCATCTTTTTTATGCTACAACTAATGAAATGGCACCTTGCAAGTAAGTTTATTCAACAATGTTACCTGTCAGCAAAACTCTCACTATAAAACCAAACCTGCTTGTTCACAAGGAGGGAGGGAAGATAAAGACCACCCCCCCACACACACAACAGCGGCTTCTAAAAGATAAAAAAGAACAAACTGATAATAATTGTCACTGTGCTAAGTAATAAGATCTGGGCTGAATATATATATTTGCATGGATTTGGTTTAAAATTAAATAAGCATTAATTGGACTATTAATTTTTCATGCTTCAACTCGAACAAAGGCTGATTGTGACTTTAAATGAGAAAAGTCCATAGGCTGATTTATCGGGACTGAAGTGATTATAATTGGAACATAAGAGAAAAAATATTTTTAAAGCGGAGATTTGGAAGGATTTGTTTATTGGGATTCTGAGCTATTTTTCAGTTTTTACTTCTGGACTGAACTATATTGTGGGGAAGATGGTGCAGCAAGCAGAAACGGTTGATCAAAAAGAATTAGGGCTACCATGTCGTCTATACAACAGGGAATTGGTCTCATTGTAGAGCTGATAACAGACAGGATGCAAAAGTTTCTTGAGAAATGTAAAGACGTTAAAAATATACAGGAGCAGACATATCAAGGTGTACAAGATTCTTCTAATGAGCTGGAAAAAGTAAGTAGATAAGTGTCTGAAACTGTCCAGTACAATTTTAAAATGGAGGCGACATATGCAGTTTTGCAGGAGAGATTGAAACTACAGCCTATCAAGATTAACAAAAGGGGGAATTACTTTGATTTGGCTCTAAGGCGGAACTGATGAGTGATCCAAGGGGAATGTTTTTGGATTCTACAAAAAATCCACAGGTCCATGGCAAGCTCTAAAAGAATCAAGACTTGGAAGGCTTTCAAAAAGAAGGGACTATAAGCTCTCTTTCCTTGTTATATTGCTAACATTGGTATAATACAATGGAATTGGTGTATTTTCTGGAATGGAAACTTGGACTTTTAGGCTCTGTTGTAAACAAAATCGAAGCTTAAATCAATGGGTTCTGACTATTAGGTGGGTAGTAAATTTAAAACAGGGAAAGGGGTGGCCAACTTGTTTGATTTTGAGAATTAGTGGTTCTAAAGTTACAGGGAAGGCTTAATAAACGCTTTTTATTATGCCTTCTTTTTCACCTCCAACCCTTATACATAATATGATATTTGGGTATACACTACCTTTGATAACTCCTTTAAATTATTTGAATAACCTTTTAAATACACATCTTAATTTTAAGAACATATAATAATTAAGAGGTTATGTGAATTTTACAATCTGGTTGACCAGTTTGTTATTGTTAATCATGAAATTTCCCTCCTTTAATTTAGATAAAATAATCCGGTGGAGGCGGTGTAATAGTGAAGCATTGCTTTCTCCTGGAGGTAATATATAAACTGGTATGATAGATTAGGTTCTTTTTTGTTTATACTCTCCTTTCTATGAGTAACATGGTGGTTGGCTTATATTGGTTCCAATAACTTTTAAACAACTTTGAATAACTTTTTACATACATATATTATTGTTAACTTAGAATAATTTAGAGATTATATTTACTTGATAATGTTAAAGATCTGCTCTTTATTCTCTTTTTTCATATAGCTTTGACATTCTCTCTTACTATTATAGATGAAGCTATAGGACTCTGTTAATATGAGGCTTTTTCTCTTTTGGTAATAGATAAGCCTGTATGATAGACTAAGTTCTTTTTCATCTTTTCTTTTTTTCTTCCCTTTCTAAGTACTAAGGATAAATGGCTAATAAAAGGTCATAAAATCTTTGCAAAATTAATGGTAATACCTAGGTTATAGGTGGGTTCTTGCAGGTTATAACGAGCTTTTTTTATTTCTTGGTTTGCTTCTGTAGTAGAAATGACTGTTATTTGTATATTGCTTCTTCTTTTCTTCCGTATTTCCCCCTTTTTTCTCTTACCTTTTTGTTCAAACAATAAAAATTTGAACTACCAAGACCTCCATGCCCCTCCCAGTCCTCACTCCCTTCCCATCCCATCTGTGATTTCCCCTGAGGGTTGCCTGATGATACATCCAAGAGGAAGGGCTCTTGGATGCCTTCGGTGGCTGTGGATGGTTGTGCAGGTGCCTGGCAGCACCTCCAAGGCTGACCTAACACCAGATTCCCACCCCCCTCACTTCACAGTCTGCTTCATGAAGGGGGGAAGACCCAGGGCATGGTCTGAGTGAATGAGCCAGCTTGGTGCAGTGATTTGAATGTGAGATGATCTGGGAGACCCAGATTCCAATCTCCACTTGTACCATGGACACTGGTACAGTCTAACCTATTTCACAGGGTTGTTGTAAGCATAAAATGGAGGAAAAGAGAATGATGTAAGCTATTTGAAATCCACATGGGGGACAAAGGTGGTCAATTAATAGAGTGAATTGTTGAAGTTCATAATCATAACTGTGTGTCGGCTCTAGGAAGGGAGCGGCTTGTGTCGCCCAGGGGGAAGACATCTAGGAAAATATCACTTAGAGAAGAGGGAATAAAGGGGTTCCCCAGAGTCAATGGCCAGGGGAAGTCAATGCAGCAAGCAGACTTGATATCTTTGAAGTGGGGTGACTTTGAATTAGAAGATCAGAGGGGAGTACTTCATTCCCCCACATCTAAGCCCACCCCAATGGCACTCTCTCCCACTCCACAAATGGCAGGGGTGTCCAGGTGGGTGGTGTGGGGGTGTCCTCAGCAGAGCAGATGGACTGCTGGGAAATATATCTGCCACTGTGTAGAGGACACCCTCAAATGCAACTCCTTTCACCTTCTGCCCTTTGGGGACCCTGTGCTCTATTTTGGCATTGATCAACAAACAAGAAAGCTCAGCATGAGGAATGCAAAACAGGAAACCACAAAGCATGAATCACAACAATTTTAAATATTCAGAACTCTAATATTGTGAAAATATCTAGCCAATGGTTAATAAAATAAGTACACAATTTCCCCAGAAAAAACAATTATATGTCCATAAATAGAGTCTGTAGACTTCCAAATCATTCATATAAGGAGACAATGATGAATCAGCCAAATAAAGACACCTTTTCCGGATACTGGAAGATGTTTCAATAAATGTTTCTTCAGTTCATGTGGCTGCTGTGACGGAATCCGATTTCACTATTTACTAGCATCAGATATAGAGCTCATAGTGCTTGGATAGAATCACAGGTTCTATTGCAGCTGTGGATGCCCACTGGGTGGATAGTTTGAACTCCCTCCCCACTGTCAGGTGCCTGTGACTGCTGATAGGAGTTGGTCTAAGGGGTGGTGTGTGTGCTGCTACAAGAAAAATTGCACTACGATTCCTTGACCTCAGTTTGTTCCAGTCTGCTGTACAAGACATTTTAGTTCCTTTCCATATTAAAGCTATGTTAAACCATTCCTCGTTCTGGTAATCTTACTTATGAGACCAGAATATTACACATTACTGATAACAAATCCATTTAAACATGAAGATTTTGTTCTGTTTTGTACTTTTTTATCCCACATCTCTTCAAGCTGGATAATTTCATTTCATTTTTCTGTGTTCAAAACACCATTTCTTAATAAGATGTAATCTCTTGAGCTGTTATCAGAGCTATTTCTGCCAAGTATTCAGTACTGATGAAACCCCTGTATCATTGACCCAAAGATCCAGTTCACACAAGCATGCACATTATTTTATTTCTCTTCACTGAATGAAGAATACATGAACTGCATTGAACTGCAATATATGAACTTGGAGTTGTATTGGAATACTGCATTGGTGTGATGATATGTGAAACGATATGGTGTTGTATCTATAATGGATAACATGTATAATGTACAATGTAATTGCTTGATATTTTGTCCATCAAGTGACGAACCCAAATGCATGAATTTATGAAGTTGCCTTAAACCAAGTCAGAAAAATATAGACACACGGACAAGGTAATAAACTCATAAAACATACATACAGTCCTAAGAAAAATAGAGAGAGATACAGAGATAACACAAGGATGGACAAACAGGGTGATAATTACCAATCATAGTCTTCAAGGAAGGCTCCAATGGCGACAAATGAGGACTAGGGGGAGGGGACCCTCAACTGATCAGGAATCAGGGATGTATCTAGACAGCGGAACTGGGATACTGCTAGATGCACACCTGTGGGGAGCTGGGTCACAGGTTATAAGGACTACCTTGAGCCCTTAGGGAATGGGAGGTACAGGGGCGGATGACAGTGGTCAGCTGGTACATGACCTCAGAAAAAGGGGAGGCTCTGCAATGACCATAAGGGCTGGACTTATGCAGTAGCCAATAGCCAGTTAATTGGTGGTCCCTGATTGGATGCTCATAGCTAGCCAATGAGCAGACTTGGCCTTAGTTACCTGATTGGACTTCCAGGTAACAATGGGCCAAGTGGGAGGCTCCAGGATGACCATTAGGGGAAAGAATGGGAAAAATTGTTAAGGTGGGGGGTACTTAAGTCTATCAAACTTATCTAAAAAGGTGACAATAGATGGCCAAAGTGCTACCTAGGTAACACCCGGTCTATACAAAGAAACTTGGCTCTGGGTGAAGATGTTCTTCCTCCCCTTCGATCTTCTATTGGCACCAGTCTTTGTCTTGAGTTCCGTTGGACAAAGGCTTAGGCGGTCTGACAGGATCCACACCTAAGATAAGCTTGATGGCTTTGTGCATAGGTGACATCTGTTGAGTACGTGAGCCTCCCGGTTCACTGTGATGGAGTCTGGCACTGCAGGAAGATAGCTGCTGGTGGTGTTAGCCTCCCAAGATGAATTCTATGGTTGAGGCTGGAAACCGCTTGCCTGGACAGTTCCTGGTGGCGCACCTTCTTCTGCTGCTATGACCAAGATGGGGGTGGCACAGAGTGACTGGAAAACATCTGTTCTCCTGGTTAGCACTCCTCCAGAGACACGGAGTGCTGCTGCAACCTTATGGCTGTTAGTACGCATAAGTCGCTTCCAGTTTGGTAGACAAAACCCATGTTCTCCTGGTAGATGTGTGTGAGTTGAGTCTCCAGGCACCCTGGCAACCAAACAGGTGACTACGATGTTCTAGAAATAGGGGTATTATTCTCACACCTTCTCCCTCTCTCCCCACACAGTGCCATGACATCTCCATCTTGGCATCATGAGAGCAGCATGCTCTACTGCATCTCCATCTATCTAGCTAGTCAGACTAGATTAGAGAATCTGTTTCATCACTATCCCTTCCAGGATGGAGTTCCTTAAATAAAAGAACTCATATTAGTTTGCAACTATAAAGAGGCTCCATGTAACTTTGTTCCTGAGACAGCACACATACTGACCAGATGCACTACAACAATCATTATCCTCCAGCCTATCTCCAGCTGCTATTAAGGTACTACAGACCAGCAATTAAGGAGTTAAATCTGCTTTCAGCAGCTAACTATGACAAATCAGCTACTACAGTTTAACGGAGAAGAAAGTGAATGTGTATGTGCTTGAGTAACTAGAGTGGGGAACAATGGCACAATTGCAATCTGTTTACATTGATGGAAAGCTATGACTGGAGGTCTTAACACCTGACAATTTCTCATCGTGGTGAATGATGCAAATAGAAAAGCTGGGAAAATATATCTTGGATCACCTTTCATACCCAGCAAGCTTCATGTGAAGGAGTGGGGAATCAAACCCGGTTCTCCAGATTAGAGTCTGCTGCTGTTAACCACCATGCAGGATCTCACAAGGTTTTAGCACTGGCTCTGATCTCTGGATTAGTCATTTTGTAGAGGCTGATTTGTTGTATCTGGTGGCTTGTTGTTGTCTTCTCATATTGGAAGCCATTTTGAGGGGAGAAAAGCTGGTTAAAAGGCTCATGCAGAGTCTCATGCAAAGAAAAGTCTTTCCTAGCACCTTTCCTAGATCCTTCAGCTGGTGTTGCCCAGAACTAAATGAGGGATCTTTTTAATACACAGAATGCTCTAGTCTATACCTCTGTTACTGTCTCTAAACCAAGTCTGTAAACCAAAATGCTAACTAGCTAATTATTGCTTCACATAATTATAAGAGATTTCTTTCTTTTTAATTAGAACTCTACAATGATCCTATCCAATTTCAATGAGTTTTTTTTAAAAAAAATTAAGATCACCACTGTTGATGCCTGGAAAATATCTTGAAGTCCTCATTCATTTCTAGCTGGTTCTAGTAACAAACTTTTCTTTAGAATTTAACACTTCTCCATCTTTGTGTGTTTTCTTTCTTAAATTAAGGGAAGCTCAATAATTTATCCACTGCCCTCTAACAGATACCTTAGCTTTCTCTTACAGAATGGGTTGACCAATTTCAGGAAAGCACTAAGTGCAACAACTGAAATAAACTTCTTGTAACTTTCAGGTTATCCCAATATAAAGAGAGAGAGAGAGAAAGAATGCACTATTTTAAGCAATAATGCACTTCGGAAAGATAATAGGTTTAAAAGATTTGCAGCTCCTTTGGGAGTCCTCCAAGATTATGACACAATATGCGTTAAAATGGGTGAAAAAAAAATCCCCATATTTTAGTTTTTTTCAGTTAAGACACTTTATCTTAGAAGGCATCAACTAAACAACCAATTTTGAAAATACAATTTTGTATCAACATAATACCGTCTTATCTTATAGTTATATTTTGAACATGTGGAGCATTTTAGTGTAGAAATTTAGGCTGAGCAACAGATGTATTATTTCTGGAGATTTCTGACAGATATATTATTTTTTGGGAAATTGTGAATATAATTTTACGTGGTACTAAGGCTCACTTCGCTCAAGTCAGCAAACACACAAGTGGAGTACATAGTCAAAAAGAAGGGAGAGAAAGCATTACCCAAAGAGTCCAGCATTAACTGGAGAACCAATTTCCTTAACTTACAAGTAAGCAAGATCAGGGAAAAGGAAGTGGGGGTGTGGCTAAAAATGTAGAGAAAAAGGGACACAAATAGTTCTGTAGTCTCATGACAGGAGGTCAGTGAGGGAGTGAGCCAGTATAACAAAAGCACCAATGGCCACCATCTCTTCCTTCCAGCTGAGAGAAGGGTTTGTAGTTGGCCTCCTGCTGAGGTCACAGGAGCCAAGGCTTGCCCCATTCCCCTTTCTCACATGCCAGAAGTTATAGATAGAATTTTGACAGGCTGAAGAGAAAATCACTTTAAGAATTTATATGAGTAGTACAGAGCCCCAACCAAACTATGAAAGTGAATCCGTGAATCAAAATAATTGCTGGATATGTTCATAGAGATGGTTTTCATTTCTGGTGTAGCTGCAATACAGGCACACAACTCACATTTCTGGTGGAGCTGCAATATAGTCACAGGACTCTTTAAATGGGTTTTTAATGTAATTAAAGATATCTATCTTTGGTTATGACCTACTATTAAGCTCTTTGATTATTCTCTTGGCTCTACAAAGGATATTGTTGCCAAACAGAACCAGGAATTGCTCATTAATCTCCTTGTTACAGTCAGGGTGGAGTCAGCATCAAGATGAAAAATAAATGATTGAAGCAGATTAAGAGAAAACATAAAACTTGTTGCTGATGAAATTGGCACCTATAATTAAGTACAAGAGAAGGAAGATAAAAGAGGGACACATTTAAGGGGGGAAATGATGTTAATTTGAAACTCCTAAAAGACTGGGTATAGGCAGCATGTATCTTGGGAGTTTTTTCTTTATTAAGCATTGTGTAGATATTTAGCAAACATTAATAGTATACTAAGATTTGTTATTCTTTTTATATGTTTTTTTAAATAAGGGGGAAACTTTTGTAGCTCTCTTTTTACCCAATAGTTTCTAGCAGGGAGTAAAATTGTGTCTCCTCCCCATTTTAAAAGTAGCGTTAAACACACACACACATACACATAATGGTGCCACTTTCATTTTATTATGTGTGTTTTGTCACTGGGTTTTACTAATTTTTGCTGTGTTACTGTACTTTTTGATTTTTGCTTTTATTAGCCTCCCTTAGTGCTTCAAAGGTTAGGGGAAAATAGTTTCTAACTTGTATAAATAAATAAAAAATACAAGAACTAAATAAATGCAACAGTGTATTTATTTATTTAGATATTTATATCTCATTTCTTCCCAGTGGAGACCCAAAGTTGCTTACATCACTTTCCTCTCCTCCATTTTATTCTTACAATACCAACCCTGTAAAGTAGTCTAGATTAAGAAAAGGTGAGTTGCCAAAGGTCATCCAGCAAGCGTCCATGGTAGAGCAAGAATTCAGATCAGGATCTTCAGCCTAAACAAGACATGGGGGGTGGGGGAGCCTAGAAATAAAGCTTCCCATCTACACCTAACACATTGGCATCACACATCAGTAAAGGGCACTGTCATACAAATAACAGTATAATGAAGTATAGTTCAGCTGAGATAGTGTGTTCTTATCTAGCACTGTGTATATTATCTGGGCTGTGAAACAGTGAATCTGTTGGAGAAGCAAATGATGTAATGTCTCACTTTTAAAGAAACCATTATTTTCCTTTCCTGTGTTCCTTTCCTGTGTTTATTGTGATTTCTAATATAACCTTAACAATTTAATCTCCAGTGCTACATGTTGTACTGTTGGGAAGGGGTAGCTTTCCTCAACATTTTAGTGAAATTTAGACTTGTAGAGGGAGTATCTGCAATAAATGTAATTTTAGCACTAGTCATTTCCCAAATATCAGCTCTGAACAGATTTAATTGATCTGAATACCTTCACCAACTTTACAGTCATCTTAGTCATGTGATTCTGTGCTTGACATCAGTCCTGTTGAAGTGCTTTTGCCACAATGGCACTGGCTTCTGCTGCTGGACACTGGGTACTGGGTTGCACTGGACTGCACTGCTGGGCATTACTGAGTTGGTTCTGCTGTCCTTGCAACCCCCCTCTTCCTTGCTTGAATTGTGATTTTGTGCTTTACATCAGTCCTGCTGACTGGTATTTGCTAAAATGGCACTGGGTTCTGCTGCTGGGCACTAGTACATTGCGCTGGTTCTACTGTCCTTGCAGAAATGACCCTTCCCTCAGTTTCTACTTCAAAGATTCTTGGATATGACTGTAGTCCTGCTGGACTTCAGCACTGCCACAGTGGCTCTGGTTCTGCTGGGCACATTGCACTAGTTCTGCTGCTGGCTTTAAAAAAGCTGCCCCCCACAATTCACTGCAGAAATTCTTTGGGCATTCTGCTGGGCTTGTATTGCCTTGCTGTTTCTCTCCATTGGAAACAATGCAGGAAGGAGCACCTTCTTGGGTGCCTGTAGAATGAGACTCCCTGGTCCAATCTCTTTGAAACTTGGGGGTTCTTTTGAGGAGAGGCTTCAGCAGCTATGCTGTAAATTTGGTGCCTCTACCTCAAAACACCCAAGCCTCTGAATATACCCCAGGAGATTTGCCATTGACCTCAATGGTCCCCATAGGGTATAATGGACCTGAATAAATTCAGGATTCCTGAATATTTACTGAATCAAGATATCATACTAACATTGGAACTTGGAAATATTGGAAAATACCAATTATTGGGGGGTCCAACATGCCTGAATCTGGGGGGGGGGGGGAAACCACCATTTTTTGCACACCCTTAGTCAATACACACACATGCGCAGTTGTCCAGTTGAACAAGTCATGACCCAAGAGCTGTTTCAGGCTGGGAAAGTTGTGGGGAAGGGTGGCTTTAGCCCTTCTCCCCAGTTCTGTAGTCCAGATCTGAATTGGGCCTCTGTGGTGCTTTCGAAATTAGTTAATAGAAGCTGCCATTGACTGAGGGAAAAGTGAGTCAGATCAGGGGACCGCTGACCAGCTCATTACAAAACATAACATTTTGTTTGGCCCTCAGATTTAAATAATCTTGCTTAGTAGGGATTGACAGGGTAAGAACAAGTCTTAATCTGGAGCCTACTCTACTACTCTTAATCTGGAGCCTACTCTGCTACTGGAGCCTACTCTGACTATGGAGGCCCAGATAGCAGCCACTGCCAAGTCCGCATTTTTTCATCTCAGGCGGGCAAGGCAGTTGGCCCCTTTCCTGGAGGATGGCGACCTGGCAACAGTGATCCATGCAACGGTCACCTCGAGGCTGGACTACTGCAATGCCCTCTACATGGGGCTGCCCCTGTGCCAAACCCGGAAGTTGCAGCTAGTGCAGAATGCCGCTGCCCGGCTGTTGTTAGGGCTCCCTAGATGGGAGCACATTCAGCCGGGGCTTCGGGGACTGCACTGGCTGCCGATAACATACCGAGTTCGGTACAAGGTGCTGGTCATGACCTTCAAAGCCCTTTATGGTCTGGGACCTGCCTACCTTAGGGACCGTCTCTCCCCACATGTTCCCCAGAGAGTGCTGAGGTCGGGGTCTCAGAACCTCCTTACAATCCCTGGGCCAAAGGAGGCCCGTCTGAAAGCGACCTGGGACAGGGCCTTCTCAATTGCAGCTCCCTGTTGGTGGAATCAGCTCCCGGAGGAGGTGAGGGCCCTGCAGAACCTTGAACAGTTCCGCAGGGCCTGTAAAACAACCCTCTTCCGGTTGGCATATAATTAATTGTGATCGGAATGCCTGAATATTAAATCTCGAACATCAGATTATTGAATACTGGAAAATTTGAAGACTGATTTAAGGAAACGTAGCATAGTGTATATCGATGTGAGTTTTATGTATTTTTAGGTTTTTATGTATTTTATTGTATAATTATTAACGTATTTAAATTTATCTTTGTTAGCTTTTTTCTGTTGTAAGCCGCCCTGAGCCCACCTCGGTGGGGAGGGCGGGATATTAATCGAATAAAATTAATTAATTAATTAATTAATCCACACACACCCCGTAAAATCTCCCTGTGAAATTTATCTACTGTCCCTTTGCAACATTGCTTTTCAGTGACCACAGAATAATCAAGACAAATCATTATATTTAAAAGTCTGCCTTTTAATATTTAACATTTAGCTCAGCTTAATCTTCCAGTTACTTCAAAACAAAAGTTTCTAAAGGCATCTTTGTATTTTTGCAAGGAAATTTTGGAAGGTTTCGATTTATTTTTAAAATAATAAATGATCATCTTTTTTTTTTCCTTGATGGTACATATCTACATAAAGAAACATTTAATTCACCTTTGATTTACTCATTATTCCAAAATTGTGGGTTAGAACATTTGAAACCCATCAAAACAAAGAAATACTTGAGGTGTCTGTTCAAACTCATTTCCCCACCAAATTCACTATCAGTTTTAGACCATTATTGAATACCACTGTGTAAAACCTGGATGCCATAAGCAATAAAAAGTTAAGAGTAGTGAGTTTGGAAGTTTTAATGTGTTTTCTTCTTGTAATATAAAGCTCCTTCCCAGAATTTCACTGGACCATGTGGACAGGTCAACTGTCACAACTGTCTGTCAAAGCTGAATTAGATGAAGGCAGACAATACAGGCTTTGTAGGGGAACTGAAGCAGTCGCCTCAAAAGTTTCCATTTCTCATCCAAGGGCACTGTGGGAACATTGTCTTCCCCCTCTCTAAAAAGAGAATGGAACAATTATGTTACTGAAATTCCACAGTGAGTCTGAAAGACTGTTTATGTCCAGCCAGGGAGACAGTGAAAACTGAAAGGAGTTTCATGACAGCAGGGGTGGAAGTTTTGGGGTATATTCTTCAGTGGTATGGTGGGCCTGATGCTTCTTTCTTGGAGTCGTTTAAATCAGAAGAAAATCCACAAATGTTAATGGTGTGGAACTAGTAAGAACAGGCATCAGTTACATGTAACATTTGCGTATTACTGCTCCACCATACACTCTGGAGATTTTATTACTGTCAGTCAATTGCATGTCTTCTTTCCAAACCAAAGCTAAAGTCTACATTTCACAGAACAGTAAGACTTCAAATTGTATACGCAATGGTGAAAAAGTCAAGCATATTTTTGAAGAAATCCTCTGTATAAATTTATAATACTGAGTTTTCCTTCTGGAATGTAATGGAAAGCATGAATTTCAACATGTGCCCAGTTGTGTAAAGTTTGTTGGAAGCAGGGTGTTAAGTTCCCTTTTTTCACATGCTTAGGGTAATCACATGCCACACCTTCTACAGTAAATGATCTGTGATTTTCAGGAAAAATAGCCACCTAGATTTCCTTGGCAGCTTCCAAGGTCAAGAGTCGGTGTTGATTAAATCAGTCTGTTTTACTAATAACTCTCTTTCCTGATATTATTTTAGTGCCAAGAATGCTATATCTAAATACATGGATACATAACACAGCATGGCTTTCTTAAGCAGAATGTTCAACTTTTGCATGAATTCCCACACTGGTAATCTATGAACAAATTATGCAAGCAAATATCAGGTGGGATTCAAACAGATATTTAAATTTGTCCACTGGAATTTGTTTACAATTTAGGGGACTTGGAGAAAAGCTTATGCTCTCCATTTCAAAAGCAGTTTAGGCAGTTCCTATTCCAGAAAAATAATTCAGATTCCTCTTCCCTATTTGTGTTCTGTGAATCCTTCTATAGATCAGGAGTGGCCAATGGTAGCTCTCCAGATGTTTTTGCCTACAACTCCCATCAGCCCCAGCCATTGGCGGTGCTGACTGGGGCTGATGGGAGTTGTCGGCAAAAAACATCTGGAGAGCTACCGTTGGCCACCCCTGCTATAGATTATAGTGATGGTGAGTAGACAGGAAACTTGCATCTACCATGGTATCCTCGTTCAGGTGCTGCACTTCCAGGTATCACACAATTAAAATGAATACCTTACAACAGACATTCATCTTACCCTAGTAGTAGAGATTATCATTAGACAAATGTTTTCCCTCTCCTTCCATTCAACTCAATATCCTTTCTATTCTCCCCACCTTTTAGCAATGATTTTGAACATATAACTTACACACAAACCCATTTAAAGCATTTTTGCACACATTGCAACACTTAGCAATGTTTAATAGTGTGCTCAGTTGGCCAAGAGAGAGAGAGCCATCCCTGCCCATATTCCATTAAACAATTTTCTGATATTCTCAAGAAATCCATGGGAATGTCAGTTCCATTTTTGTGCCTTGGATATCAGATAGATAATGTTAAATATGAAAGATTTTTATTGAAAACAAATGTTTTTTCAAGAAAAAATGTTATAGGAGACAGTTTGATAGTTAGTTAGCAAGAAAAACAAACAAAACCCAGAAACAGAATATTATCTCTTTTATTAAGAAAGTTTGGTAAGTTGCCCCAAGTCACACTCTTTCACACAGAGACAGATGATACAATCCTTTCTTGTCACTGATGCTTTATGTCATGTTTGCCTTTCTGCATGCATTTTTATTGTTTATGAGGACCTTTGCCTCTGTTCTCCCAGTCTTCTCTGCAGTATTGCCTGCCTGTCTGCCAACTAGCATGAGCAAGGCATTTGCTTCTATTATCACCTATCACTAGAAGGACAGAGTCTGTCCCCCCCCCCCTCCTCTAACCCTCCCAACTTTCACTTTAGCTCTGCCCACCAGTAGAAAGAAGGAAAGCTTTGCCCCTAGCTCATTAGAAGCGTTAGAAATCCATGATTGGATTATTCAATTTATGGATTATTCAATTTATTTTAAGGGCAGGGCTTTTTCTTTTTTTTTTCTTTTTTTGAGCAGGAACACAGTTCTAGCTGGCTTGGCATCAGAGGATGTGGTCTAATATGCAAATGAATTCCTGCTGTCCTTTTCCTACAAAAAAGCCTGGTTTAAGGGTTAAAAGCCGATACAAGGGTCTCTAATTTGCTTCTGAGGAACAGCATAACAGAAGGGATAACTCTTTCTTCATATGCTATCAGTACTGGGAGAAAGTGCAACTGCATTTTGAAAAAGAAATCTAGACACAAATCTGCCAAATCTTGTCTAGCTGTACTCTGAATACATGGTAGTCCTGTTCACAATTTACAGTGAACACATGTGCAATCCATGACAGTGTACACTTGATTGTTCTTTGTACATGCATTGAATACTTCTGTTGTTACATTCAGCACATGTAGAGCTGAATGTGTGCTACAAACCCTGCATTCATCCAGGTGCTGACTGATAATCTTGCTTGAATGTATAGTTTGTGGGACTGTGAGAGAACTGGTTTCCATTTATTTTATATTGGAAAACACAATGTCATAAATGGTTTTTTTAAAAAAAGCTTATAATGAGTTATCTTGCTTTTTGCCTCATGTCATCAGTTTTGCACAGATTTTTTGTAAACTGATCTCTTTTATTCTTGGTCTTGCACAAAGACTTCACTAATTGCTAACTTTTATCAGCAGCCCATGAAGATGTTTTGATAATCACTGGCTTGTGTTGCAGATATTTATTCCCTTGGGCATGTGTTTTGTGCTTCTATTGTCCTCAAGGTCACTGATGAGGTCACAATTACCTAAGATTTTTATCTTTTGCATGCATGCTAATGTGAATTTTATGAGTGACAATTTAACTGTCTATAATTGTCCTAACTGTGGAATCTCAGATATCAAGTCCTGCTTTGAACCTAACTAGGTCTTCTCAATATAGCACATTCTGTTTTTGGTATTTTATGTTTTATTGAGAAAATAAAAGAAAGCAGATGACACAAAATAGAACACTTCCAATTCTCTCTACAACAAATGTAAGTTTGATTACAAAGTTTTTCCTTGCTTTATATGTAGAATACAAAAAACCCTCTCTTTTTTTTGTATCTTAATATCTAAATCATCAAAACCATAAATCATCAAGTTATTATTGTCTTTTTGCTGCAAAAAGTCTATAAGGGGTTTCCAGTCTGCAATAAATGCAATAATTGTCTTTTCCCTAATTAATGCAGTGAGTTTTGCCATTCCTGAAAGGTCAGATACTTCTCCAACCATTCTTCTGTTGTAGGTATTGTCAGGAACTTCCATTTCTGTGCTTATAACATTATAGTTCCATGGCTTCTTTCCAAATGATTGTCTATTACTCCTAACAAGGAGGACTCTGGTTTCAATTGTATATTAGTCTTTAAAATCTTTTGTATTAATATTTGTGTCCATATTTTTTGCTTGCTTACAAGTTCACCAAATGTGATAAAAATGTCCCTTCATGATGATTACATTTCCAACATAAACTAGAAGTACCTTTGTACATTCTAGATGATTTCTCTGGAGACATATACCCAGTGCCGGTGCTACCCAGTAGGCCAGGTAAGTGGCTGCCTAGGGTGCCACCTGGCCACAGGGGGTGGGTGGCAGGCACCCCTCCACTCCCCGTACATGCCCCACTGCCCCTGGTGACCCTTCCCCACCATCGCTGTGCTTGCCCTTGCTGTTGTCCACTCTCCACTGCCCTCCTCCACCTCACCACCTACAAGGAGTACTGTGGGTGTGCAGTGGCAGCAGGGAAGGGCTGAGCAGGTGCGGCACAGCAGCAGGTGAGCTCAGAGGTGCTTGGAGCCTCTAAGGTTTCCATGGCAAGGGAGGGCCAGAAATAGTCCAGTTCCAAACCACTTCACTCCCCACCCCCATCTCATACTGCTCTACATGCAAGACTCCCATGTTATCAACTCAAGCACATTTGTGCCACACACAGAGAGATCAACCTGCATGAGTGTGTGCATGCACATAGTTGCTGAAGGACAGGTACTGGATCATTCCCCTTTTGAATTCTTGTTCTTCATTAAGCTTCCCTTTTTCTGCCTCTGTATTCCTTGAAGTCCAATAATGAACTATAGTGGGTACCTAAAAAGGATATTGGTAATAATAATAATAATAATAATAAATTTTTATTTGTATCCCGCCCTCCCCGCCTCGGCAGGCTCAGGGCGGCTAACAACATTTCTCAATAACATACAGTATAATAAAACCTTTAAATTTAACAATATAAAACAATATAAAACATTATTTAACAACATTAAAAACCAGTCTATACAATTAAATAGTTTAATCTGACAGTGCTGATGATGTTTGACGCTAGTTCTGCCAGTTTATATACAGCCAGTTTTAGGTAGTGGGTACCTAAAAAGGATATTGGTAACTGAGCAGTATGGGTTTAGTATGCACAATGGCTTTGATTTCACAGGAAACAATTAAGCAGAAGAATTAATACTTCATTGCCTGCCTACCCCAAATGGAGATACCAAATCAACAGCTAGTGCAAATGAAGACACATTTGTATCAAACTGAGATAATTAACTAATGGTATTTTTTTTATATCTCACCCCTTCATATGGGTTACTCTATCTACTGGTCTGCTTAAAAGGTATGCCCAAGGTGTATATAGGCTATCTCACAGTAGCTCTGAGCCCAGGTCAGCATTTCTGTCGCACCTAGCTTTTTGTTGCCTGCTTAGGTAATGGTATATATCAATTTTTTATTTATTATTGGGATTTATATCCTACCCATTCTGCTGAGGCAGGCTCAGGGAGTGTTATAACATAAAAACATATACAAAACTGCATTGACATCCTAAAATTCATCAGATAAACAAATTACAATTATTAAAACAAATTTAACTAAAACACAAGATAGCTGGATTTCTTAAGTCCACTCAGAACATCCCAATAGCAGCTTTAATTCACAGGCATTTTACGTAGATAAACAGCATAAAAACAGGCCTGGGCCACTGTACGGCAGGAGGGTAGCTGAACTTTGATCCCTATCCCCCAACAATGGATAGCACTAGGGATCAAATAATAAAGACCAAGACCTCCTCTTCCATCTTTTCAACCATGACAAACCATCTTGATAAATCAATCTTGATCTAGAGACGCCACAAGGTGCTCACCAAATATACACATGCAGAATTGCATTTACAACTCTTGTGGAATTAATAATCAAACAGTGAGTAAAAGAACCTGTAATTGTATTACAATAGAAATTGCTAAAAGCAGTTGAGAATTCCTGTCATCAATGCTGGATGTTGATTTCCTACTCTGAACACAGATCACATTCACTGGACTGAGATCTGAACCTCCTATTAATGATTTCACCCATAATACAATTACAGGTTCATTGTTTAACAAGAAAAATGAGGGCATTAGCACTGACATTAGAAAAGCACAAAATACTCCAAGAACCATGTAACCAAACAGCGCAATATCAATTAGTTAGTATGTGGACAAACAGAACAACCTAGTGTGCAAGTTCCATATTACAATAAGCTCACAGAAACTGAAACAGGGCTGTTATGACAGCTTCTGGCAAAATCTGTCTTGGGTAATGCACATACTTTCTCAGCTTCAATTAACACTAAACTAATTAACTCAGCTCTCCTATATATTTGAGAACAGCAGCTCCTTCTTTCTTAGCTGGTCCCAAGTGTGATGTAAGAGTGATTGAGTATCTAATTACTCTGTAATTGAATTTACACATTACACACTTTCACATTCAAGCTGAATTCTCATTCAGGAATCTAACTAAATGAAATTAAGCTGTATTGGCATGTGAGTACCCACTGTATTAAAGATGTGAAACATAGCTAACAACAAACATGGCCATTTCATATTTTATTGTATTGGTATATGGAACACAAGGTGATACAAACAGAAGTTGTGTTAATTAAAATGTTTATTCAAGTATACTAGGAATCTCCAAACTTTTTGAGTCTGTGGAATTTGAAAGGGGGTAGTGGGCACCACCACAAAATGGCTATTGCTGGAGGAAGACCTCAAACCCAAATGGCTTCTGCAGGAGGTGGAACCAAACAAAAAATGGTTACCTTATGAGGCAGAGGAAAATACAGTACTTCCCTCTTTGCTTTGCAAAAGAATTGCAGAAGGAAAATAAAGATAAACAAAGAAAAGTCCTGGCATGGGGAATATAAGAATTGATGGGGGAATAAAATAAGGAAAATCTGAATGGAACCGCAATCTCAGGTTGCCATGTCCAACTCAGAAAATACCTGGAGACTTTGGGAGTGGTGTCAAGAGACTTTCCCATTCCCTTAAATAAATAAAAAAATACAGCAGTATAGTTCCCCTGAATACAGCCTTCATTTATTCATCCCCTAGCAGCTGGCTGCACTTTCACTAAATGAAAGTGAACACACTCACAAAGCAACCAAAATAAACAGAGTTTGCAAGCACACACTTTTGTGATCTTACCAGGGCAATTTACTCACAGGAGTTGCTGAATGTAACCATCTGCTGTATTTCCACCAACTTCTTCAGACTAACACAGGAAACGAAAGGCTCTAGTTTACTCTTTACTATCAAATGACCTCTGAAAGCAATGTAAAATAAATGAAGAGACTGTGCTGGTTACTCTTCCTTTCTCACAGCTTTATAGACTTACCGGGAACAGTCACGTGGCTCTGCTACCTCACCTGGTAGCATTCAACTTTGCTCCTACTCAGGCCTCGGATTCAGCAGGAGCTCACAGGAGCACAGCTCCTGAACCTTTCTGAGAGTTCCACATCCTCCTTCCCATCTTGTCCATTGAATAGTAGGTGCAGCTGCATAGCAATCCCTGGATGAGCTCCACCACCTATTTTTCTACAAAATGCCCCCTGCTCCTACTGAGATTTAAAGGCACATAAGAACATAAGAGAAGCCATGTTGGATCAGGCCAGTGGCCCATCCAGTCCAACCGTCTGTGTCACACAGTGGCCAAAAAAAAAAGGAGATTCACAAGTGGGGCTAGAAGCCCTTCCACTTTGCCCCCCCCCACAAACACCAAGAATACAGAGCATCACTGCCCCAGACAGTTCCAATAATATGCTGTGGCTAATAGCCACTGATGGACCTCTGCTCCATATTTTTATCCAAAACCCTCTTGAAGCTGGCTATCTTGTAGCCGCCACCACGTCCTGTGGCAGTGAATTCCACTTTCCAAGTTTCCAAACTTCTTCTAAGTTTCCAAGCTTCTTCTAACCCTTCTGAGGTGGAAAGGCACATCATGGCTGTTGGGATGGGGCTTCCCTTCACCAGCCAGCTGTCTGGCAGTGGGAGGAGCCTGCAAAACTGGGGGATCCCACTGGGACCAGGGAACTGGGAAGCCTCCTGTAATGTATGTGGACTCAAGGGAAAACTGAGTTGGTTGTTCTTGCCTGGTTCAATGGAGCCTGACGACGAGAGCTTGGGGACTTGGGAACAATGGGCAGCAGGATCCTAAACTTGCTGCCCTGTTCCAATCACGGGCCCCTGCTGGTTTGAATCGCCCAATCAAACAATTGCACAGAAACACGGGTGTGTATATAGTTGGCCCCGTTGGCCCAATACAGCAGTCTTATGCTTAGCTGTGATTAAGCTGAAATCAATAAAGAGCTGATGTTATGCTACCACCTTGCCTCATCATTGCCTAGAACCCACTATATTATACCTTCAGTGGCAGCTACTGCTATTGCAACCATGAAAAAAACAATTTCATTTGAATGAGGACAGATGATAACAACCTCTATCTTTAAATGGTCACATATGCTTTCTGAAAAAACTTGGTAGGCTCCAGAAAAACTACTGGTGAGTGCCATGGCACTTGTGGGCACCATGCTGGGGAACTGTGATGTAGATCTTGTCTTCTTCTTTAATAAATACACATTAACATTAAAAGGTTTACCTTTTCCATTTTAAGAACAAGATATGGATTTATACCTCTTTTCTGTAAGCCAAAATGCCCTCAAAAGAGGTTGGGGAATTGACAGGTGGGCACCTTTGGCTTAAAAATGATCTAGAATCTATGTATACAGGATTCCACTTTCAGAAATTATTGCTAAATTTACCAAGGATGCTAATTAAGTAAAACAATTAAAAATTTATTACAGAAATCATAGAACATGCATACAAGGTAATGGATACATACAACACACATACAGTCCTAATAAAAAATAGAGAGAAAAGAATAGAGGTAACATAAGGATGGACAAACAGGGTGATAATTACCCATCGCAGTCTTCAAGGAAGGCTCCAATGGTGACAAACGAGGACTAGGGAGAAGGGGACTCTCTCAACTGGCCAAGAATTGGGGATGCATCTAAACAGCAGGAATGGAGTACTGCTAGATGCACACCTGTGGAGAGTTGGGACAGTGGTTATAAGAACTACCTTGAGCCTTTAGAGGGTAGGAGGTACAGGGGTGGATGACAGGTGGTCAGCTGGTACATGACCTCAGAAAAAGGGGAGGTTTTGCAATGACCATAAGGGCTGGACTTATGCGGTAGCCAATAGCCAGTTTATTGGGGGCACCTGATTGGATGCCCATACCTGGCCAATGAGCAGACCTGGCCCTGGTTACCTGATTGGACTTCCAGGTAACAATGGGCCAAAAGGGGAGGCTCCAGGATGACCATTAAGGGAAAGAATGGGTGAAATTATAGGGGTGGAGGTGATTAAAAGCTATCAAAACTTATCTAAAAGGTGACAATAGATGGCCAAATTGCTACCCAAGGTAACACCTGATCTATACAAAGAAACTTGGCCCTGGGTGAAGATGTTCTTCATCTTCTTAATTCCTCTACTGGCACCATCCTTTGTCTTGGGTTCCGTTGAACAAAGGCTTTATGTAGTCTGACAGGATCCATGCCTAAGATAAGCTTGATTGCCTTATGCATAGGTGACATCTGTTGAGTACGTGAGCCTCCCACGTCGCTGTAGTGGAGTCTGGCACTGCAGGAAGATAGTTGCTGGTGATGTTAGCCTTCCCATATGGATTCTATGGTCAAGGCTGGAATCCGCTTGCCTGGACAGTTCCTGGTGGCGCAACTTCTTCCGCTGCAACGGCCAAGATGGTGAGCGCACGGAGTGACTGGAAACCCATCTTTCCTCCTGGTTAGCACTTTTCCAGAGACATGGAGTGCTGCTGCAACATTGTGGCTGTTAGTACTCACATAAGTCCCTTACAGTCTGGTAGACAAAACCCACATTTTCTTGGCAGATGTGTGTGAGTTGAGTCTCCAGGCACCCTGGCAACCAAACGGGTGACTACGATGTTCTGAAATTAGGGGTCTTTTTCTCACATTTCCACACAATATTTAATATGAAAGATTTGTGTAATCCCATTACTTTGATTATCTGTCTGACTTTAGAGCTAGTAATAATATAATAATACTTTTTATTTGTATCCCGCCCTCCCCGCCAGGGCAGGCTCAGGGCGACTCACAGCATACGAATATAAAATACAATAAAACCATACATAGTAATTATAGTTACTCACATAAGTCCCTTACAGCTAGGAGGACTCTTCAATTGTAGGTTTTACCTCCATTTTTTAATTTTTAATTTCCACCATTCAGTGCAATCTGAGAAATGTAGTTTCCAGAAAACTTGGTACTATTATGAAATGATGGGAAGGGGTGCCCCCTGACTTTTTAAAAAGTGCCCTGATTTTTAAAATCCTAGCTATGGCCCTGATTGGTTGCGTCCTGCTGACACTACCTTGCTGTCCATCAACAGAGCAAATTAATTGGGTGGGATATAAGGCAGAGAATGTGGGGAAATTCTCTGTCTTGGATTTATCATCTGTTCAAGAAAGGAATTCAGCAGTGAGAATCCCATTTTGTAATTCAAGCTAAAGGGTGTGTGAACTTCATTAGTATACCTAAAATTCATCAGATATCATGATGACGGGCCAATAATACCACTAAGCCCAGAAGCGAAAATTATCTAATTTAACTGCCGGATATATTTTGAAATCCAACAAAACTGGACATAAGCTGGTACAAAATGTGTATCCATTTACTTCCACAATTAATACGCACAATAACCCCCACTGTAGTGCCTGTGGATTTCCACAGAGATCACTTCCTTCAAAACAAAAAAAGTTCTGTTTTTTCTATGCTTGGTATCTGAAATAACATGAGTAAAGAAATCACAAGGGTAGTCTAAGAGTGAGTGACTGATTTCAGTATATCAACAGAATAAACTGGTTGCATGCATCTGTTTCCACTTCTATGCAGTAAGCTGTCATACTATTGAGAAGTTTTCGGAGTCTGATAGCAAGGCTTCCAACACGGCAACTTTTATTATACTAGTGAAAAACTGAGTATTTGTTTGTAAATGCAAAGATCAAACATAGGTTTCAGAATACTTTAATGAATTTCTATACAGATTTCAGTTCTGCATCGGAAACTCCTTGGATTCTGAATGTATGATTAGATGAACATGTTGCTTGAAGTTGTGAAAGATGCCACATGCGTCATAGATTGGTTCCATACCAGCCAGGAGAAGCTGGGTCAGTTGTTGGTCAAGATTATCCTTGACTGGAGTAATTCCGCTTTGCTTTTTAAAAAAGAGACACCAAGAACATTTGGATGGAAATTATTCATACAGCTTTAACTTTCGACATTCCATTCTTGGAGGTGCTAGGGCCAGGCAGTCACAAACAATGGGGAAAAGCTTTGCCTGGGAGGCAGTCAGGGCCGTTAACCATTTTACAGCTCCTAGTGGGAGGGGCTTCTCCCTCAGTTTCCCAGTTTTGTCCTGTCTGACTTGCAAATGGTTAACTGCACTCACTGAAGAGCGCAGGAACTCCTTTTCTTGACAGCATTTTCCTAAAAACACCCTATTTGAGGGTCTCTCCAGGGGTAGGGGTGTTTTGCTATTGCCAAGAGCCAGGTATGGGTCATCCATTAGAAACAATCTCCCCCCTCCATTCCAAAGTTCTCTCCTCAAGGCACCAAGGACTCCACACTTCAGCCAGGAGCTCATTCCAAAGCAGAAGGCAAGAATAAGCAGCTGCAACATAGGTGCCTGACCATTGGACTATTTATTTATACCCTGCCTTTCTCCAAAGCAGTTTACATTGTTTTCCTGTCCCTCATTTTATTGTCATAACAATCCTGTGAGGTAGACTAGGCTGAGAGAGTGTGACTGGCCCAAGGTTAGTCAGTGAGCTTCCAGAATCTTCTGGGTCTTTCAGATACAAGTCTAGCACTCTTGCCCTCTACAACCACACTGGCTCTCTATTGACAAGGTCTATCACTTCTTTCCTTCCCCCGGCACAGGGGTGGGGTGGGGGAATGGAGAACAAATTCACTCATCAGAGTTAAAGAACTCTTATAGCTATGAAAGGCCCAATGAGCGAGTGTATTACTCCTTTAAAGCCTCTATTTCTTCCCCTAATCCATAACAGACCCTACAATACACTATACACATACAAAATCACAATGAAATATTGCTGTCCTAGCAATTTCTCTTAGTGTGAAAAGGGAATTAAATGGCATCCTCTTATCTGCTCTGAGAAGATGAAGAAGTGATGGAAGGTAATGTCTTCAGTAACTAGGTTTGCCAACTCTTTGCTGGCAACCTCCAGGAGCACTGAACAGGTGGAGGCTGTGGACAACTGGAATCACAGAATGCTGTGGCATTACTTCTCATTGCAAATGGGGAAGTGATATTGTGATTTTGGAAATAGAGATTTTGGAAATTCCTATAGTGTGATGCAATGACACTACATTTCTAGGCACACAAGTGGAAGTCATGCAATGGTATCATGTAAGCTGGTTTCTCCTACCCATTTTGGTTCCATCAAGTGATGAGTGCAGAGATGGGAATGGAAGGTTGCCCACTGTGGCAGGTAATCCAGCACCCCTATCAGTAACCAGAAGTTTTCCCTCTCCCAAATATAAACTTTCTTGCCCAAAGAAAACAAACTTTGAGTCTGAAACACTAAACACATTATATTGAATATTCAGAATTTACCTCTGATTAACATTCACAGGATTGTACTATTTCTCTCGGCTTGGCTTCGCGAACGAAGATTTAAGAAGGGTGCAATAGTCCACGTTTGCTGCAGGCTCGCTGGTGGCTGACAAGACCAATGTGGGACAGGCAGGTCCGGCCACAGCGGCTGCAGGGAAAAGTCTGATTTAGGGTTGGTCCTGTAGCAGTGCGATTCTTCCTCAATCTCCTTTTGTCCTCAAGACCAGCTATGCGTGCGTTCTCAAAGGAAGAGACAGCCTGGTGGATGGTGTGCCTCCATGCTTTGCGATCTGAGGCTAGGTCAGACCACTGGTGATGGTTGATGTGACAGGTGCTAAGGGATTTCTTCAAGGAGTCCTTGTACCTCTTCTTTGGTGCCCCTCTATTTCGATGGCCGGTGGAGAGTTCGCCATACAGGGCAATCTTGGGAAGGCGGTGGTTTTCCATCCTAGAAATATGCCCTGCCCAGCGCAGCTGCGTCTTCAACAGCAGTGCCTCAATGCTGGTAACCTCCGCCCGCTTGAGGACTTCAGTGTTGGTCACAAAGTCACTCCAGTGGATGTTGAGGATGGTGCGAAGGCAGCGCTGATGAAAGCGCTCAAGGAGTCGCAGGTGGTGACGGTATAAAACCCACGATTCGGAGCCGTAGATGAGGGTTGTCATCACAACCGCTTTGTAAACATTGATCTTTGTGCCTTTTTTCAGATGCTTGTTGCTCCACACTCTTTTGTGCAGTCGGCCAAATGCACGGTTTGCCTTTGCCAGCCTGTTGTCAATCTCCTTGTCGATCTTGGCATCTGAGGAGATGATGCACCCCAGGTAGCTGAACTGCTGGACTGTCTTCAGAACTGATTCACCCACACTGATGCAGGGGGGGTGATAATCTTCCTGGGGTGCAGGCTGGTGGAGAACTTCTGTCTTCTTCAGACTAACTTCTAGGCCGAATAGCTTGGCAGCCTCTGCAAAGCAGGACGTCATATGCTGCAGAGCTGATACCGAGTGGGAGACGAGTGCAGCATCATCAGCAAACAGTAGCTCTCGGATGAGTTTTTCCATTGTCTTGGAGTGTGCCTTTAGTCGCCTCAGGTTGAACAGGCTGCCATCGGTGCGATAGCGGATGTATACACCATCGTCATCATCTAGATCTACTGCGGCTCTTTGAAGCATCATGCTAAAGAAGATCGTAAAGAGAGTTGGCGCGAGAACGCAGCCTTGCTTTACACCTGTGCCTATTGGGAAGGGCTCCGAGAGGTCGTTGCAGTGTCTGACTTGGCCTCGCTGGTCTTCGTGTAGCTGGATGATCATGCTGAGGAACCTTGGGGGACATCCTAAAAGTTCCAAGATTTGCCACAGGCCTTTCCTGCTAACGGTATCGAAAGCTTTGGTAAGGTCGATAAAAGTCACATACAGAGCCTTGTTCTGTTCCCTGCATTTCTCTTGGAGCTGCCTGAGAACAAATACCATGTCGGTGGTGCTCCTGTTAGCTCTGAAGCCGCACTGGCTCTCTGGGAGGAGTTCTTCTGCAATGGCGGGCACCAGTCTGTTCAGGAGTATTCTGGCAAGGATTTTGCCTGCGATGGAGAGCAGGGTTATCCCCCGGTAGT
Source organism: Heteronotia binoei (assembly GCF_032191835.1). Taxonomy (NCBI): domain Eukaryota; kingdom Metazoa; phylum Chordata; class Lepidosauria; order Squamata; family Gekkonidae; genus Heteronotia; species Heteronotia binoei. The sequence continues at coordinate 63,494,195 of NC_083229.1, forward strand.
TGGAGCAGTCTGACTTTTCCCCTTTGTTCTTGTATAGGGTGATGATGATTGCATCGCGAAAGTCCTGTGGTAATTTGCCTTGTTCCCAGCAGGTGACAAGTACTTTGTGAAGTGAGCTATGTAGTACTGTGCCCCCATGCTTCCAGATCTCTGGTGGAATTCCATCAACTCCCGCTGCCTTGCCACTTTTCAGTTGCTTGATGGCTTTAACAGTCTCTTCTAGGGTGGGGATCTCATCCAACTCTGTTTTCACCGGTTGAAGTGGGGTGAGGTGGATTGCTGAATCTTGAACTACACGGTTGGCACTGAAGAGAACCTGAAAATACTCCGACCACCGGTTCAGTATGGATGCCTTGTCTGTGAGGAGCACTTGGCCGTCTGCACTATGCAAGGGACTCTGAGCCTGATATGATGGACCATATACTGCCTTCAGGGCTTCGTAGAACCCTCTTAAATCACCAGTGTCTGCACACAGCTGGGTTCTCTCTGCAAGCTTGGTCCACCACTCGTTCTGAATGTCTCGAAGCTTGCGCTGGAGGTTGCTACATGCAGCGCGAAAGGTTGCTCTTTTCCCAGGACAGGAGGGCTGAGCAAGATGTGCTTGGTAGGCAGATCTCTTTTTTGCCAGTAATTCTTGGATCTCTTGATTGTTCTCATCAAACCAGTCCTTGTTCTTCCTTGTGGAGAACCCGAGGACTTCTTCAGAGATCTGCAGGACGGTAGTTTTTAGGTGTTCCCAGAGTGCTTCTGGAGAAGGGTCTGTGGGGCAACTGGGGTCCTCAATTCTTGACTGGAGTTTTGCCTGGAAGGCAGCTTTAACTTTGGCTGACTGGAGGCTGCCAACCTGAAACTTCCTCCGAGGGATACCTCCTCTCCTGGGTGTGGGTTTAAAGTGAAGACGGAGATTGCAGCGTACAAGACGATGATCCGTATGACATTCTGCGCTGGGCATTACTCGGGTGTGTAAGACATCTCGAAGGTCTCTCTGGCGCACCAGAATGTAGTCGATAAGGTGCCAATGCTTGGACCGTGGGTGCATCCAGGTTGTCTTCAGACTGTTCTTCTGCTGGAAGATAGTGTTGGTGATGGTGAGCTGGTGCTCCATGCAGAATTCTAGTAGGAGGCGCCCGTTGTCATTGCAGTTGCCAATGCCGTGTTTGCCAAGTACTCCTTTCCAGGCTTCTGAGTCTTTACCTACTCTGGCATTGAAGTCGCCAAGGATGATCACCTTGTCCTCTGTAGGGGTCTTCCGTACGAGGTTGCGTAGATCAGCATAGAACTTGTTCTTTTCTGCAGGATCTGCTTGAAGGGTTGGGGCATACACACTGAAGAGTGTTGCATGCTGCTTGTTTTGAAGTGGGAGGCGCATGGACATGATGCGATCTGAGTGACCTGTTGGCAGGTTTTTGAGTTTGGAGGCAATGGAGTTCCTGACCATGAAGCCAACGCCAGAAAGGCGGCTCTCAGCCTTTGACTTACCCGACCAGTAGAGGGTATAGCCAGCACCGTGTTCTTGAAGACTACCTTCCTCAGGGAAACGGACCTCACTGAGAGCTGCTATGTCGATATTCAACCTGAGAAGTTCGTGGGCAACTAGAGCAGAGCGTCGTTCAGGGCGACCACTGCCTACTGTGTCAAGCATGGTTCTGATGTTCCAACACGCAAGCTTTAGTCTTTGCACACTTTGTGAGGCAGGTGCATGCCTTTTCTTTGTTGTTATTTTTCGACCGCAAGTAAGGATGCCCGTTGACCGCGGCTAGCCAACTGGGGTGGGGGAGACGAGCTTTGTTTAGGCCACCTTTTCTAGGCCCCTCTCCGTGTGGAGCAAGCAGTGCTGTCCCTAGATAAGGCTGCTTGGTCGTTCAGGGTGCTGCCGAAAAATGCTTTCGTCTCCGGGTTAGCATCAGGCGACCAATACCCTGAACCGCCTACATGCAGGATCGGGACTGCGGCTTCCAGTGGCACCTTCCACCTGCCGTTTCGCCCCTTGCCCATCGCTGCAGGACTTGATGCGTTGTGGGTTGTGTATGTGGATATGCCCTTCAGGCCTGCGCAGAGGAATTTTTTAGGTGAAGCGCAGTGTGCGCGGTACTGGCTCCACCCTTTCACCTGGGGGTCATCTGCCATGGCCCAGTAAGCCGGGACGCCGGCAGCGAGTCCTCCAGGTGGTAGGTGTTACATTAACGAGCTCTATCTGCCCGGGTTTGATGTTAGAGTTTTCCTTCTCTTAGGCTGGCGAGGTTGGTGGGCCCAGCCTGCCCATCCGGTTATACCGCCGGACATTCGGTCGCACCATGACGTAGCAAACTCTGTGAAAACGGGGGGGACCAGCGAGAAGGTGTTGCTACGGATGCAGTAATGCAGGAGAGGCCATTGCAGTGACCATCTGCCAGGCATAGCTAGACAGTGACCATGCGGCGTTCACTACACCGGGAGAGGAGAGGCTATGTATTGCGCATGCACTTTCCCTGGGGGGGTAGGATTCCCAGAGGGAGCCCACCCCCCCACCCCCCATTGTACTATTAGTGGTAAACTAAAAGCACTCTGCACATGTTCTCATTTTGTTACTATAACTTCTGAAAGTGTTACCTTCTAAAAGGAAAAGCACTGGGGATCCTAGAAGTTTGTCTTTGGGAACCAGCAACCCTCAATTTTGGTTGTTTAGTTGTATGTAGCTACTCAGTGGTATGGTAATGCTTCTACAGGTGGCCAAAGGCCTCATTTTGTGTTATTTTTCCACATGGGAAATCAGTTATTGAACTAGGGTATTGATTACTTCTGGATCAAACTGAGATCTGTATTGCTTATATCCTTCTTTGTCATTCAAGCCTTAGTTAGTTTTAGGAGGAGTGTTGGACGTGGAAGAATTTCTTCCTTGAATTAGGTATTCCTACTATTATCAAAGATTTCAGGTTTTCACAGCTGGTAACATCATTAGGGTTTGTAGAATCTTTCGGGCTCAAGTGCCGTGTTCAGTAAAACACGGCACTTGAGCCCGAAAGATTCTACAAACCCTCATTCCTACTATTGTTGCAAACACTGTAATAAAAGGAAATATTGCAATCGCTGGCACCTGCATTGAGATCAGTTAAGTGGTAATAAACTACACTGTAGTGCTTAAATCTGTTTAATATAATTGGACAAAAACTAGAAGACTCCATCTACCATTATCTCTGGTTCTGCCTACTGTTCACCATGCTGCCTTCTTCTCCACTAGTCCCAATAGGTACCAGCTGGCTAGATGAGAAGCCTCATCCTGTTCAATGAAAAATTGTTTCTCTAGTGGAAAGAGCTCATTTTGGAAGGATGCTAGTTCCAGTTTACTGGCCTCCAACAGTCCTTCTTTGTCATTCACAAAACGGTGATACCATAATGTTCAACAGTTCCAATCCTTCCTTACAGACTCTTGACACATTTCATTCCATAAATTGTATTACTCTCCACACGTACTTGGCTAAGATTGCCTTCATTAATCTGAGAGTAGCCAATATTCTTTTCAAATGTTCCAGAATATATCTTTAGTATATTTATTCCTGTCTGTTTTGATGTTTTCTAAACAGAGTCAGATATGTTCATTCCCAAGTCCTGTTTTCTCTTGGTGATGTTGGCAAATAGTTGATTCTCATCCCAGGTACATCTCTATTTCTTCTCTTTCCTACAAGCTGTGTGAGGCAGAGTTCTCTGTGTTAGCTGGTTTGTATTGTGGCTCTTCAGTATGGACCATCCCATCTTCCTCTAGATTCCCGAAATAAATGAACAGAAAACTTCCTTTGCTTCAGCAGAGAGAAGAAAATGTTATATTTTATTCCCTAATAACCTTTTATTTAATGATTTTGTTCTTATCTTTAATTTCTCATTTTTAATCACACAGAAACCCCAAAATCTTTTTCAGATTCAAAAACCCAATTACCATGTTTCTTGATTTTCAAATCCTTTTGGATCTATAAAGTGTTTTGTTTCACATTACATTTATTTCAATATGCTTAGATTTTTCTTTGCATTGCTGAAAAAGGAACTTCGTAATTTCACATCCATTCATGTTTCCTAAGCTATCTCCCTTGCTGAGTCTGTTTATAACCCTTTCTGCCAAATGTATTTCATCCATAATTTTGTTCTGCCAGTAAGTAATACTATTGTGAAGTCTGATGACTTGGTGCCAAACTAAGCATTATAACCTTGATCAGATTTCCCAGTGTTTTCCTTAAAATTAAAAAATTTAGCTGTGGGGATGAGATATTTGGATTGAGAGAATGGTGCTGTGATATAGAGATTTTAACCCTTTCTTTCACACCATTTCCCATTGTAAGTCCTCCCCCCCCCCCCCGTCAGAGCTGTTATTAGCTACAGAAGAAAGGATATGCACCCCCCAATTGCTTTTTTAATATTAAAGCAAGTACCAGGCTATCCAATGGCAAGTCCCTTGTGTAACTAAAAGAATAGCCCAGATTTGCTACAGTCTTTTTAAACCCCTGTATTTATTTTATAGTAGTACAAGAGCCCCATGGCACAGAGTGATAAACTGCAGTACTGCAGTCCAAGCTCTGCTCACAACCTGAGTTTGATCCTGGTGGAAGCTCAGTTGACTCAGCCTTCCATCCTTCCAACATCAGTAAAATGACTATCCAGCTGGGGAAGGCAAAAGCAAACCACCCGTAAAAAGTCTGCAGTAGAAACGTTGTGATGCAATGTCACCCCAGAGTTGGAAACAACTGGTACTTGCACAGGGGACTATCTTTACCTTTATCCTTTTTTATAGTAGAGCAGGGCTTGAATTCAGCAGGAGCTCACAGGAGCACAGCTCCTGAACCTCATAAGAACATAAGAGAAGCCATGTTGGATCAGGCCAATGACCCATCCAGTCCAACTCTCTGTGTCACACAGTGGCCCAAAAAAAGGAAGTTCACAAGTGGGGCTAGAAGCCCTTACACTCTCCCCCCCCAAGCACGAAGAATAAAGAGCATCACTGCCCCAGACAGTTCCAATAATATGCTGTGATGGACCTTTGTTCCATATTTTCATCCAAACCCCTCTTGAAACTTGTAGCTGCCACCACATCCTGTGGCAGTGAATTCCACATGTTAATCATCCTTTGGATAAAGTACTTCCTTTTATCCATTCTAACCCGACTGCTCAGCAATTTCATTGAATGCCCACGAGTTCTTGTATTGTGAGAAAGGGAGAAAAGTACTTCTTTCTCTACTTTCTCCATCCCATGCATAATCTTGTAAACCTCTATCATGTCACCCCGCAGCCAACGTTTCTCCAAGCTAAAGAGCCCCAAGCGTTTTAACCTTTCTTCATAGGGAAAGTGTTCCAAACCTTTAATCATTCTAGTTGCCCTTTTCTGTACTTTTTCCAATGCTATAATATCCTTTTTGAGGTGCGGTGACCAGAATTGTACACAGTATTCCAAATGAGACCGCACCATCGATTTATACAGGGACATTATGATACTGGCTGATTTGTTATCAATTCCCTTCCTAAAAATTCCCAGCATGGCGTTGGCCTTTTTTATTGCAATCGCACACTGTCTTGACATTTTCAGTGAGTTATCTACAATGACCCCAAGATCTCTCTCTTGGTCAGTCTCCGCCAGTTCACACCCCACCAACGTGTATTTGTAGCTGGGATTCTTGACCCCAATGTGCATTACTTTGCACTTGGCCACATTGAACCTCATCTGCCACGTTGACGCCCACTCACCCAGCCTCAACAGATCCCTTTGGAGTTCCTCACAATCCTCTCTGGTTCTCACCACCCTGAACAATTTAGTGTCATCTGCAAACTTGGTCACTTCACTGCTTACTCTCAACTCCAAATCATTTATGAACAAGTTAAAGAGCATGGGACCCAGTACTGAGCCCTGCGGCACTCCACTGCTTACCGTCTTCCACTGCAAAGATTGCCCATTTATACTCACTTTCTGTTTCCTATTAATTTGCCAGTTTTTGATTCCCAAGAGGACTTGTCCTTTTACTCCATGACTCTCCAGCTTACTAAGGAGCCTTTGATGAGGAACTTTATCAAAAGCTTTCTGGAAGTCAAGATAAACAATATCTATTGAGTCTCCTTTGCCCACATGTTTGTTCACCCCCTCAAGAACTGTAACAGGTTAGTGAGGCAAGATCCTCCCTTACAGAACCCATGCTGAGTCTTCCTCAATAACTTGTGTTCATCAGTGTGCCTACTCATCCTGTCCTTGATAATGGTTTCTACCAACTTTGATAATGGTTTCTACCAACTTTCCTGGTATTGAAGTCAGACTGACTGGGCTGTAATTTTCCAGATCTCCTCTGGAACCCTTTTTAAAGATGGGGGTGACATTTGCTACCTTCCAGTCCTCAGGAATGGAGGCAGATTTCAATGAAAGATTACATATTTTTGTCAGGAGATCCACAAGTTCACCTTTGAGTGCTTTCAGAACTCTTGGATGTATGCCATCCGGACCTGGTGACTTATTAGTTTTTAATTCGTCTTATCAGTTGTAGGACCTCCTTTCTTGTCACCTCATTCTGACTCAGGTCTTTCAACACCAGTTCCAAAATTAGCGGTTTTGGAGTGGGCAAACACTTCTCTTCTTCCACAGTGGAGGCAAAAAATGCATTCAGCTTCTCAGCCATTTCCCTATCCTCCTCCAGTAATCCTTTTACCCCTTGGTCATCCAAGGACTCCACTGCCTCCCTGGCTGGTTTCCTGCTTCTAATATATTTGAAGAAATTTTTATTGTTGGTCTTTATGTTTTGTGCAACATGCTCCTCATAGTCCCTTTTTGCCTGCCTGATCACAGTCTTGCATTTGATTTGCCACAGCCTATGTTCCCTTTTATTAATCTCACTTGGACTAGCTTTCCATTGCTTAAAGGAATCCTTACCTTTTACAGCTTCCGTAACTTTGTTGGTGCCAGCATGCACCACAACCACTGGCTCCTCCCCAGCACTGTCTATCAGCCTATCTACAACACGTGTAATTTCTGCTACCTTTGCACCAGGCAGGCAAGTCACCATATGGTATGTGATTTTGCCACTCAGCTGTCTACTTGCCTAAGGATCGAATCACCAACTACCAAGACCCCCCCCCCACCCAGGGATGGTTCCTTGGCGTGAAAGGATACCCGCTCACCAAATGAAGAAGAGGTCCCTTCTGAGGGTGCATTCCCCTTGTCCTCAGCACATTGATTCCCCTTTCGACCCTCATGCTCCATGGCAGTAACAGGGCTGCCATGTTCAGAGTGGGGCTCATCTAACACATCCCAAAGAGTCTTCTCTGAGTGCCTAACTGACTGTCTCTGCTTCTCCAGGTCCGCCACTTTGGCCTCAAGGGTACGAACTCGTTTCCTGAGGACCAGGAGCTCCTTGCATCGAGCACACACCCAAGACTTCTGTCCTGTGGACAGATAGTCATACACGTGGCACTCAGTGCAAAACACTGGAAAGCCCCACCCCACTGCTGGCATTCTACCTTCACGATAGCTTTTTAAAATACACAGTCCCCCTTTAAATCCTGTTGTGTTTATGCAGCTTTCCTTCTGGAGGATCCACTTACCTTATTGGGAACACAAGGAAAATAGGGATCTGGGTTCCTGGTCCTTACAGAGCCCTCAGGCTAAGAGCCACAGGTCAAGAGCCCTTTAGTTCTCGCCCTTCGGCTCGCGCCAAAGGCTTGCGCTTCTGGCAAGGTGGAGCTTAATAATGCAAAGAGGGTCAGGCCTCAGTCTGCCCCAGGAACACAGCCATTCCCAGTCAATCAGCAACAATCACCTCCAGCCCACTCAAACCAAACAAACAGCAGTTCCCCCGCAACCACAAACTCTGAATTTTCAGCAAGCACACAATCACACAAACTCAGAAATTCTCAGCAATTTCCCCAGCTGTTTAGAAAGCCAATCCTTATAGCCTTCTTATCCGCTCTCTCTCAGAACTCTCCAGCCAGGGTCTGCATGCAGTGGGGAGTTCTCTCCCTGCTGCAAACAGATCCCAGGGCATATGCAAATGAGATATGCTACTGAGCTCCTGCAGTTTCCCCCCCTACAAAATTACCTCTGTAGTAGAGACATTTTGCTTTTACATTGTCACAATTCCTAGTTTAAATTTCCCTTGCTAGCTGTAATTTGTATACTATCTCCAGTTTGTTTAATGTGTTTCTTTGAGAGCCAGTTTGGTGTAGTGGTTAAGTGTGCGGACTCTTATCTGGGAGAACAGGGTTTGATTCCCCACTCCTCCACTTGCACCTGCTGGAATGGCCTTGGGTCAGCCATAGCTCTGGCAGAGGTTGTCCTTGAGAGGGCAGCTGCTGTGAGAGTCCTCTCGGCCCCACCCACTTCACAGGGTGTCTGTTGTGGGGGAAGAAGGTAAAGGAGATTGTGAGCCGCTCTGAGACTCTTCGGAGTAGAGGGCGGGATATAAATCCAATATAAATCCAATATCTTCTTCTTTGTTTTACTAAAATCATAATGCAGCAATGATATGGTTACCTGTTTACCCTTGCTTCTCCAGGTTATTAAATCCAGCATCAGTGCTACTGATTTTAATATTTCAGATCCACAAACACACACTTATTACATATTAGAAACAAGCAAGATTCTAAAAGCAAGCAGCAGACCCACTAATCTTCCATCAGCTCTCCAAACAGCAGCTTTTTCCAGCTAAAGTATCTCAGCTGTCAGTTTCTTTCTCTGCACACTCAAACTGAAATGGGTTCAAATGATTTCTCTGCACTGCCCGCCCCCCCCCCCCATTTATGAAATAACATTTCAAGAACTGTAGAAAGATTCTCAACTTTCAGGGAAATACCTTATTAGTGCCCATTGAAGAAACATTATGTTTTCCCCCTCTTATTTTAAAGACGAAGCGACTCGAACATCTTATAGAGAGGTTATGAAGTCCTATGAGATGGCAGTCAAGGCCGCAAAGAAAACTTACTTTGCGGCGGAGATTGCGTCCGCAATTTCGCGCCCGGCACAACTGTTCAATACAATCCGGACCCTTACAACGCTGCCACAGGGCAGACCAAATTTTAATGAATTGGAAATTGGCTGTGAGGCTTTTGCGGATTTTTTTGCGGATAAAATCGCATCGCTCCGTTCCGACTTTCCTGCCATATTAGATACAGTTAGCGAACCTGAGGCTCCGTGCCTGTCTTCGGATCGCGTCCTGGGCGGCTTCGGCGCGCTCAGCCTGGAAGAAGTTGACAGGATCCTCCTATCTGCACGCCCAACAACTTGTAAATTGGACCCATGCCCCTCCTGGCTTATTAAGACCTGCCGGAGGGAGCTAAGATATCCTATACGGGATATCATAAATAGATCCCTACTGGAGGGGCATTTCCCATCAGCGCTCAGAGAGGCGGTGGTCCGTCCCCTCTTGAAGAAAACATCGTTAGATCCGACCGAATTGGCACACTATCGGCCGGTATCGAATTTGCCCTTTTTGGGCAAACTTATCGAGAGGGCAGTGGCGTTGCAGCTACAGGGCTTCCTGGAGGACGCTTCTGTCCTTGACCCCTACCAGTCTGGTTTTCGCCCGGGCCACGGGACGGAGACGGTGCTGGTCGCCCTGGTGGATGACCTTCAGCGGCATCTGGATCAAGGCGGCTCGGCGGTGCTGATGTTGTTGGACCTATCGGCAGCGTTCGATATGGTCGACCATCGGCTTCTGGCGCGCCGCCTTGCCGACGCAGGGATTCAGGGGTTGGCCTTGCAATGGTTTTCCTCTTTCCTTGACAGTCGGGGACAAAGGGTGGCGATTGGGGAGGAACTGTCCCGGAGACACACGCTTGATTGCGGGGTGCCTCAAGGGGCGGTGCTCTCCCCGATGTTATTTAACATCTACATGCGCCCCCTTGCCCAGATTGCCCGAAGGTACGGGCTCGGGTGTCATCAATATGCTGATGACACCCAGCTCTATCTGCTTATGGATGGCCGGCCCGCCTGCGCCCCAGAAAATCTGGACCGAGCATTACAGGCAGTGGCTAGGTGGTTTAGGCTGAGCGGGCTGAAGCTGAATCCGGCGAAGACAGAGGTCCTGTGCCTTGGTCGCTGCGGCCCGGGAAGGGAAATCCCCCTGCCAGTTTTTGACGGCGCGCCACTAACAGCGTCGGGCAGGGTTAAGAGCCTGGGGGTGCTGTTGGAGCCTTCACTGACAATGGAGGCCCAGATAGCAGCCACTGCCAAGTCCGCGTTTTTTCACCTTAGGCGGGCGAAGCAGTTGGCCCCCTTCCTGGAACGTGACGACCTGGCAACAGTGATTCATGCTACGGTCACCTCGAGGTTAGACTACTGTAATGCCCTCTACATGGGGCTACCCTTGTGCCAGACCCGGAAACTGCAGTTGGTGCAGAACGCTGCTGCCCGGCTGTTATTAGGGCTCCCAAGACGGGAGCACATTCAGCCGGGGCTCCGGGATCTGCACTGGCTGCCAGTAATATTCCGAGTCCGGTACAAGGTGTTGGTTATTACCTTTAAAGCCCTATATGGCCTAGGACCTGTCTACCTTAGGGACCGTCTTTCCCCACACGTTCCCCAGAGAGTACTACGCTCGGGTTCACAAAACCTGTTGGTAGTCCCCGGGCCAAAGGAGGCCCGTCTAAAATCCACCAGGGATCGGGCCTTCTCAATAACGGCACCTTATTGGTGGAACCAGCTGCCGGAGGAGGTGCGGGCCCTGCGGGACCTAGGGCAGTTCCGCAGGGCCTGTAAGACAGCCCTCTTCCGGCAGGCCTATAATACTGACTGACAAGGAAATCTTTTGGATGGAACAAAATGCATCTGTAGACCGCCGGTTTTTATCTATCTTGCTTTTATTAATTTATGGTTTTAATTTTACTTGTAAGTGTTTTAAATTGTAGTATTTGAATTATCATGTTGTAAGCCGCCCTGAGACACTTCGGTGCGAAGGGCGGGGTATAAATCCCAATATAAATAAATAAATAAAATAAAGAGAAAAAAGTATGTCTCCCAATATTTATTGTGTCAAATATAATTACAAAAGAGGAATGCTCCCTTTGATAAAGGTACTCAGGCCTTGGATTCAGTGGGAGCTCACAGGAGCACAGCTTCTGAAACTCTCTGAGAGTTCCACCTCCTTCTGAGAGTTCCACCTCCTTGTCCATTGAATAGTAGGTGCAGCTGCATAACTATCCTTGGATGAGCTCCACCACCAATTTTTCTACAAAATGACCCCTGAAGGCACTTATTAATGTGGTTGCTTCCCAATACAACTGTTCTTTGAGTATTAAATGGCCTAATTAGTTCTATGATTTCCCAGAAGCCTTTACTGGACACCACTGCTTAATGGGTTGAAATTTAAAATTCAAAACATTAAACAGAAAATTACGTTAAAACATTTATTTTATGGAGATTCTGTGTGGCTAGAATCTTTTCCTTGCCAGGAATTTATATTGGAATATTTTAGAAATATTGAAGATCAATGTCTCTGAGCATATACTGAGTATTTCTCTCTGCTTGGTTTAGTATTCAGGATATTCTGATTTTTCTGGTAATGATAGATGTGAATTGCATATGAATAAGCAACACTGTTAGCAATTTAATTTACATTTGCATGCATACAGGCTGGATTTTATCTATCTTTTGATTTTGCAGCCCTTGTATGGAAGGCAGGGGACTGCTATACATCCAGGTAAGCAATAAGGCCAGCCTCCTTGAAGACAAGAGAAGATAAAAAATGAAGATAATTAGCTGAATATTATAAAATACTAGGGTTGCCAAGTCCAATTCAAGAAATATCTGGGGGCTTTGGGGGTGGAGCCAGGAGACTTTGGGGGTGGAGCCGGGAGACTCTGGGGGCGGAGCCAGGAGCAAGGTTGCAACAAGCATCATTGAACTCCAAAGAGAGTTCTGGCCATCACATTTAAAGGGACCGCACACCTTTTCAATGCCTTCCCTCCATCCCTCCATTGGAAATAATGAAGGACAGAGCCACCTTCTTTGGGGGCTCATAGAACTGGACCCCCTAGTCCAATCCTTTTGAAACTTGGAGGGTCTTTTGAGGAGCGGCATCGGATGCTATGCTGCAAATTTGGGGCCTCATCTTAAAACAACAGCCCCCACCCCACCCAGAGCCCCTGATGCCTGCAGATCAGTTTTCCATTATACCCTATGGGAATCGGTCTCCATAGGGAATAAAGTGCCCAGCGGCCATTTCCCCCCCTCCCTGCTTTCTGATGGCCCTGAGACGGGAGGAGGGCCTCCAAACCGGGGGATGCCCTGTCCCCACCTGGAGACTGGCAACCCGATGAGGACGAGACAGCGGAAGGAGGGATCTTAGAATCATAGAGTTGGAAGGGACCTCCAGGGTCATCTAGTCCAACCCCCTGCACAATGCAGGAAACTCACAAATCCCCCCTAAATTCACAGGATCTTCATTGCTGTCAGATGGCCATCTAGCCTCTGTTTAAAAACGTCCAAGGAAGGAGAGCCCACCACCTCCGGAGGAAGCCTGTTCCACTGAGGAATCAGAATCAGAGTTGGAAGGGACGTCTACGGTCATCTAGTCCAGCCCCCTGCACAATGCAGGAAACTCACAAACCCTTCCCCCTAAATTCACAGGATCTTCACTGCTGTCAGATGGCCATCTAGCCTCTGTTGAAGAACCTCCAGGGAAGGAGAGCCCACCACCTCCCAAGGAAGCCTGTTCCACTGAGGAACCACTTTTAACTGTCAGGAAATCCTTCCTAATGTTGAGCTGAAAACTTTTGATTTAATTTCAACCCACTGGTTCTGGTCCTGCCTTCCGAAGCCACAGAAAACAATCCCACCCCATCGTCTCTAGGACAGCCCTTCAAGGACTTGAAGACGGCGATCCTCTCCCCTCTCAGCCGCCTCCTCTCCGGGGATCTTGGCCACGTGCAAGTCTCTTACCCGGCAGGCGAGCGGCGACCAAGCAGCAAAAGAAGAAAGCCCACTCAGAGCAAGAAGCCCCGGAGAAACCCAAGCCCGGCTGGCCGAGCGCGCAGCTTGCAGCCGCCGCCGCTCCTTTGCTCTTGGACGGGGAGGGCTGGAGGCGAGTCGCCCCACTGGGAAAGCTGCCCTTCCTCTCGGGAAGACCCCAGCAGCAGCGACTCTCTTCTTGGGCCTTTGCCCACCCGCTGGCTCGTCGGGGGGTGGTGATGCGGCTGGAGCCGTCGTCGCCTGCTGAGTGGCTGCGGGCGCCAAGGCAGCGAGCACGGCCAGCAGCAACGGAGCTCACTTTTCTTTCATTTGTTTGCCTGCCTTAGCTTTGATGTTTTTGCCTGCCTTAGCTTTGATGATTTTGCCGCCACAAGCGCGCTTCCCTCCTTCCTTCCGGGGACAGCCGGCCCTCCACCACCAGGGTGCGGAAGAGCCCCCAGCCAGCTGGGCTGAGGCGGGAAGGGAAGCTGCCCCACCAGAAAGAAAAGGGCTCCGAGAAGGAGCGCCCAGCTCCAGCGGCGTGAGACCTCGGTGGGCAGCCAACCCAGCCAGAGGCCCGCTCGCGCTCGGCTCATCTTGGTGGGAAGGGCCGCCATTCCCCCCCGCTTTCCAGATGTTTGGTGAGCGGGGGGAGGAGGCTCCAAACCGGGGGTCCCCCGCCCAGGCGGGGGATTTGGGACCCCTATAAAATACACAATTTTCTTCCTTCACATTGCTTACTAGAAATCAATATTTATATTTCCAGTAGGCATTTAAAAAAAAAACAGAAACAAAAAAGAATTTGTGAAAAATGATTCTAGCAATTAAGTTAATGTAGCAAAAAAAGGAGGGGATCAAAACTATTCGGCCCCGCACAGACCGCGCCGCAAAGCGGCTGCGCGCCACGGGGCCACTTTTTGCCTCCCTGGAAGGAGGGGAGGCTGCGATCGAGCTTCCCGTCCATCCGGGAGTGCAGGCGGGCGGAGCGTCAGAACTATTTATAGCCTCGACCCCGCCCTCCCAGCTCAGGCTCGTTGCCGCTCTCGCCCAGGTCGGAGGTTTCCCAGCGTCTGAGGCCGAGAGCGGAGGAGGGCCGCATCGGGCTGTTCGTGTCTGCAGCGGACGGTGTCGAGATTTTTTTCATCCTTTAGGCACCTCTTTAGTGAAACCCGGAAAATCCATAAAGGGTTCAAGTAACCAGGAGAGAATAGAAACGGTGACTATAAACATTGACTAGGATCATGCCAAGCCTGCAGAAATTAGCTTCTTCAAACTTATATAAAAGGGATATACTGCAATATATTTCATAGTTTATTAAAGCATATGAATTGCACATAGACAATACAAAATATTCATGATTTTAGGAAAAACTACATAATGTGTGGGTTATGCTAAAACTGCAACCTCTGTTGTAAAGGGATGTGGTGTAGGAAATACACAGTACAAGGAAGCATACATACATACCTTTAAAATAGCCTGCTGCATCCCTTCCTCCTCCTTTAGATGTACTTATCAGCAAATCAAATGTTGATTGATTTGTGTGCTTTATCCCTTGCTCTTTAGGGAACCTATATTTTTATTTTTCAAAGATGTGTATACATTTAAGCAAACAGCCATTTATTTAACACTTGGAAAGGAAGGAGGGACTCAAATGTAAAAAAAAATAAAGTGTTGCTAGGAGAAGAAATTCATGGTGTTGCAACTAATTCATGGTGTTGAAAACACTAATTGCCATTAAAGGTCAATAGACCTTTAGAATAGAATAGTTTCCTGAACCTCAACTTTAGTGATTGTTAGGTACATATAACAAAAATATGGTCCATGAATTTCCAGAGCACAGCAACTCCATCTTCGTTGCAACAGAAGAACACAACAGATAGAGGTTCATATTCAAGTGAGGTTCATACACAGGGAAGTCAACATAGCTAGCTGGACCTTCCCTTATAGTCAGACATCAGCAGGAAATCCTCCACATCTCCCTCCAAAAAATTCAGTACAGGAAAACAAATCTTCTTATGATACAATCAACCAATCACAGGGTTCCCATTCCAGATGAAGTGAAAAACATACAGATACTGTGCAAATCCACAAAGGGTTGATCTGGTACATTGGAGGTCATTGGTAGCAGATGGAAAATTATAGACAATTTTAAGTCATCTGAATTAAGTAAGCAGCAAAGTAGCAGATACCAAGGGGTTTGAAGAAGAATGGCCCCTCAGGTAAACTAGATGTTGATCTGAAAAAGACTAGAACTCGTTTAAGCTCTTATATCCAAATGGGAGCTTGAGATCTGTCAGAGCTCTGCCATTTAGTGAAAGCTAAAATGAACAATGCTCTGGGTTATATCTTAACCCTGTGAAACTGCTAAATGTCCTCAAATTATACCTTCAGTCAGTTCAACCATTTGCCTAAAGGACAATGAGCAGTCTTGTGTAGTTTGGTGCATTAATTTAGAAAGAAGTTGAGATTCTTTGTTAGAAAGTCTTTGCTCTTGAGATCAGAGTCCAGCATCACATCCTCCTTCTTATAAAAATAAGGAGTGTTCCCCTTGGTCTGTTTCAGGCAGGTTCAGGGACAACATGTCCTTTGGGGAGGATCTTCTGGTTCAAGGTCACTATCAAAGGGATCTGGAGGTTGAATCACAACAAAAAGTGTATACATTACCCAATTAAGGTATTAATCAAAGGCAATACATAATGGTAATTAATCTGTTTATTACATTCAGGAACCTATAGCAGAGACAAAGCAAAGCCCCAGGCTGTGTGGCACTCAGACCACTAATTCAACAAACACACCCCAGCCCAGAGAGACAACCAAAAAAAGGAGTGGGTAGAGAATAGGAACCCAAAGCAAAGCCCCAGGTTGGGTAGCACACAAAATCCTGGCCCAACAAACACACCACAGCCCAGAGATTTGACCCCAAAAAGGAGGGGGTGTATATAAATGCTGGCTGTCTTCAGAGGAACCCAGTAGTGAAGCCCCACTGCTCAGTGTGAGCAGAAAAGCTGGGTATCGTGGCACACACAGAGCAAAGAGCAATCCTTTGCCCAGCAAAGCTGATCAACTTCCTCCCAGGGCCAGCCCTAGACTGTCTGGCACCCTAGGCAAGGCTAGCTTCTGGCACCCCCTCTGCACTGATAACAACACAGAGTCACATGGGGGGCATCCATTTTGTCACCCCCAGAAGCCCAGCCCCCTAGGCAGTCACCTAGTTTGCCTAGTGGCTGGGCTGGCCCTGCTTCCTCTTATCTCTCTCTAATTCCGGTCCTCTCCAACTTACTGCAAAACCCAACAAAGGGAAGCTGGGCTGCACCTTAGGTCTGTAGAGCTTTCAGATCCCATAGAGACAAATGGGAACTCTGTAACTGGCAGCCAGCAATGCCTGTCAAGCTTTGAAAGGTCCCTGTTGGTGTTTCCAAAGTTGGAGAAAATTGCACCTCACTGTCATCTGGGAGTTTGCTCAATTGATGCTGGGTTTTCTAGGAAACTCAAAGTTTGGGGAAATCTTTGGGAAACGTGCTTCCACAAAGACTGCATTATGACCTCCAAAGCAGTCCAAGTTCAGCACAAAGTTTACTTTGTGCACTGGTTCATGCCCATCCCTAGCAACCAATATGTGCCTTTCTAGCCTCCCCATAGAGCTTATACTCAAAGATGACTATATCCCATTGATTTTTCCCCATTCCACAATGTTTCTGTGATAGCCACTATATCTAAATTGTCATTTAACACCAAATGCTCCAACTCTCTCATCTTGGCTTTGAGGCTTCTGGCATTGGAATATAAATGCCTACGTTTCCAGCGACCCTCCCTTCCCTTCACCCATTTGTTTCTGGACAAGATACTCAGCAGTGATAGGGTGCCATAGGGTTAACCTCCAGAGTTGCTAATTTTCTTGTGTCTGGAGATCAATAACTGTGGGGAATGTACCCGGGCTACTGCTACTATTTTCAGAAAGGAAGTC
Source organism: Heteronotia binoei (assembly GCF_032191835.1). Taxonomy (NCBI): domain Eukaryota; kingdom Metazoa; phylum Chordata; class Lepidosauria; order Squamata; family Gekkonidae; genus Heteronotia; species Heteronotia binoei. The sequence continues at coordinate 63,511,042 of NC_083229.1, forward strand.
TGAAAAATTGAATCAAATTGAGGTGATGAGAGATTAAGTTCTACATCTATTGGGGAAATTAAAAGCCATTAAGTCTCCTGAAGGCATACACCCAAAAGTTCTTAGGAATCTCAAATGTGAGACTATTGATCTACGAAACATATGTAACATAACTAAATTCAACCACTGTACCATAAAACTGGAGTGTAGCAAATGTTATACAATTTTTTAAAAAGGGTCCAGAGGGAAACTAAGAAATTACAAGCCTGTTAACCTAACTGCTGTCCCACAAAAATTAGCAGAAGATGTAATATAGAATATAGAATAAGTATACACATGCAGGAACTAAGCCTTCTAATGGAAAATCAGCATGCCTCACCAACTTTTGGGAGTTGAGAAAGTGAACAAACATGTAGGTAAAAGTGACATGGTAGACATTATATAATTGGACTTTCAAATGGATTTTCAGAAGATGTCTCACCAAAGACTCCTGAGTAAACATGGGATTACAGGATGCATTCTCTTATTGATTAAGAATTGCTTAGATCAGAAAACAGAGTTTCAATAAATAAAGGAAAGTAAACAATGGGTTGCCATTTAATTTGTTCATAAATTATCTGGAATTGGGGGTGAATACTGTAATGGCCAGATTTGTAGATGACACAAAATTAATTATCATTCTGAAAACTTGAGGGCATCCAATGAAGCTGATGGGCAGTAGATTCAAGAAAGAGGGGGAGAATAAATATTTCTTTACAAAGAGAGTGAGTCAAATGTGGAATTCATTGCCAGAGGATTTAGTGATGGCCACAGGCATAGACAGTTTTAGAAAAGGATTAGGTGAATTCGTGGAGGATATGTCTATCGATACTTATAGCCATGTTGACTAACAGAAACCTCCATATTCAAAGGCAATAAGCTTCTGAATACCAGAACCAAGAGGTAAGATGAGAGGAAGACCTCATCCTCTGTGCCCTCTTGTTGGCCTTCCAGAGGAACTGGCTGGCCATCAAGCAAGACAGGATGCTGGACTAGATGGAACACTGGTCTGATCCAGCAGGGCTCTTCTTATGTTCTTATAATCCTATCTAGCAAGAGAACTCCAAATGAGTTCTAAAATTATGCTCCTCAGTTTTAAAAAGGCTAACAATCTACATGAAAAATTAGGAGTGTCATTTATTAATTAAAATTTTTATACCCCACTTTTCCTCTGGACTCTTGGTTTACATTAATCTTTCTTGTACTTCAGAGAACCAGATTTGAGTTGTTTCTGGTTTTTTACATATATGTTCGAAGGATATTAAATTGCTCGTCTCTTTTTGGCCTTCAAAGCATGTTTTAGTTAAGAAGTTAACATTCTACTTAGATGAGGGAGAGGCTTCAAATCAGTTAATGGAATTTTAATGAGAGATCAGATTGAAGCCAAAGGACAAGGATGTGAATTTCATTGTAAAAGAATAATTTGAGGTCACCATGAAATTCATATCATGAGAGAAAAATTCAGCAAAGAGAATGTTTTCTGAGCTCTTGCTTAGGCTTTTGTGATGTGTATCCAAAATGGAAAATAAAGTGTCCTTCAGCAAAATGCTCTGGACAAAAATGCAAATCTATATGGGCTGAAACTCTTGATTTAGGGATGTGAGTGTTTTAAGTTTCTTTTCAATTTTTTGTCAGTTGTATTTCATTTTTATATATCAGATAAGAATTATATATCATGTAACAAATGCAAAAAGAACATTGAAGCCAGTGTTAATTTTAACAGGAATAAACTGAGTATGAAGAAAGAAAAACCAATGTAAAAATAAAGACTTACAGGTTCATTTCTCACAAAGGAGAAACAGGACTGAAACGTGGGTATTCAAACTGAAACTCAGTCTTTGTGGGATAATAGAATGGAAAGACCCACATTCAGAGCAGCCTTCCAGTGAATCCTAATCTATTAGATGTTCAGTTCTGAGCTATAAAATTACATGTTATTTTATAAATGATAACTACAGTAATAAAAATGTTTCAAACAATTAGTTTTAAGCATTGTCAAGTGTGCTGAAGTAGCTTCCCATTTCAGATCAATATGTTTTAGAGGTACCTCTTCCATGCTTAACATTCAAAGTGATCACATCAAACAATTTCAGTGCTGCTGAAATCTGAATTACTAGCATTGGCCTTAAGATATTATTCAGTCCCATAAAAATAAAATTGACATGGATATGTTTGTGTCTTCCCCCAAGTAATCTCTATACAAAAATCAAGATGCATTTGAAATCATCCATTTCAAAAATAAAATAATGGCATTTTGCGACTGCAGCAAAGTATCACATAATTGAAATTCCAGTAGGGTAAAGGACATGTTGACAACAGGAGAGCAATCAAACAAACAACTCTGCAGGGCAATGAGTGGACAGTGTCTGCTTAATTTGGACTACGCTGCAGTCTCCGATATTGTCCAACCCAGGACCCACCTTTAATTACACACTGCAACATGGTGTACACTGTTAATTTTACCATAAATGTGCATCATATCTCTAGTGGCTAATCACATGCAAAGGTGACTGATTAACAGTAGAGTAAGAGGAAAAATTCTGGCAGATTGCACTGTATCATGCAGCAGTATGAAAAATTATTACAGCATAAAATCCAGTTTCCACACATTATAACATAGTTTGAGCTCTATCCTTCTTTGCTTTGGTCTGTCTCTGTTCTGTCCCTCTGTCTGTCTTTCTCTTTAAAAGAACCTATGCTAACAAAGAAAACACAAGCAGCACCACTGGGGCATCCCACTTTAAATTGGCTTAGAACACATTTTTGAATTGCAGCCCACAAATTAATCGTAGGATTTAAAGTCTGCTTCTAGTCTGTTATGACAGTTAGAGAAGCTAGAATCACTGTTTCTCTGAGCATTCTGAAATAGCCCCAGGAAGCAAGAATTGTTCTCTTCCAGGATTCTGCATATACTGATAGACACAGATGTCTTCCCCAGTGGCCCCATGCATGCCTGAAAAACTCAAAACTCAAAAATGTAGGTGTTGAGCCAACCCAGGGAAATATAATGAACAGCATCTTTTTTTAGAATCAGGACCTTCTGGACTCTTCTTTTAGGTTCCCATAGGGTTGCCAAGTCCAATTCCAGAAATATCTGGGGACTTTGGGGATGGAGCCAGGAGACTTTGGCGATGGAGCCAGGAGAAATTAGGGGTGGAGCCAATATCAAGGCTGTGACAAGCATAATTGAACTCTAAGGGAGTTCTGGCCATCACATTTAAAAGGACAGCACACCTTTTCAATGCCTTCCTTCCATAGGAAATCATGAAGGATAGGGGCACCTTCTTTTGAGGCTCATAGAATTAGACCCCCTCGTCCAATCTTTTTGAAACTTGGGGGGTATTTTGGGGAGAGGCACTAGATGCTATGCTGAAAATTTGGTGCCTCTACCCCAAAAAACAGCTTCCCCAGAGCCCCAGATACCCGTGGATCAATTCTCCATGATTTTCTATGGGAATAAATCTCCACAGGGAATAATAGAGTTCTCAGCAGACATTTCCCTCCCCTCCCCCCACTTTCTGACGACCCTGAAGTGGGGGGAGGGCTCCCAAACCGGGGGATCCCCTGCCCCCACCTGGGGATTGGCAACCCTAGGTTCCCAGGATACACCAAAGGAGGCAAATTGCCTGTGAATAAGGTGGTGTTTATTAAGATTTTAAAAGGTGGTATATGGAGGGTGGTGGTTACATAACAAAGCAAATTCAAGCAAAGATAAGCTTACTACATCCCTCACTGAAGACTGGGGGATTCCTAGCAGTCCTTTTGAGGTGTAACCCCTTGGGGAAAGTTGGTGGTCACACATCTACAAAGTTCTCAATCAACCAGCAAGATCTGAGCCTTGCCTAACTTTTTAGAAGTATGGCCTGATTGCATACAAGTGCCAGCACCTGTCCATGACATGCTTTCTCCCAGGAAGCTGTTTACTGCATTCAACATTATCTAATGATGCACAAATTGGCTGAGCAGTGCAGGCCTGAAGCCTGGGACAGAGTGAAAACAAGCAAATAGATTGAATTCAAAGTTAGAGTTCTGTAAAGATTCACTGTCTTCTTGCCATACAATAGTCTTCCATGTGTAAACCCACTGCAGGTAGCTATGGCCTTATTTGTGTATCAGCAGCATTTCTGTTCAAGTGTTCGTAATAAACATGTTCATTCTGGTTAGGAAAAAATATATCAGTATGACTTGGAGAATGATAGGCAACTAGCTCTGTCAAAACAACCATGTAATACAACCTGTTGCAACTTTAATCAGCATCCGTTATGGATGCTTTAGGTATCAATTATCCTGCCTACAATCCCATGATGCCTCCGACCTGCTGGAGACAATGTGGGGAAGGGGAAACTTTTTTTCATGTCTGGTGGTCTTGTAAACTGATAGCTGAACTCAAATCCAACTAGGGTTGCCAATCCCCAGGTGGGGGCAGGGGATCCCCCGGTTTGGAGGCCCTCCCCCCGCTTCAGGGTTGTCAGAAAGCGGGGGGAGGGGAGGGAAATGTCTGCTGGGAACTATTATTCCCTATGGAGATTTATTCCCATAGAAAAGCATGGAGAATTGATCTGCGGGTATCTGGGGTTTTTGGGGGGGGCTGCTTTTGGGGGTAGAGGCACAAAATTTTCAGTATAGCATCTAGTGCCTCTCCCCAAAATACCCCCCAAGTTTCAAAAAGATTGGACCAGGGAGTCCAATTCTATGAGCCCCAAAAGAAGGTGCCCCTATCTTTCATTATTTCCTATGGAAGGAAGGAATTGAAAAGGTGTGCAGTACCTTTAAATGTGATGGCCAGAACTCCCTTTGGAGTTCAATTATGCTTGTCACAGCCTTGATCTTGGCTCCACCCCTAATGTCTCCTGGCTCCACCCCCAAAGTCCCCAGATATTTCTTGAATTGGACTTGGCAACCCTAAATCCAACACCAAATTATGACTGGTCATTTGATTCCCGTAGCCCTGGAATTAATTCTTCTTCTCAATCTTGCAATATTTCCAAAGCAAAACAAAAACTAATTATGATAATGATAATTGCTACTGAAAGTCTTATAGTATCACATTGGAAGACTACTTCAATTCTATTGCTCCAAGAATGGCACTTGAAGTTATGGGACTTATTTATACTGGATAAGAGTACATACAATTTGGATAAGTTTAAAGATACCTTTGGCCAGGGCTTTTTTTGTAGCAGGAACTCCTTTGTATATTAGGCTAACCCCCCCCTCCCCTGATGTAGCCAATCCTCCATTGGCTTACAGTAGGCCCTGTAAGAAGAGCCCTGTAAGCTCTTGGAGTCACTGAAAAAACAGAGTTCAGGATAGAGATATTGTCAAGTCAGACCTCTTAGCATGTGCAACCAGAATTAATAATTTATATTTATTAAATATAAATTATATTTATTTTTGTTGAGCACTAACAGATCAGTATTTCATGTACTAGTTATGTATCCCTGTTATTCTTAGCTATAAATAAGCAGAAGTACTTTTGTAATTAAATGCAATGCCCCTCCTCAAAAGGTAACTATCATGTATGTTGTGTAGATTTTACCAAATTTAGCAGAAATTTCTACTTTATACATATTAATGATATTTTATTACTTACCTACATCAGGATTATTTCACTGTTTCTCTCTACTACTGGAAGGCTGCCCTTATGACTCTGTCACTAAGTGGCTGTGTAGGCCTAAAGTTATCTCCTAGAATTCCATCGCAGCCTTCTAGGAGTTCTGCCCCTTTAACATGTGTCCTCAGTCTTCGAAATTCTTCTATCTGACAAAACAAGTAAAAACCATATCGTATACTTCAAAATCAGTATCAAAAAAGAGAGCAATTCTGGTCAGATATACTCAAAGATAAGCCCTTTTGACAGGATTTCAACCTCATAGTTGGGGAAAGCATTTTCAACTTCTAAATACTGGTTTTTAACAATATTTTTTTATTTATGTACTCTATAGTCCACTATAGTGTTCTGTTCAAAGCAGAGAGAGAGAGAACAATTAAAGGGAAGAAATATAATGATCATGAAATAAATGGGTCAGAATTGTTTAAAATGTACATCCCTCTTCATCTTATAGTCCAAAGCATCTGCTTTAAAATTTGAAATGCAAAATGCTGCATAAAACCATATAACAACAAAAAGCTCCAAATTCAGTCAATTTTCTCAGCACTGTTCAAATGTGCTCAATAGAAATTAAGAAGTCAAACCCTTCTTCCAATCTCCAGGAAACCTTTGCAAGAAAGTTTCTGCAAGGCAGAGACTGCTGGCTTGTGCTGGCTCACATCTGCCTTGCATGTGCTGAGGGCCACCAACTTGCAGTGGGGGATTCCCATTCTGTAGAAGACAAGTCACACAACTTTCAGAGCCAATGTGGCCCAGGCAGGACAGCTCCATGCAGGAGTTTTCCAGGTGGCCTTAATAGTCAATCTTCCCTGGTATCTAATGGCTTTGTTTAGGAGTGAGCAAAAATCAAATTTTCTTTGGTTATGCTTGCTTACTTGATGAATAGCTTAAGGTACTGTGTTGCTAAGACTTAGGTTTCTCTGGCAATGCTGTTTCTAAAATCTGTAGTGTTCTGTTTCTAAAATTGAAAGAGTGGAGCATCTTGCATTGACATTATGACTGGAACCAAAATCTGGGAAGATCTTGGAAAATGTTTTAAAAGACTGGCGTTACAAACCGTGGCTAGATGGCTCAGGCTGAGTAGATTGAAATTAAACCCAGCGAAGACAGAGGTCCTTTGCTTGGGTCGATGTGGTCCGGGAAGGGAAATTCCCCTACCAGCCTTTGACGGTGTGCCACTGACAACGGCACACAGGGTCAAGAGCTTGGGGGTACTATTGGAGCCTGCCCTGACAATGGAGGCCCAAATAGCAGCCACTGCTAAGTCTGCATTCTTTCATCTTAGGCGGGCAAGGCAGCTGGCCCCTTTCCTGGAACACAACGATCTGGCAACAGTGATCCATGCAACGGTCACCTCAAGGTTGGACTACTGTAATGCCCTCTACATGGAGCTGCCCCTGTGCCAAGCCCAGAAGTTGCAGCTAGTGCAGAATGCCGCCGCCCTGCTGTTATTAGGGCTCCCCAGGTGGGAGCACATTCAGGCAGAGCTCTGGGGACTGCACTGGCTGCCAATAATATACTGGGTTCGGTACAAGGTGCTGGTTATTACCTTTAAATCCCTATATGGCCTAGGACCTGCCTACCTTAGGGGCCATCTCTCCCCACATGTTCCCCAGAGAGTGCTTATATCTGGTTCTCAAAATCTACTAACAATCTCCGGGCCGAAGGAAGCCCATCTGAAGTCAACCAGGGACAGGGCCTTTTCGATAACAGCCTCTTGCTGGTGGAACCAGCTACCGAAAGAGGTGAGGGCCCTACGGGACCTTGGGCAGTTCTGCAGGGCCTGTAAGACAGTCCTCTTCTGGTTGGCATATAACTGACCGATACCTGAAAAACCCCAAAGGTTGTAGTTTAGCACATTGATAGATCGTTTTCTTGTTTTCTTGTTTTAACTGCTGTAAACTATTTAATGTATTTTAATATTCATTAATCTTACTGTTAGAATTTTATGTTGTGAGCCGCCCTGAGCCGCCTTGGTGGGGAGGGCGGGATATAAATTGAATAAAATGAAAATGAAATGAAATGATATATTTTTGAAGGGGTTTTTTCATTGATTTTATATCCATTTGCTATAAATTCAATAATAAACACATTAAGACCTGAAGAATCTCTGAGAAACTTAACAGCAGATAGAAGTAAGAATTGTCATGAGCCAGAAGAATGGGGTTCATGTTGGTTCGTGGCTAAACCAGTTTATGGCCTTGGAAACCCCATTACATGGGATTGCAGTCCCTTTAAATGAGGTTTGCAGAAAGACTGAAAAACAGCTGAGTGGCAGGGGCTGTCTTGTACAGTCTCTTTAAAGGGGCTGCACAAGACAGACTGAAAAACAGCTAAGGTGGGGAGCCCTAGCTGAACAATGGGGAGTAGGCGCTCCCCATAGCTTAGCAGTTTTTTGAGCAAAAATAGCTGAGCAGTGGGGAGCAGGTGCTCCCAGCTGCTCAGCTGTTTTTATGGCTTTTGTGGGGAACAAAAGCAGGTATTTAAAGGGACTTGAGGGTAAATTAAACCCCTGATTTCTGCTCTGTCCACTAACTGCCACAAGCCACCATAAACTGCTTTAAAAGTTTATGGAAGTTCACCTGTCATGAACTTTGATTTGCACTCCACAACAGGGCAAAATTTGTGATGAATTTTGCTCCATGATTCACTTTATGCTGGTCCCTAGATAGAGGCTTAAGTGTCTCATAGAAAGGTAGCACCCTTCAATTGAACTGTTCCCCAAGACAGCATGAGGATATTGTGGTATAATATTATTTCTCTAGCACATTTCAAAGCTTTCTATCTTTAAAGTCTTGGAGAGGTAAAGCAAAAGAAATGAGAGAAGAAAATGTTTCCTTCATGTTTCCAGTATTTCTGGGTACTGCTGGAAGAACTTCAGATAAATGTCCTGTGATGCACACTGAAATGACCCATCTTTTTAACAAAAATTGATGCTACAATGTTTTCAATATTAAGGTCTGTCTGAAAAACATGCTTTTTGCTGTACATTTTGGAAGAACAAATGAATAGCAGAGACTTTAAAATTCTTGAGATTATGGTGGGTAGTCTCTTTTCTAGATCATTTTCAGAAAAAATAAAATCTGTAGAATTCCTAGTAGCTGTACTTAAACCAATGAAGTAGGGCCATTTCCTTCCCTCATATAATTTGGAATTAGAGATGACTATTATTTAAATATGCTTGACTGAAGTGGCAACTAGTGACAGAGTCGGAAAATACTTTTTTCTAAGAAAGGTGGATAGCTTTCAGCCTAGTCCTGAGGGCTGCCATGGTCACAGTGCCCAGCTACCCATGTAATATTTTTAGTCCTGGTCAGATCTCTATGGACTGGCCATTCTGTGGATAGGGAAATAACCCATGTCCCTCCACAAAATGAAGACCACATAGCAAGCATGCTAGAATCCACAGCAACACCATCAATACCCACCAATCATGCAGTGGTTCCCAATAACATTCTTCTGAGTAGCACACACAGGTGTAGCCAATCACTATCTGCCAATGCAGCCACTGCCCCTTGATGAAACCCATTCCCCAGACTGCCAGAGTACAGGGAGGAAAGACTCAGCAACAGTGCAGCCTCAACAGAGGAACACGACAATGTCTCTCCACAGCCCACAGGAGAAGGCCACCCATATAATGGACAGGTCATCCACTTGCCCCCAGCAAAAGTGTTGGTCATTCACAGTCATTATCTCTCCAAGACACACAGTTTCCCCCCCCAAAAAAAAATGGGGGGAAAGAGACACTGGGCTTGAATCTCAGTCTCCACATCCAAGACCAACAGCCTAAACACTGGCACAAAGAGGCAAATGAAAAATATACATGCCATCAGTCATTAGGCATTCCACTGCTGCCTTAACATCACTACCAGCCACATAGGGCCAAACAGACAATATTATGCAGACAGGTATGGCTCAGTGGAAAGGCACTGGGATAACATGGCTAGGGCTTCCAGTTCAGCCCCCACATGGGGAGAGGCCAGAGGCAGACAAAAGTAAGAGATGACATTTCACCCCAAGAACAGGAAAAGGGGAAACAGAATAGCCTAGATAAAAGGCCACCTCAGACATCCATCATTTGGACTGACACCCCCCACCCATTGTGATCCCTCTGTGACACACAATGGTGCCCATCCACCCTGCTCCTCCTATGTGCCCCCAATGCCAACCTGAATGGCTTATAAGATTCTAGCAGTGCTGTGGGTGAGTGTCAGATGTAAAGACCTTCCCGTTTCTAGAGCAGACACCTCTCCCCTTGGACCAACCCCAATTCACTCCCCTGAGAACTATATACAGCAGCCAACAGAGTATGTGAGTGGGAAAGGGGTGGGGAGTGCAGAGAAGTGGCTGTGTCAGTCTGCTGAAGAGGTGAGCTGCAGCACATGAAAACTCAGTGAACTATATGCCATCAGCCTGTAAAACACCACTGAGCTGTCGTTATAGTTCGCAGCTAAACAAAACAGAGGTCCAGTGGCACCATGACAACAGACAACATTGTTCCTAGGATGAGCTTCCCTGAGTCAGAGTCCACCCCTTCAGATATGTGAAAGGGAGGTTATCCTGGAAGGCACTATGAGCAGATCAGAGAAAAGGGCAGGTAATGGTGTGCTGGGAGTGTCTGGGAGGGATTGGGGATCAATTCAAATCTGCTGAACAACAAACAGACAGGGCCAGAGTTGTAGATCAGTCTTTATTTAACATATTTTATTAAACTGTAAGCCAAAATGCCCTCAAAACGAGGTTGAGGAATTAGTCAGGTGGGCACCTGGCTCACTCAGCATCTTTTTACCTATGTATACAAGATACACATCCAGAAAGTAATGCTTAAAATAATAGGGACTCTAATTTAGCAAAAGCAATTATAATTTATCAGGAAAAAAATATAGGCTTCCATACAAGATAAAATACTCATCAAAACACACATTCAGTCCTAGGAAACATAGATAGAGAGATAGGGGAACACATGAGTAGACAAACAGGGTGATATTTACCTACCATAGTCTTCAAGGAAGGCTCCAGTGGCGACAAGAGAGGAAGTGGGTAAGGGACCCGAAACTGATCAGGAATCGGGGATGGATCTATGCAGCGGAAGTTGGGATACTGCTAGAAGCACACCTGTGGGTAGCTAGTCCACAGATTATAAGGACTCTCTTGAGCCCTCAGGGGATGGGAGGTACGAGGGAGGAGAAAGGGGAGGCTCTGTAGTGACCATAAGGGCTGGACTATTGCAGTAGCCAATAGAGAGTTCATTGGTGGCACCTAACTGCTCTTGACCAACGGACTTGCCTGGATCCTGGATACCTGAGAGAATTTTCAGGTGGAAACGGACCAGGGGGTGGCTCCAAAGTGACAGTTGGAAAGAAGAATAGAAGTGACTACTGGGTGGGGAACACTTTAAGATTGGGGAACGTTTCTGAAAGGGTGACAATAGAGAGTCTAATTGTGGCCTACGTAACACCCAGCATGTACAAAGGAGCTTGGCTCTGGCTGAAGATGGTCTTCCTCTTCTTCTGTCTTCTTCTGGGCACCAGTCTTTGTCTAGAGTTCCATTAAACAAAGAAAGTGGCAGTTGGACTATTAACCACTCCTGGGGTGGGTCTGTTGCTTGTGGGCCAAAAATGATCTGGTGTGTACGTGAGCCTTCTGCTGGGATGAACTGGAGTCAAGCCTAGCAGGAAGATGGCTATGTGTGGTGTTAGCCCTCCACGGTGGATTCCATGGTCAGCGCTCCATAACCATTCGCCTGGATAGCTCCTGGCGGCGCAGTCTCTTCCGCTCCATGGCTGGTACACGAAACGACGAGAGGACGGTCATGCTGCTGGTAGGCACTCTTGTACCAGTCTAGAGTGCCTTTGTGAAGTTATGGCTGCTTGTCCAGCATAAGTTCCTTGTACCCCTGGGTAGGTTTACCCACACTCTCTGGCCAGACGTGTGTGAGTTACTTCTCCAGGTGCTCTGGCAACCAAGTTGGTAACTACGATGTTTGAAAAGGGGGCTTTTTCCTCACAGAACAATAGCAGGGAAATAATAACAAAGAATCCAATACAGCTTCTCTGCTTTTGCAAGCTGCTCCAGGAAGCCATGGGGGAATGAGGCAAGCCCTCCCTGTCACAGCATGCCTGTGAGTGGGATGGACTTTCTCTGATAGATGGCTGCCTGAGTTGGGATGCTTCAGGAGCTGTGCTGGAACCAGTGAGATGGCAGCCCCATGGCAGAGTCAGGATTCACACTGGTCACTGCAGCCAGACCATACTGCACTAGGAAGATCAGCTTCCCAGGTGTCCTCCCAGATGAATCACCACCTACACAGATGCCAAACAGGAAGAGCCAGTTTGGTGTAGTGGTTAAGTGTGCGGACTCTTATGTGAGAGAACCGGGTTTGATTCCCCACTCCTCCACTTGCACCTGCTGGCATGGCCTTGGGTCAGCCATAGCTCTGACAGAGGTTGTCCTTGAAAGGACAGCTGCTGTGAGAGCCCTCTCCAGCCCCACCCACCTCACAGGGTGTCTGTTGTGGGGGAGGAAGGTAAAGGAGATTGTGAGCCACTCTGAGACTCTTCGGAGTGGAGGGCGGGATATAAATCCAATATCTTCTTCTTCTTCAACAGAGATGTAGGCCATGATGACAAACAGTACAAAACAGCAGTGGTCAGAGCTGTGCTGGAGGGGCGCTAATAATGTCTATGATTCACACTCATGAAGAGGAGCTCATTTTGTTGGGATAACCACCACCCCCTCCCATGGCTCCTGCCATTGTGGCAGAGTTTTGATTAAATCACAGGTTTTCTTGCTGATCTTACATGTTTTTATACCAGTTCATTTCTTGGTGAAATTTGATTGCATACGGTTTGTCTTTTACCTTTGACAATTAATTTCAAAAACATCAGATTTATTGCCTTTTAACTGAGATTTAAAAAGAGCCCTGTAGTGCAGAGTGATAAAGCTGCAGTACTGCAGTCCAAGCTCTGCTCACAACCTGAGTTCAAACCTGGCAGAAGCTGGGTTCAGGTAGCCAGCTCAAGGTTGACTCAGCCTTCCATCCTTCTGAGGTCGGTAAAATAAGTACCCAGCTTGCTGGGAGGAAAGTATAGATGATTGGGTAAGGCAATGGCAAACCACCCCATAGCCTTTCCGGGATGGTATTGCAAATAATACTGGTACCCCGCTAGGAAAATGGACCACCTTAGGACCCTGAGCGACAGCATCTGGAGCGTTTGGTGGTCAGGGGCAAACAATCCCAGGATGGGCTTATGATCAGTGAGTATGGTGAAGGGCTGACCATACAGATAATCATGGAATTTTTTAACCCCAGCTACAATAACCAACCCCTCCTTATCTATTTGCACGTAGTTGCGCTCCAGTTTCTGCAATGTCCTTGAATAGTAAGCCACCAGACCCTCTCGGCCATCCGACAGCACATTCACTAAGACCGCACCCACTCCATAAGGAGACACATCACTGGCTAAGACCACGGGCAGCCGCTCGTCGAAGTGCACCAGCAGACTGTTCGACGTCAGCAGGTCTTTCACCACTTGGAATGCGGCTGCCTGCCGGTAGCCCCACATCCATGGGGCCCTTTTGTCCAGCAAGTGGTGGAGGGGATCCGCTACCGCTGCCGTGTGGGAAAGGAAGGCATGGTAAAAGTTCATAACTTCTGGAAAGCCCTCAGAGAAATAATAGTCTGTCCGGCCCCCGAATCTACTTCCATTTTGTATGGTTTGCCCTCGATGTTAACAGTCACTTGCAATTTCCTGAGGGAGGGCAGGGGTAGTTAGCATATCTGCTCTTCCGACGTGGCGATGTAGTGGAGGTCTTCCACCATGGCGGCATCCTGGTTTCTGCCCGGGTCCCATCGGTTAGCATCTCTCGGGGTGGAGCGCTTGGGCCGGGAATGGCGGACCTTTGCAAGATGGCCCATTTTCTCGCATTGGTGGCAGACTGTATCTCAGAACATCACTCGTGGGGGTCCCCGCAGCTGGCACACTCTCAAGCAGGTGCTGTCTCAGATGAACAATTTGGCGGTTTCTTCTGTGCCGTGTTCTGTAGCTTGTGTGCGTCGTCTTCCCTGAAGTCCTCTGACTTGGATGAGGAGGCGGCTGCTCGATGAGCAGGGGTGGTGGCTTGCTCCTTTCTCGATTTCTCTTATGCCATAGCCTCCTTGACGGCCTTGGCTAGGTCGGTGTCGTCCTTTCCCACAAACGTTCGTCTCAGTTTCTTGTCCTGCAGGCCAGTCCCTTAACGCTTCATCGAGGACTGGAAATTCACAGCAGAGTGACAACTGGCAGAGGGCGGCACTGAACTCTGACACCAAAGCATTCAGTTGTTGGTGGCGCTCCAAGAACTCAAAGTGGAGGACCAGGACGGTTGGTTGTGGGGCAAAGTGCGTCGTGAGGGCCGTGATGATCTCATTGAAGGTGGCTGCCTTGAGGGTCACAGGCACCATTAGCCCTTGGGCCAGCTCCAAGACGTCCATGCCACAGGAGCTGAACAGCAGTGACTTCTTTTTGCGCCCCATGACCTCGTTGTAGTCGATGTGGTTCTCCAGTTGCTCTAACCAGGTCTCCCATCTCTCTGGGCGGCCCACATTGAAGGCTTGAATCAGTCCTGGCGTAGCAGCCATCTTGTCAGCGGCGATGGGCCGAGCACGATGCTGTATCCAAACAGCGATGCGTGATGCGATGCCAGCTGGGCCGCGCACCAGGATCCCATTCTTGTCGCCACTATAATATAGTGGGTTCAATGCATGGTAGAGGCGAGGTGGTAGTGAATCATCAGCTCTTTCTTGATTACAGCATCTTGAGGCATACACATAAGACTGGCTAACTGGACCCACAGGGCCAACTATATACACTCTCGTGTTCCCGTGCGTCTGACTGGACCATTCAAACCAGCAGGGGGCCCGTGATTGGAGCAGGGCAGCAGGGTTTTGGATCCTGCTGCCCATTGTTCCCAAGTCCCCAAGCTCTGGCCGTCTGGCTCCAATGAGCCCAGCAGGAGCATGCTTTCAGTTCTCACTTGGGTCCTCATACATTACACCATCCAAATGACATTTACTCATCTGCTTTGTGGGTTGCACCTCAAATGTATCTACTCCATCCAGCAGGGCTCCAGTCCTGCAAGGCAAAAGATGGCTGCCTAAGTCAGGATGCTTGGCCATCTGGTCCACAGGACACAGCATGACAGCTGCCATTAATTCCCCAAACTCCAGTTTCTTCCAGTCCTCCACCTGGGGGGAAGGGACACCTTGGTAAGGAACCATGCTAAACACCTGGTATGGGACTGTCAACATCCCTGCCACCTCTGCCCCTGGCATCATAGCTAGCACTCCTAGCTACATTACATGACATGAGGCGTAAAGCTAGAAACAGCTGTCTTGGGTTGCTTCGATATACAAACATTGCTATCCTTGACTACAGGAGTTTGCATTGTTGAAGTAGCACCCAAGGTATGTGTGAGGGGGAAGAAGAGGTGCAGACTCCTGGACCCAGCCTGCTGGATTCCTGCCCCCACTTACCTGTCAGTTTCTCCTGCAGCGTGTCTCCAGAGATGAGATCCCTGCAAGGGTTCTGAACTGAGACAACTTAATCACACAGAAAAGAGGTTGCCTTCCTCCCTTTTCTATAAGTGCTAAGTGCCCTCTCTGTGCCTTTCCCATTGCCAAGATGAACCACTGGATGCTTAAAGTGTGCAAGTTAGAGACAACATCCCGTGCTGCCTTCTTTATCATCTGGGCTAAACCCGGCTGAAGTTAGGTAGTTCTGTAGGTTTGTGATTAGGTGGAGGGTAGGGGTTTTGATGCCACTGGGCAGGGATTTTGCTGCCACTGGATAGGATGTGATTTGATGTGATCATAGTGCTTCAACATCTTGTGCTTCAGTGGGGCTTTTAGGTGGGATTATACTGGGGAGGGGCATTTTGCCTTTTTTGCTGCATGAGTGCCTATGAGCTATGCGGAGGGTTTTGCTGGTATAACTTTATGTCAGTTATGGGGGGCATTCCCTGGCCAGGGGTGGCTTAGGGACCCAACGAACTCATGCTACATCCCTGTTTTGCCCCTTTCTCCACTAGCTCATAGAGCTATACTGGTGATGTTCTGGTAGAGGTCCAGGGCATTGTTTCTCTGGTGGCTGGCCCTGGTATAGCAGGACATCTTTGGGATACATTGTCGATGTGGCTGGAAGGCAACTTAAGTGCTCTCCCCACTGTCAGGATTGCACTGCAAGAGCTTCATCTCAAAACACACAAGTTTTATTATGTTATATTAGTAATGATAGGTTAGGTTCATTCTGCTATCCCATATTTTTCTTTTTAAAAAATATAGTCATGAACAAAAGGAGGTTTAACATGCATCTTCTTGCCAGAAAAAAACCTTGGAATTCTGGAAGCTGAATTGGAGTCATGCTACAACAGAAGGAAAAAATACTGGCATTGCTCAAAATTATCATAATGTATATTATTTATAAAGTATCTGAACAGCTAGGCTCTTTTACAAAATGGCTATTAAACAAGCAAGGCTCTCAATAGAGGGCTTATGTTCCAGAAAGAACATCAGACTGGAGAGAAGGAAAGATGGAAGGAAAGAAGAAGATATTGGATTTATATCCCACCCTCCACTCCAAAGAGTCTCAGAGCGGCTCACAATCTCCTTTACCTTCCTCCCCCACAACAGACACCCTGTGAGGTGGGTGGAGCTGGAGAGGGCTCTCACAGCAGCTGCCCTTTCAAGGACAACCTCTACCAGAGCTATGGCTGACCCAAGACCATGCTAGCAGGTGCAAGTGGAGGAGTGGGGAATCAAACCCGGTTCTCCCAGATAAGTGTCCGCACACTTAACCACTACACCAAACTAGCTCTCCTTGGTGTAGGCATAAAAGGAAGAAGGCATAAAAGGAGGCATAAAAGGAAGAAAGATAGCCATAGAAGGGAAAAGGCTGAAAGAAGTCCAGTTTATAACACTGTGTAAGCAGTTGAAAGGAGGGATATATGCAGATAAGTCTCTCCCCTCCCTCCCAAAACCAGTGACTTCCAGAGAACTGAAGCAGCAAGAGAAAATAAACAGAAGCTTGAAATAAAAGTGCTTTAGCTAAAAGGAAAATATTACTAGAATAGAGCTGGTGAGTGGGGAAGAGAAATGGAGGGAGGGAAGTTTGCAGAGATTTAACTACAAAAAGTTGTAGATTAAATTGTAGGGTTAGCATTAGGTGCAGGGGTAGAATGTACCAGCAGATATGTGAGCTGAATGGTTTTTACCTTCGTCTTAGCAAATGGTCTTCCATTTTACAAATAGATGATTCTGTAAAATGTTTTTACTGTCTGTGGTGTTTTCCACACAGGGACAGAATTTTGTGGTTTCTCCTTTGCAGGCGTGCAGCAGCAACAGGGCTTACACATGGCTGGTTTCCCCACAGTTTCCCTGTCCCAGTTCCCCAGAAGTAGTTACCTCTTCCTCTCCTGGACCACCAAGGCTTTTGCAATTTTTTAAAAAGGCATTATTACATCAATATATTGCTGTAATGATAGGTGAAATGGCTGACATGGGGGCAAGGCCATGGAAACTGACTGCCTTGAAAACTAGAAAACCCAGATTCTCCCCACACACACACACACACACACACAGCAGCCATCCCAGTTTTACTACAAGCTTTCCTAAAACTTCAGCATAAAGAAGGTTTGAGAAAGACTAGAGATAAGCCAGGAAAACACCCTAACACAAATACACCATGATACTGTGGGGAAGCAGAAAAAAATATCTGCTACCCAAATGCATTGAACTTGGGGCATATTATCCATTTAGAAGACATCAATGTCACAACTGGACTGGTTCTTGAGCAATGTGCAGGGATCATAGTCAACAGGTTAATGTAGCCAGCTTCACCCATGGCTTCTAAGGGGGGGGGGGCTTAAAGGGAGTAGAGATAAGGGTTTGGGGGCAAGTCAGTTGGTTTGGGGAACTAACTCACCAGTTGCAACACAGAATGCTGGCAGATGGCATCATCAGCCCTGGCTACCCATTGGCTTTAGCCACACATCATTCTCTGGATTTGTAGCAGGTAGAGTGGAGATTCTTTATGTTTTCAACAAGCATAATTCAGTTATCAGTTCCTATGTATTCATCTTAACTTGTGAAAGTCATAATAAAGAATACTGTGGCCATTTTGACTCAGATCTTTTGGTTCTTGTTCCTTCCCTGTTTTTTCCATCTAATCCCCACTGCAGGAACAAATGGAAGTTGGTAGAAAGCACATAACAAACAAGAAATGTGAGCAAAACAACATTGAGATAAAAACAAATTAGCAGAACAGTTAGAAAATGAAGGATAGAATTTTAATCTTTGAAACAAAGGCATCAAAGGATCAGAAAATTAGTCATCAGACTGAGAATAAGAAAATAAACCAATATATTTACAGTAGAAGACTGATACAAACAGATCTAATCAGTATTTAAAAGTTGCAAGTTATCCAGTGTCTTAAATAAAAAGAGAAAAAAATCTACTCTGAGGACATCACAGTTTCATATCTGAAGAGAAAGAGGAATTACCTTGGCAGAGAGAAAGTGAAGACAGTACAGATACAGAGTAAAGAGAGCAAACCAATCAGTCAATTCATATAAACTTAAGATAACAGAAAAACAGAAATAGCAACAAGCAAGACAAAGTATTAGAAAAGCAAAAGAAAGGTAAAACAGGAAAAGAAAGCAAGAGATTTAGCCATCAGTGTAAAAGTGGCAATATTTAAGGCATCAGTAATTGGACAAGGAGGAAGAAGATAAAGACAGAAGAGGTCTCATGCAGAACTCCAAAGCAATTACAGTAAAAAGAACACAAAGGGAATACAAGAGCTCAGGTGACATAGCTGCTATCAGACACAAATCTTGGCACCCTTTCAGTGGCAAAATGTATAGAAGCAATAATTAAATACCAGGAAAATAACATTATATAAGGCCTTCTCTATTTTAATTTTAAATTCTATTTCTGCTTTAGGCAATAGCTGTATGATAGATAGATAGATAGATAGATAGATAGATAGATAGATAGATAGATAGATAGATAGATAGATAGATAGATAGATAGATAGATAGATAGATAGATAGATAGATAGATAGATAGATAAGCGACAGGCAGGCCACAAAGGGAATGCTCAAAAATGAATGAAACTAGAACTGCATATATGTACTAAAACACAGGTAATGTACAAAGAGAAGAATAAAATGATCAAAAGTATCAAAGCTGAAAACATTTAGAGCAAACCAAAAACAACTACAAAAATTGACCATATGATGTAACAAGCAGCAAAAGTCAGTACGTTATGATTGCATTATCTTCTGGTGGCCAGATAGTTTTTAAATTTACAATGTAGATTTTTCAGAGCCTTGGGTTACATTTTCAAACTACACTCAATCACTCTCAAATAGTTGTGCGGGACACATGATAACTGCAACAAAAGCAATGGTTTGCATATGTGAATGGGCCATATAAAGAAGAATATTTTATATCACCACGAAAGTAGTGTTTTATAATTTATCGCCTGCATAGATCTAACTGCTAATGAAGTAGTGAAAGCTATCAATGCATATGTATTTGTGAACCATCTCCCATCTACTATGATTCCTATTAGCCATCATGATCAATGTGAAAAGAGACATTATATACCATTGTTGGAATCTTATTTTCATTAAATTAAATATATATTTGGAGGTAAATGTTAGTTGCAAGTGTTCATTAAAATCAAGAAAAGCCACTAATATCGAAAATAATTCAGTACAATATAGTTAACCTGAAGCAACATTATTCTTCCCTGTTCAGAACATTAAGTTTTGTGTCTTTGTTCAGTCAACATCTAGCAGTGATTATCTGAAGGTACACTATTACAACAGACTGGTTTCCTTGTGCTCCATTTTTTCTTTTTTCTTTTGCTATGGTAAATGTTTTTAAATGCATTGGCTAAATGGTAACAACAGGGTTTTTTTTTTATTTCTGACCTTTGCATTTCTTTCAGTGACACAAAAGATTTGACCTTTACTTTAAAAGCCATGTACTGGCTGATCTAATGAGATCTTCAAGATGAAACAACTATAATGTCCTGCTATATATTTGCACGCTATAACCTTTCACTGAGAATCATACTCTAAGAACAGTCATTACCTGAAGCTGAGATACAGTCAAAGGATATCTAAATAATATCCATGTCACACCTTCACTGCAGGGTGGAACTGTAAGAGAGCCTTCGTACACCCAATAATCTCGTAACAGTGGGTCTGGAATTAAATGGATAACTTAGTTTGGAAACAGTAATTAACCATTCTTTAGTATGCCTTTTATTCCAAAAACTGAGCATATAACACACACACTGCCTTTTTTGCAGTGCATGTGGAAGACACAAAGGGGGCATCGGCAGATTAGCATTAAGGCAACTTGCCCCTTGCTGGGTCCACCCCTGAGTTGGCTCTCACATATATGCTGGGGCCACACCAGCCCCAAGTGAGGAGAAGCCTTCACCCTCACCCAAAGTGGGCAGGAGCTGCTGTTGCCAGAAGCCTGCAGCACAGGGCTTGTAGGAGAAGCTGTCATGGCCATGAGTCAGCAGCCCAAGCCTTGTATGTGTCTGCTGGCAGCAACTACTGCCACAAATTGATAACCTGATAGGGGAGGAAGAGCAATCTTGCAAGCAGTATTTCCTTTAAGCTGAATTAGTGTGAGCTCGCTCACTATTTTTTAGCCTCCGGCTCACACATTTTTGTCTTAGCTCAGGAAGGCTGGTCCCGGAACAAACTAATTTATGCAGTAGCCAAATCACTTTGCTCACAACTTTAATGTCAGTAACTCATAAAGTAGAATTTTTGTTCACAAGACTCCACACCTTAGAGGGAGTATTGCTTGCAAGTTGTAGTCAACTAGTGTTGCCATTTCAGTGAGTCAATGGGCAGCTGTCTTCCATTGAGCTGTGTGTGGGCTGAGGGAAAGAGGGAAGTACATCTGCTCTTGAGTAAATAGTGAAGTGGGCAAAGCAAGTGGGCAGTGAGAAGACTCCTCAGCTGGAGATGTGCAAGAAAGGAAGAAATGACAGATGCCTGGAACTGCTTCAGCCTGGAGTTGCCACTGGTGGTTCTCAGGTAAAAATTCCCTAACATTCAAAGCACAGAAAACTTTTTAAAACCCATGGAAGATCCCACAGTTTGAGTTATACCAAATTTGGCCCAAAATGAAAGTCAAACAATAGGATGTATATCCTACTATGTAAAACATTTATTAGGACTTGATCATGATCCAGTCATGTGCAGAAATGGATCCAATGGGAAATTCACCCACACACCTCTTATTGAAACGGATAGGACTTGCCCAGCTACCCATATGCAGATCATGCTAATTGTCTGATGCTTTACTATTGATTGATGAAGACATCCATATTCATATTTTAGCCAAATATATTAAATCAATTTGAAGTTGTTATCCTTTTTGGTGCATGTCTTTGAAGTTCCCTCTTCTTTGTTTATGACAGGTGTATATAGCCTTTTGAGTATGTCAGTGGTGTCAAGTTTATGGAGTTCCCCAGTTCCTTTTCAAGCACTGATTTACTCATGCAAAGTGAACTCAGCTGATTGTGTATTGTGATGGAAAGTGTTGTCAAGTAGCAGCTGACTTATGGTAACCCTGTAGGGTTTTCAAGGCAACAGACAAACAAAAGTAATCTGCCTTTGCCAGCCTCTGTGTAGCAACCTTTTTCTTTGGTGGTCTCCCATCCATGTACTGACCATGGTTGACCTTGTTTAGCTTCCCAGAGCTGATATTGGGCCAGTCTGGGCCATTTGTATCAGGGCAAGCATGTATTTCCTGGGTTGTAATGGCACTCTTATTTATTTATTTATTTATTTGTTTGTTTGTTTGTTTGTTTGTTTGTTTATGTATGTATGTATGTATTTAACAAACAAACAACTATTCTAAAACATTCCATATAATAAAAATGTTGGTAAATTAACCATGCCAAAGTTGTAGACTCTAGCTACCAGTGGAAATGCCAGCTGCTTAGATCCTATTTGAGTTACAATTCACTGCAAGAGAGACAGCTATTTTGAGAACTATGACTCATCACTATGAAGAACACAAATGTTACCTGGTGGGTACTCAATATGTATTGTGCTGACAAACACTATTCATCATCACTGCTGTTTTAGTGGGATACACCATGTTCAGAAATATCTTTTCTGGTAATCCAATTAAATTAAAACTGCTCTATAAAAAGAGAGGCTGCCAAACAATATATAAGGTGGCAGAAAGCATTTGAGTGTTTTACGACTGCAATAAAAGTTAACTATACATATATATTTCTGAGCAAAGTTTTTGCAGTATATGTAGGAACACTTACCTGGCAATAATGTATTAGGATTAAAACAGGGTATTGTCTTGCTCTTCCCCTGAAAAATTAACAAAAACCAGTCTTGTTTCTAGCTGATAATAGGAATCAGTAGCTATTTATGAAGTTTGTGATTCATGGATCTATTCTATAATATACCACAATAAGGATTTTAAGGGCATGCAAAGAGCAACCCTTTACAAAAAAATCCAACAATGCAAATAATCAAAACAATAAATCTTGTCACCTAATGATAATCTCCCAGAAATCACCTTTACATTTCCCTTGTCAAATACACATCTTTGCTAAATCTTAATAAGTGTCTCCTCAGTTTTTTCATATGCATCTCCCAATTAATTGGATTTGAGTAAGTAGTAGTTAAGAGCAAAGTGCCATGTGCATATCCAGAACTTTGGTAAACTCTTCAGAGTTATTTTCTGCAGCAATACATATGTACTTCCAGAAACACAGCAGCACAAGTATAGTCCTGGAAATGAGGGTTTCCTTATACAATATGTAGAATGTGAATTGGGTTGGAGATAGGGTTGCCAATCCCCAGGTGGGGGCAGGGGATCCCCCGGTTTGGAGGCCCTCCCCCCGCTTCAGGGTCGTCAGAAAGCGAGGGGAGGGAAATGTCTTCTGGGAATTTATTATTCCCTATGGAGATTTATTCCAATAGAAAATCATGGAGAATTGATCCATGGGTAACTGGGGCTCTGGGGGGACTGTTTTTTGGGGTAGAGGCACCAAATTTTCAGTATAGCATGTAGTGCCTCTCCCCAAAATACTCCCCACATTTCAAAAAGATTGGACCAGGGAGTCCAATTCTATGAGCCCCAAAAGAAGGTGCCCCTATCCTTCATTATTTCCTGTGGAAGAAAGGAATTGAAAAGGTGTGCCGTCCCTTTAAATGTGATGGCCAGAACTCCCTTTGAAGTTCAATTATGCTTGTCACAGCCTTGATCTTGGCTCCATCCCTAATGTCTCCTGGCTCCACCCCCAAAGTCCCAAGATATTTCTTGAATTGGACTTGGCAACCCTTGTTGGAGATTCCCCCAACCTGACTTACTTTTCACATCAGACCTTAAAAAGAGGAAGTGGGGGGGAGGATCAGCTTCAGAGTAGGACATATTGGAGCTAGCACTGACATAAATGACTACCCCTACAGGTGTTCCTCTCCCCCCCACCACCCGCTGTAAAACCAGCACAGAATGCAAAGGAGGGAAGGCTGAAGCCTCACCTGCTACTAAGCCATGCTTCATAATTAGGGTTGCCATGTCTGTGTTGGAAAATAATAATATTTTAATTTTTTTTATTTTTATTTTTTTTTACCTGGAGACTTTGGGGGTGGATCCAGGAGAGGGTGGAATTTGGGAAGGGAAGGGGCCTCAGCATGGCACACTGTCATAGAGTCCTCCCTTCAAAGCAGCCATTTTCTCCAGGGGGTGTTTGAGTGTATTGCTTGTATAGAAACTTTGTGGAGACCTTGGGTCCCAAGTGAGCTTTTACTGTATATTAAATTCATCACTAATCCCTTGCCAGAGAAAGGATTCTGGAAACAGGAGAAAAGTCGGTGTCTCTCTTGCAATATTATTTCATGGGATTAAGAAACGTGCATGTCCTTTTATGATTTAATTTGGGCATCAGGATTGGAGGCTTTTAATAGGAGCAATATAGACATTGAGTTCACCAATGTTTGTTTGCTCAATATCCATCAATTGATTTGTCTGTAAAATGGAATTGAGCTCTTAGGATATTTTATGGACTGCTTGGGTTATAATTATTACAGTAAAGTTTGTTGTAATTTCCAATAATTATCCAAAATAATTACGGTCACAAATATTCGTTATAAGACCCACCTGGAGGCTAGCAACCCTATCGAGAGTTGATTTGGCCCTTCCCAACTGTTTTTAAGATGACTTCCAGGTCAGACATGAAATGTGAGTTGGATTGGGGAAAGAGAACCAACCTAACTTGGATTTCATATATCATGTAAAGAGATTTTACCTGAGATTGTATTGAGAAGCACAGTCATTTACATGTTCATTCAGAAGTTAAATCCCACTGAGTTCAAGTGTGCAAGGGATTTCAACCTAAACAGTTTGAGCACACTATAAATCAGAGACCACTTTCTTTTTCAATGCCTTATCACTATTCAAGGGCAATTTATCATCATTGCACAAATCACCTAAAAAAGACTCCTTCACTCTATTTTATTTATACACTGAGACTACAAGAATTTATAGAGAGCCATTTTTCATAGTTCCCTTATGGTATATTTGCCAAAATGCACACAGTTGTTCTCTAAATGCCTTTTTATTTGGACTTGCAATTAATTTCTGGAGTTACCAAGAACAAAAAGTGTGCAATTGAGTACATTAGGGAAAGGGTTGTTACACAATGATTTTTAATTCAAGATTTTTGTTGTTTCATAATTGAATGAATGGTTATAAATTAATACATGTAATTATATATTTATATATACATTTTAGATATAGATAGGTGTGTGTGTGTGAGAGAGAGAGATTAACATCATTGCTGTATGGTGTTGAAGCTATTGTAGGCACTTCTGCTCATGGAAAGGGAGATCTCTGGATTTTAACATTCTCCCCTGTAGCTACAGCATGGAGCAAGCTACATTGTACAGTATAAACAAGTTTTATTAAGTTTTAACAGGGAAGATTAGGGAATTGAGGGAAGGATTAGGGATAAGGTACCGAAAATAAAAGAGTAAATTACATTTATTACTACATCAAGAAAGAAAAAAAAGTATAATTCATTATACCTGCAAGTATCCAAAAGCAGTACATATTACCTTTAAAGTCTACAAACTTTTTGATATACTATAAAATCCTACTATTTAGTGGGAAATTCAGGATTTTTATCTGTCATATTTGTGTTCATACAAAACCACATCTAAATATTTTAAATCTACACCAAACAACAAAGGAAAAAGAAAAAGAAAAGAGAGAAAAGTTCAAATTCTGGTCTTCAATACTATCTTATTAGGCAAGAAGCTCCTGTATATAACAACAGCTGTATATTAGCAACTTTCTCTTATCTAAGTTACAAAGGAGTCACAAGGTTAACAAAACTAAAACCAGCTTCTCATTGACCATGAAAGGCCTTTGATTTAAATGGGTACAGTTATAATGTGCATGTCTTATTAGCAAATGTTGATAACTTTAGCGACCTACTTGGAAAGCTAGCTCTATTTAACAAACAAAAAGGGTGGATTTTCTAAGAGAAAAAAATAAACAAGGGAGAAGAGTTTTTACAGCACTCATCTCCAACAACAAAGAACAGGGCAAGAACTCGCCCTCCCTAATTGTTCCCAGAACTTCACACTAAACTGAGAAAAGTACCCTTGATCTATAATTCATCTCACTTCCATCAAGCTGCACTCCCAACTTTTCTGGAATACAAAAGAAAAAAGAAAGAAAAAGCTCTCAGTGGATTATATCATTAGTGGACATTTCAATACATAAGGATAAATGATAGGGGCACTCCTCATCTACCATTCTAAAAAAGGGCAAAAATAAGCAAGGTACGTACACAGTTTCTTTATATTCTCTTTCATATGCCTTCTTATATGTGTGTGCATACCTATATATGTATGTATATGAGTAATTCTAACTACAATAGTTCAAATTCTAATTAAACAGCTTAACTTTTTAGGCTTATCTTAGCATATATTTAAATTTTAAGAGATTTTGCAAACTATTAGAGTCATTAAAAACCCTCATTTTTAACAATAAAATTTTTAGCTTCATTATGGTTTTGAGATTTGCAAAAAATCACAGCAAGCCAAAACAAGCTACCCATTCAATTAAAAATATATATTAAATAGTCCTGCTTTAGATTTGAAGACTCCCTCAAAAAAAACCCCAATAGTTTCAAAATTAAATCCCAAAATATTATGCCCATTAAAAAATGATCTTATAGTCTCTCCCTTTTAATTCATATAAGATGTAAATCCCCTAATTAAAAAATCAGAATAATCATTCCAAAATATTACATCAGATCCATAGTATCAACCCACTGCATAGTAAAAGATTATAATTTCTTCTTCTTAAAATTTTTCCAAGATCTAATCATTGTTGGACTTGTCATGAGACTGCAGATTGCATCAAACGATTTTTCCCCTTCATTGCTAAACATTTTTACAAAAAGCTTTGGAGCTGGGTTGAAGTTACTCCCCCCTTCCTTTGTCTCAGTGAACTATAGGATCCTTTTCTCTTGCATAAGTATATTTTCTGCATCTATTTTAAGATCAGGCAGCACTGGCTCAAGCCGTTGTCTTTCCACTTTTCCCCACTTCTAAGGCAGATTTTGTGCTCCTTGATAAGTGGTCTTGCATGTTTTCCATATTTTCATATTTTTCCTGGAGTTTTCTCATTTGCTCCTTGACCAATTCTGCTAAATGACCAATTCCTTGCCTTATGGAAAGAATTGTAGCCATAAAATCTCTTGAATGATTAATCTATGTTTGGTGAATCATTTTCCTTGCAGTTATAATCAGTACAATAGTAGAAATCAGAAAGTAGGTTCAAAGTGCCAGGTTAAAAATCCAGAAATCCAATTCTTCTCATATAAAGTCACCTTCCACCTTTGATGGAAATTTAGTATTTTGATAGTCCAATTATCGTTTATTTAATTTTCAACCAGATCTGTCCACAACTATATACTCAGTCCAATACCTTTTACTTGAAATAAAGACAGTTGTTATAAGCTTGTTCTTTTCATTTTAGAAGCCTTTCTTGTCTGTGTGTGTGTGTGGGGGGGGGTGTTTTAGCCTCCTCCCCCTTTTTTGAACAGTTGAATTTGGTTTATAATAGGACTTTAGCTGATAGGTTGCATTGCCAAATAAACTTACTTGCAAGGTCGTTAGTTGAAGTAGAAAGACGATTAGAAAGAAATATTTTGTTACTGTTGGACACAGCTAGTGCCATGCAAAATGGTGATTGTTGCAGTGAGACTTCAGGATAGACAAAGAACCAGGCTTCGCCCGCCGACAAAATCTGTGGGAATGTCGCATCTCATGCTATCAGGGCTCCCTCTCCAGGGATCCCTTTGGGTATCTGAATGTCCAGACACCCTGTGATCTGCTCCATTCGGGGAGTTCACAAGAGGTGCGAATCCCCCGCCTTGCTGAGCCAAAGCTGGAACAGGAACCTCACAAGCTACATTGTAAGGGGTCCTTCAACCTTTAGGATTGGCTTTAGGATGGACACAAAACCTAATACTGGACTGAGCAGGTGGAAAAGTCCTGCTGCACAAGCAGAACTCCCTTGCATTTCCAAGCCACTGAATGTTACAGGGTGTTGGAAAATATATCATAGGTTAGCCAAGAATTCATGTTCTTTTAAAACTAGTGTGCCTGGAATGAAATTGGTACCAAGGTTGTTATTTACCCAATGGGGATGGGGAAATTCCAGCCTCAACCCCCTTTCCCACTCTCATTCTGGCAATTAGAGGGGGGAAATGCAGGTATAAGAGCAGTATCCCACAATGTCATTCTGGTCAGTAACTGGAAGTGACATCACCATATATAGTATAATTTAAACATTGCTACAAAACATTTTTTAAGGAACAAGAAGTTTGTTCCATCTAACTATCTGGCTAATTTACTAATTCCCAAACATAGGGAAGGTTTTTATTTTGGCATAGTTTAATGTTCTACCCTCTGCATTTTTGGAAGGGAGGTATCATGGTGTACTGTACCAGGAACATATATGGCCTTGTGCACATGGGGAAGCTGAAACTGCTGGGCATGTTTTACTGCATTGCCCTTTTTTATGGTGATCTTATATATGGTTTCATTACTCCTATCCTTCAGAAATCCCTTGGTAGATAAGAGGAATCATACATTTTCCTTTTCCTCTTGGACCTGGATTATGGATAGAGTTCCTAGATTATGTGCATATTAGTTTGATAATTCTGCATCAATTTATTGAATATGATTTGCTGTTTGTAATTATCTATGTAATAGTTTTGTATGTAAGCATTTCTAGTACTGTATCTATTTTTGGACTGGTCTTTGACTGTAATTAATAATTCACTGTTAACTTTTAATATTTTTGATGAGGGAATGCATGCACCCCTATTTTTAAATATAGTCACCAGACATATTCCAAGGCAGTCTCCCATCCAAGTACTTGCCACTGTTTAGCTTCCAAGATCTGATGACAGCAAGTTTACCTGGGCTATCCAGGTCAGGGCAACATTTATATTTTTTACATTTTCCCCTTGCTTATCGTATGCATTGACCCGACCCTCCCCTACTACCTGCTCTGAGATCCTGAGATTCAGAGAGAAGAGTGGGATATAAATCCAATATCATCACCTTCTTCTTCTTAGTCTCTCTGTTAATAAATATGTCCTTTTCCTTTGAAGGATTCCATACCTTGTACTGGATATCTTGCAGAATTTCAGTCACAGCCTTTAGGCCTGAATGTTCCTTTCCTATCTGAAACATAATGGGCAATAAATAAAAACTGAAATATGTGTAAAGACAAACTCATCAACAAGTTGTAAACCAAAAGGTATGGAAACTTATTACATAGATAACTCCTGAACCTGTGACTGAAAGTGATGCTGGAAAAGCAGTGTGATTTGGAGCAGCAGGTAAAAGAAAGAGCCAAATGACATTGCGTTTTCTGTGATGTATTGGGGCAAGGGGATGAAGCCTGTATAACAACAGGCATCATCCTCACTCCTCTTTCTGACCATTGGATAAGAAGGTACCCACCCTCTCTTTATTTCAGAGAGGGTGCAATCTGGTTGCCCATTTGGGGGCCAAGTAGGAATTTCCCCCCTATTCTAGTTTCAGTAATGCCTAGGTATTAGTATTCCATGTTGATCACTGCAGTGCAGGTCAAGTTGTACAGATAGATTAGAACTCTGGGACATCATTGTGGTGAAGGGTTAATCCTCAGAGACTTTGGTGCCTGAGGCTTTGGTGCCTTCATGGACTTGGGACAGGAAACCCTTTAGTGTCATTATCCTTGAACCATAGACCCTGCAACAAGAGGGCCAGAAAGTGGTCACTTTCCCCAAGCATCATGAAGACTTTGCAAGGAGAAGCATATGCCATATGTATATGATGGTTCAAGGCTCAGAGCCAGGGGGGCTTCACCCATAAATTCAAAAATACGCAGATAAAAAGATGCCTGACTCTTCTGTTTTCCACCAACTAACCACACTGCAAATGGGTTTGTAATGTGGTTTGGCCTCCATGTGCCACAGATCCCCTTTGATAAATGCAATTAAAAAATACACTTGGCCCCTTTTACTACTAGGGTTGCCAATCCCCAGGTGGGGGCAGGGGATCCCCCGGTTTGGAGGCCCTCCCCCCACTTCAGGGTTGTCAGAAAGCAGGGGGAGGGGTGGGAAATGTCTGCTGGGAA
The DNA here is from genome assembly GCF_032191835.1 of Heteronotia binoei. NCBI lineage: Eukaryota > Metazoa > Chordata > Lepidosauria > Squamata > Gekkonidae > Heteronotia > Heteronotia binoei. The sequence continues at coordinate 63,540,423 of NC_083229.1, forward strand.
CTCTATTATTCCCTATGGAGATTTATTCCCATAGAAAATCCTGGAGAATTGATCTGTGGGTATCTGGGGCTCTGGGGGGGGGCTGTTTTTTGAGGAAGCGGCACCAAATTTACAGTACAATATCTAGTGCCTCTCCTCAAAATATCCCCCAAGTTTCAAAACGATTGGACAAGGGGGTCCAATTCTATGAGCCCCAAAAGAAGGTGCCCCTATCCTTCATGATTTCCTATGGAAGGAAGACATTGAAAAGGTGTGCCATCCCTTTAAATGTGATTGCCGGAACTCCCTTTGGAGTTCAATTATGCTTGTCACAACCTTGATCTTGGCTCCACCCTTAATGTCTCCTGGCTCCACCCCCAAAGTCCCCAGATATTTCTTAAATTGGACTTGGCAACCCTATTTACTACCCAACTGAAGGTGTCAGCTCTCTTATTCTGAACTTGCAGACAATGTTTGTATATGCTGTCCAGACACAACCAACTTATAGCAACCCAGCAGGGGACTTTTAAGGCAAGTAAGAAGCTGAGGTAGTTTGCCATTACCTATGGAAATTTATTAGCATCTACCAGAATATCACAAAACAGCATTCAAGCTTTCATGTCTCCAGAAAGTTTCATTAAGCTGGATGTTCAATTTTTAAAAACCCAGATGGGGGGAGGGAATTAAGTTCTTATGGGCATGGTGGAAAGTATATTTTCCAATAAATCCTGAGATAACTTACTTATATTTTACTATACCTTTTTTTTTTTTTTTGCACTGAGTATCCAACCTGATGTATAGTCCTGAAGTATTCAAAGCTTGCATACTATTTTGTGATCTTTTTCTTGGTCCCTTGTTTTGGCAATTATTTGTAGGTCAATGTGGCCACCTACAATCTTCATTAACAAGTCAAGATCTATACCCCTATCAAGTGGAATGACCTTTTGAAGTGATGCACAACAAAGGATAAATACAGAGATAACAGTTTACCAAAGGGAATGTGGTGAAGTCTAATAACTTTTTTTAAAAAGTGCAAAAGTGTTGTAACACAGATGTCTGTGGCTGATTTTATAGGATTCCTTTTTTGCTGAAAACTGCAACACTAAGATCACAATAATCCTACTGCACACATGTAGTGTCCATATCCAAGAGAATCATGGTAGAAGGTAGCAAACCTTCTACTTGAATGACACAACCCCATGTGCTTGGAATTTGCTACTTTAAAATAATTTGATTCAGGCTCCTGATCAGGCAAGAAAGATCTTCTTTATTAAGCACCCTTTTACATGTATTTCCAGTAGTTATGAACAACTGTTCTGTTCAGTTTTTATATTAAACATGATAAGCCTTAATAAAAAAATGCCAGACCAAAGAAGTTTAAAGAATAAATCCAAGCAATCATGGAACAGACTTATAAACAGCAAGTTTTAAAGGTATATGATTTCCTTGTTCTCTTCCCTCCCTCAGAGGAAGGATTTTCCTTCCATTTTCCTCTTCCTTTCTGACTGAAAAGCCCCTTTATCTATTTTTCCCCTTTCCTGAAGATCTATGGCTTGTCCCACCCTGTCACATAATTGTATTTTTATGCTAGCTCAGCCCAGGAACTTGAGGGAAGAGACATCATCACTCTCTTTACTAACATTTCTGAAATGGCACACGAGGCTTTATAACATTCAAAAATAAGAAAAATATTTTATTCAATATAGAGAGAAAAAGATCAGGTGAAATCAGGGATAAAATGTCTGATGTAATTCAATAAGAACTCTGAGGTAACAATATTTTCACAAACTACAGCTCATATTTTTCCAGCAATTGAGAGCTTTAAACTTTTTACACAGTCTTAGAATCTTTGAGATAAGAGGGCTTTGTTTAAGTGTTTCTAAACACTTGTAATACCTCTACCTATACTTAAACTGTGGCCAAGACGATAAAGCTGAATAATATAGCCTTATTTCATTAGCCAAAAGTTTACTTTCTTTTAACTGACTCTTCAGGTTCAGAAGGCAGGGATATACTATCAAGTACCATATTTTTCGGACCATTAGACGCACCAGACCATAAGACGCACCTTTGTCTACGTGCGAAAACAGAGGTATTAGCCATCTTTCGCTGCCCGCACCTCCCAGCACAGCCGTTGAGGATGTGGGCGCCATTGCAGCCTTTGGGCTACCTCAGCCAGGGGCCACACAGCCGGAGCCAGGCACACAGGTGCGGGGGAAGCACACCACCCCCTCCACTGCTCAAGGGCCACGTGTCCTGCCGGTGCCCACGAAGCGCTGGGTTTGCGGTGGTGGCAGAGGGAGCAATCCCGGTGCTTGTCTCCCAGGGGCGTCAGAGCCGCACAGCCGGAGCCAGGCACGCAGGCGCGGGGGAAGCATGCTGGCGCCCACGAAGCACTGGGTTTGTGGTGGGGGCGGAGGGAGCGATCCCGGCGCTTGTCTCCCGGGGGCTGCAGACCCCCTCCCCCTCCGCCTCGTCTCCTTTTTTTTAGTATTTGCTCCATAAGACGCACGCACTCCCCCCCCCACTTTTTTTTTGGGGGGGGGAAGTATGTCTTTTGGTCCGAAAAATATGGTACCCAAATTCTTTCTCTGAACCCTTCAGGGGGATCAGTCCAATCTTTGAGCTATCGCCCTTATCAACTGGCCAGGGAACCACTTTAACTAGAAGATCTATTCCTTTTTCTGACCCAAATGGGGGTCTTCACTGATCCTCCTCCTTGCCAACCTTCTCAGTCCTCAGTCACTGTTAACTGCTCTCAGTCAAAGCTAAACTGTTCCAGTTCTCAGTCAGTACTAAACTTTCCAATGCAGAGCTACATTCAACTGAGTTCTCTTCAGCAATCAATTCCCAAGTCTTTCTGCTCAACTGATGCTAACCAATCAAATTCCTTTGAGCAGCCTGTCACTCAAGGCTCTCTGCCTCTGTGAGGCATTGACCCTTCACATTACATGTTTCACAGCACTTATGAGCTTTTAAAGTGAAGTCTGTCACATGGAGCTTTCTTTCTGGAAAAAGAGGTGACAGAACTTTCAAGAGGAAAATGGGTGCCCCTCATGAATTTTTAAACATTTTTGAAGAATTTTGCTCCACCACATTCCCCTAGGAAAAAAGCCTTGTTGTCACATATGTAGTAATTTATTCGTAACGAAGAGAACTCTTTAAAAATGTGTATATCACTTATAATCCACTACATTTAACGTGTAATACCTTTACCTATACTTAAACTGTGGCCAAGACAATAAAATCCCACAAGCTGAATAATATAGCCTTATTTTCATTAGCCAAAAGAAATCTCAATTTCTTCTGGGCTGACCAATTTTATAGCTTGAAAAGAAACCTATTGATTACATTTTTCTGAAGTAACAGATGTTCATTTAGATGCACACATCCACCCCATAAGGATGCTTAGGTAAGCCCTATTGATTTGACTAGATATAGCTTTTGATGCATTCACACCTACAGCCACCAATTATTGTCAGAATCTAGTTGCCCAAAACTGCAAGTGAATCGAAGTCTTTGATATAGTTTGGGTTTCTTCCATTAGGCCATAAATCAAAGAGTGCACCACACTTCATTAAATTTAAGGATATGGTACAGACAGTTTCAATTAAACTAAAGAACTCTAGTAATATAAAAATTCAGAAGCAGAAAAAGAAAGAATCAAAAAATTATTTAACTCTTTTATATAACTTTGAGTAACTGCAAAGTTAGCTTTGCTGAAATTGGAAGACAGCTTACAAAGCAATTATGGAACAGTCCTCTAGGATACAGAACCGAGAGAAATGAGAGCTACTTTCATTATTTTTACCAACTCTATCTCTGTGTCATAACCATTATCAATATATTTTTACATTCAAGTCTTGGAGCCATTTATAATCATATTACGAAAGAAGACAAATTAATAGCAGCTGAAAAAATCAAAACAGAATAAGAACAACAACTTTCTTCCTGCCCCCCCCCCCGAGAAATGAAAGAATTAATTTTCTCTCAGTTATGCTAAATAACTAGCAGTTCAACCATTCAAGTTCACTCACAATAATTCCAAAGTGTTCTAAAGTCCTTTAAAAACATGAGTTTTACTCAGAGTTATCCCTGTTAGAACCATGCATACAAGTATGGTTCTTAGAGGTATTTGCACCTACCCTTCATTGTTAATCTAGTACTTAAATGTGATATCGGCCATAAAATACTTCTCAGGGAGGGCTGGTATCCCCTGCCAAAAAAAAAAACTTATAGAAAACTTTTTTCCTCTCTCGGTAGCTCAAGATGTCCAGTACCTCCAAATTCTGTGTTGTCATATATGTCCAAACCTCTCTCTCTTTCTCTGATGTCATTAAATTCTAAGCACTTACACATATCAGCAACATATACAGACCTTGCACATTTGTTCTAAGAAATATATTAATGAAAAAATATGTTTTCTATAGCATAATTAGGTAAATGATAAATATTAATCATTAGGGCAACTGGTGGCAGATGGGGGACTTACTGGGAGCAGCAAGGAGGCCCAGCCAACATACAGCAATGTGTGTATTTCGATGCTCACATGACCTGGAAGTGATGTCCTCACCCCCAGGATGTCAGGGCAATGCTCTGGCATTTGGGCAAAAACTCCATGGTAAATTTGGCTTCTACCATAGAGTTTTTGCCCAAATACCTGAGTGTCGCCTCAGTGTCCCAGATGTGATGAAATGTGGCCAGTGGCAGAGACATCACTGTACATTAGATGGTTCTCCATCTTTTTCAGGGTAAGTTCCCTCCTGCTGGCCAGCTGATTGGTGGAGGGAGGTAGACCTGGCAGTGGGAGACCCCTGCCTTCCTGGGGGGGGGGCGGGTCTGGCAGCCCTGTTAATCATATATATTAATCATACTTAACACTGTTATGTCTTCTACAAGCTGAAATTAACTGCAAGTACTTCCCCCATAAATATTTGTAAACACATATTTCTTAACGTCTAAAAAGTAAGTAAAGATTACTATCACAATTGAATCCATATGCATTTATTATTCCCTTACTTGAATTATAGTAACAATCATTTCCAGTACTGAAAGATCCTAACATTTCTTCAACTACATAATTTACATCTGATCTGCCTTGATCTTCCCAAAGTTTAGCAATAAATGCTTAAGTCTATCAAAATATAGATTGATTTTTCACCAATTCCCTTGCATTTCCTAACAAGATTACTTATGTCTTAAAAGGCAATATAGAACTGTCCTGTATTATATTCAGAGTTTTTTTCCAAAAGCCCAATATAACACAAATTATCTATAATATATTTTGTGATACCTTGCAAGCTAGACATACACAGCACTCCAGGAGTTCAATGTTGTGTGAAACAGGAATCACAGAAGCAATATGCCTGTTACTGGATTTAGGACTGCCATCTTCTGTATCATAATAGCTGTTCAAGAAAGCAATTTACAACCATTGTTTTGTTCAACATTTCAGGACTGTGACAAGAAAAGTTGTAATTACCTGCACAAATAAAGCAATAATGGCAATGCCATTCTTCTTCCCAATTGCCTCATCAATACTGTGGTACATTGTGGAGTTCCAGTGAATTAGGTGAAGCTAAGAAAAAAAGGAAAGAAAGAGAGAAGATCATCCATAGAAAAACAACATGATCATGGACTAAGTTTGCCTTAAATTTGGGGCACTGGAGCCATTTCTAGACATTGTTCAGAAACTACACATTTTTACACATGTTAAATATTGATACAAAGGCTTTGACTGCAGAGATAGAATGAAAGAAAATAAATGCATTTCCTAATAATGGAAGAATTTTTCATTTACTATAACTATGGAGGACGAAGTTCCTCCTCATACTGTTTTGTAATCAAGATAATAAAAAAAACAGAGTCACAGGGAAGGGAGGGAAGGGGGTATTCCAGCACTAACCTTCTTTTAGGTCTGGATATTTAGGGAGCTTATATAAAAAAAACTGACAAATGAATGTAACTGGTTATCTGCAATTCTTGATAATCTTCCATTTATATAAGATAATAAATGGTCACCTATGTGAGAATTCCTAACTGCCACTATATTTGTAACTGTGTCAGTTGCCATTGTGGACATTTTTGTGATGCCTCATCAGGGTTACTTTTAAATGGACCTTTCAACATCCTCTGCAAGTCCCACATACTCTTTCAAATAGCTGCAAGGAATCCATGGTTATAAAACAGAGCAGTCAGGTGTTATAAACAGGCTTCACCCAGGTCTCACTCTTCTTCCAGGGCATTACAGTGATGCCTATAGTTCCACATGTTTTGCCCTCCCAGGTAGCTTAGGCTGGGAGAAAGTAACTAGGATGAAGACATCCAGTGAATTTTCCACAAGAGTCAGGACTGAATTTGAGGTTCTCTCTTCTTCATCCAGTATTCTATCCACACTGGCTCTTTGTCCACTACCCTGCAACAGAGTACTGCTCTAACTAGCAGATCTCTACTTTTGCCCACAGCAGGGAAGGAAGGAGAGTGGATGAGGGACCAATGGCAGAAGAGTGTACAAACTGCTTCATTAATCACATTTAAGAAACCTAATCCCATTGACCTCAATACAACTTTAAGCAGCCTAACCAGAAAGGACCAAAGCCTGTGGTATGTGATAGGAGATCCAAGTATATGGCCTTGTGCCAAAATTTTACCCACAGAAATATGAAACACACCATTACAAAATACTACCATCTGTGTACAGATAAAAACACAGGTGAAAGCACAGCCTATACTGTTGCATAATTGGGGCAGATTTTGACATTGAACCCCCTTCTGACTTGGTGCCTATTGACTAGCATAGGATGTCTCACAAGGATGTCTTAAGCAGGGAAAATGGAACCATACTACTCTGGCCGTTTTCGCACTCACGTTTTACTGGCGCCACGACCATCCTGACGCCGGCGAATCTGCATGAATTTCGCACCAGAAGCTCCGGCGCTCCCAGAAGCGCCGGCTACTTCCGTCGCTAAGCCAGCGCAAACGGAAATCGCAAAGATGCAGGAAAACGTTTGCGCTGGCTTAGCGACGGAAAGCGACGGCGCTTCTGGGAGCGCCGGCGCTTCTGTTGCGAAATCCATGCAGATTCGCCGGCGTCAGGAGGGTCGTGGCGCCAGTAAAACGTGAGTGCGAAAACACCCTCTGAATTCCTGGGGAAAAGAGTAAAATGTGTGAGGAATTGAAGCCAACATTTTCTATTCTAATAATTGGACACAAAGGTATTTAAATCAAATATGTACCATATAACTTTAAACCATCAGGAAAATCTACTACAATTTCAAAACTTTATTTGCTTTGTTCAAAATTAAAGACTATTGGTCAGTTAAATGCAAGGTACTGAAAAACCTTCAGATTTAACCACGTACAATTAGATACAAGTTGTTTATTACTCAGCTTGGTATTCAAAAAGCTTTACATATTGGATGACTATAAAGAAACAAATTATACTGTTTAACAATGTTCTTTCCAAGGATTCCTCACTTTTACAATGCTACTTCCATCTAATGTTAAATGGTTCATTTAATTACCAAAGCATATGTTGACATTTCAGACACTGTCTCTTCAAGTGTAACAGCAAAATTAATTTTTAAAAAGGAAACAGCGAGCAGGATACTCCCTGTTATTGATGTCAAATTGTCCTATATACTCTTTTTTTTTCAGGAAAGAATTTATTTTGCTATTCACCACTAGAGGGTACTCATGCTATCTCATGAGCATAATACACATGACAAAGAAAGAATCAAGAAGTTTGTTTGCAGCCATCCATGGAAACTTCTGATAAAAAAAAAATTAAGTCCCAGCAACTGGCCCTGTTGGGAAAACAATGACCAAATCACTCCCACTATTATCTTCTTTTAATGTCAATCTATTACCTTGCCTTCAAAAGTTATAACAATGCCACAATAGATAAGTTTACAGTGACCGTACTTCTAAGTCACTAGGCCTTTTTAATGGCTTTCATTATGGGGGTAACATTCAAAGAGGTAAATATTTCATGCCAACTTTTTCCTCTTGCTCTCTAAAAAGCAAATACCACCAGCAGTTATTCCATGACATATCCAATGAAAATGGTGTTGTCTCTTAAGGGCAGCTGCTTTGTATTCAATGAATTGGTGGAAATATTATAATCCTCATATAAGGATCAGCCCCGTGGTGCAGAGTGGTAAAGCAGCAGTACTGCAGTACTGTGGTCTTAACTCTCTGCTCACGACCTGAGCTCAATTCCAGCAGAAGCTGGATTCAGGTAGCTGGCCCAAGGTTGACTCAGCCTTGCATCCTTCAGAGGTCAGTAAAATGAATACCCAGCTTGCTGAGGGGGAAGTGTAAAAGACTGGGGAAGGCAATGGCAAACCACCCTGTAAAAAGTCTGTCATTACGTTGTGAAAGCAACATCACCCCAGAGTTGGAAACAACTGCTGCTTGCATAGGGGACCTTTCCTTTCCTTTTCCATTTAAGGATAGCTTAAGTCATTTTGGCTACCTGAGACACTATTCACATTCTACTTTTAAAACCTGTACACAACCAGTGCCTCACCTTAGACTACAAAACATACACTCCATCTTCCATGACAGTTTCAACACTGTAGGGTTGCTGGTATCCTAGTGGAAGTGAGGATCCCCTCCTCAAAGCCCCTTTTTCTCACCATCACTCAAAGCAGTGACAGGGGAAATTTTTTTTAATGGCTTTTTAATTTTTTTTTAATGGAGCAGAGACTCTGTGGCATGAATTGTGTAAGTGAATAGAAAAAGGTCTCCATAAGCACAGTTTTTTTCAGGAACCAGAGTTTCTCCTGATTCACCTGCCTGCTGCACCCCCCTTAGCTGCTCTTGCATATTTTAAAACTTGTCTGAACTTGTCCTGAGTTTGTTTAGTATCTCACTCACTGCCAGAGACAGAGAGAGAGAGAAAAATCTTTACCTCAAATGCAGTCTCCAAGATATTATTTTAATAAATGTTAATCAGCTTCTGATGAAATAGGGCAGATGACATGTGGCTCTCATTTTATATTCTAATAGACAAGTGTGGCCTAATCTGTGGTTACTTAAATCCATTGACTTGGGCCAGTGACACAAACTAAATAGATCTGCAAACTTGGGGGATTCCTCCAGGTTTGCAGAAAAATCTGAAATAATTAATGTGTGTGTGTGTATGGGGTTTAATCCCAACAACAACAAAAACCACTTGTACAGACAACGCTCACCTCTGTTGGTGAGTCTAGCTGTGAGCTGCAGTGGACCCAGGAGCACTGGCAATGGCGGGAGGTGAGCAGAAACTGCAGTCGGCCATGTTGGAGGGATGGCCAGGAGCCAAGTGGACCCAAAAGCATCAGTGATGAAGGGAACAAGCTGCAGCAGTTCTGGCAAGGGAGACCAGGAGCCACACCAGGACTAGCCGTGGATGCCAGGAACTGCAGCAATTGTGTGGGGATGCGGGAGCCCCAGCAGATCCAGTGCAGGGGGAAGAAAGCTAAGAGAAGTAAGAAATCTCTCTGCAGATATTGTAGCTCACCACCTGTCTATACTTGAAACAAGCTATGCTACAATGTAGAAATGCCTTTGGTGACACCTGGAGCTTTCTTAGTGAACTTAGCAAGTCCTTTTCTCCCCAGGAGAAAGTGTCATCTGCATTATAAGAGAACATGTTAAAAGTATATATGGGGGTGAAATCTATTTTCTCCTTCAGGTATGTAGAACTAAAAAGTATACTCTTACATAATTTGCTTTAACTGCATCTCATGTCCGCATTCTAGCTTCAGCCCAGGTTCAGATCAAGCTTCTCCTGGCTCAGTCCCGCCCTAGGCTTATTGCCCCCATGTCAAGCCTGAATATCCAGCAAATGACTGTAGAGCCACTAAGTAATAGAATAGTCAGTCCAGGCCTACTTATATTTTACTAGCAGTAAAGTCCATTGTAGGAAGAAATACAATGGGCCCTAGAAAAATATGGGGTGGGGGTTGATGAATGTGTAGATGGCAGGAAGGAAGAAGAAAAATGTAGATTTATACCCCTCCCTTCTCTCCAAATCAGAGACTCAGAGTGGTTTACAATCTCCTATATCTTCTCCCCCTACAACAGACACCCTGTGAGGTGGGTGGAGCTCAGAGGGCTCTCACCCCAGCTGCCCTTTCAAGGACAACTCCTGCAATAGCTATGGCTAACTCAAGGCCATTCCAGCAGGAAGGAAGATAGACAAACAGAATGAAAGAAAAAGAAAGAGAGACAGACAGAGAAAGTGAGAGAAAGAACAGTAGGAAAAAGATGGGGAGAAAGGAGTGCAAGAAAGAAAAAGGAAAGGAAAGAAGGTAGACCAAATGAAACAAACAGAAAGACAGAGATACAGAGAAAGAAAGAAAGAAAGAAAGAAAGAAAGAAAGAAAGAAAGAAAGAAAGAAAGAAAGAAAGAAAGAAAGAAAGAAAGAAAGAAAGAAAGAAAGAAAGAAGGAAGGAAGGAAGGAAGGAAGGAAGGAAGGAAGGAAGGAAGGAAGGAAGGAAGGAAGGAAGGAAGGAAGGAAGGAAGGAAGGAAGGAAGGAAGGAAGGAAGGAAGGAAGGAAAGGTGGGTAGGTTATGGAAAAGTTGGGGAGAAAGGAGTGAAAGAAAGGAAAATGATAGGGAGATAAAATGACACAAAGACAGGCAAGCAGTGTGAGGAAAAGCCCCCTTTCTGAACATCGTAGTCACCAGTATGGTTGCCAGGCCGCCTGGAGAAGTGAGCTTGCACACGTCTGGCCAGAGAGTGTGGGCAAACCTATCCAGGGACATAAGGGACTTATGTGTACAAGCAGCCACAAGTTATGCAGGCACTCTAAACCAGTACAGGGTGCCCACTAGCACAACGGATGTCTTCCCATCGTCGCGTATGCCAGCCATGGAGCGGAAGGGACTGCGCCGCCAAGGAGCTATCCAGGCGAACGTTATGAAGCGCTGAACATGGAATCCACCATGGAAGGCTAACACCACACGTAGCCATCTTCCTGCCAGGCTGGACTCCATTTCATCGTAATAGAAGGCTCACGTACACACCAGATGTCACCTTTGGCCTGCAAGCAACCCATCTGCCCAATGAATGGACCATCAACTCAACTGTCATTTCCTTTGTCCAATGGAACCTTGGACAAAGCCTCATACCCAAAGAAGATAGAAAAAGAAGAAGACCATCTCATGCCAGAGCCAAGTCTTTTGTCTGATCTGGGTGATACCTAGGCCAATATTTGATTCTCTATTGTCACCTTTTTAGATAAGCCCATCTAATCTTAAGTGTCCCCCACCCAGTAGTCACTTCTATTCTTCTTCCCAACTGTCACTTTGGAGCCACCCCAGGGCCTGTTTCAATCTGAAAGTTCTCTCAGGTATACAGGATCCAGGCAAGTTCATTGGTCAAGAGCAGGTATCCAATTAGGTGCCGCCAAAGAACTTTCTATTGGCTACTGCAGTAGTCCAGCCCTTATGGTCACTGCAGAGCCTCCCCCTTCTCCTCCCTCATACCTCCCATCCCCTGAGGGCTCAAGAGAGTCCTTATAACCTGTGGACTAGCTACCCACAGGTGTGCTTCTATCAGTATCCCACCTTCCACTGCATAGATCCATCCCCGATTCCTGATCAGTTTCGGGTCCCTTACCCACTTCCTCACTCGTCGCCAATTGGAGCCTTCCTCGAAGACTATGATAGGTAAATATTACCCTGTGTGTCTACCCTTTATGTTCCCCTATCCATCTATCTATATTTCCTAGGACTGTATGTGTGATTGTATGTGTATTTTTATCTTGTATGGAAGACTATATTTTTCTTAATAAATTATAATTGGTTTTACTAAATTAGAGTTCCCATTATTTAAGCATTACTCTCTGGTTGGTTAATCTTGTATACATTGGGAAAACGATCCCTAGTGAGCCAGGTGCCCACCTGACTAATTCCCCAACCTCGTTTTGAGGGCATTTCGGCTTACAGCAGGCAGGAAGGTAGCTCTCAGGTGGACCCACTCGACTGATGGCTGTAAGAAACAGGGAGCCATTGCAAGCCTCCCTATTGCTCCCTTCCCCTTGCAGGCAGCGGGAAAGCGAAAAGAAGTCTATTCCATCTCATGGGGCCATAGGACAGAGTTCTCCATTGTATCTTATGGGTCCATAGGACAAAATGGACTCCATTCTATGCTATCAGCCCATAGGACAGAATGGACTGCATTGTATCCTATGAGCCCATAGGACAGAATGAACACTAATATTTACTCTAGATCTATGTACAATTTGTGACAATTGCTACATTGTTTGATTTAGCAACTCTATGGAAGAGAAAGGAATTATTTTCACTTTTTAAAACATAATATTAACAGATTAGATTCATGAAGTCTATTTTTCTTTTCTTTTCACACTGATTTCTATCTAGCGTATATATAGCTGGTAAATGAAGTCAATTACAGATGTGAATGTGAACATGAATTCTTTATAATAATTTCAGATAGAGAGAGATCTGAAGTTGCTCAGTGCACTTCAGGCCTGAGTGGAGATTTGAACATGAGTCTCTGCTCAGAACACTATGCCAACCTGGCTGTCCTACTTTAGTAGATCTGTGAAGGCAGAATTTGCCATGGTCTTCTTCAGCACTACTGGTTTTTCTATTAGTATTTTGGGGGCAGCTTTGAAAAAGCAAAGATAGGAACTTTGCTTTAAAAATATTCCTTTTGACTGGGATCAAAAGGTCAGAATTTCTAATTCTGTTACTGAGACAGATATAAAAGAAATCTTTTCAGGAAATGCTGTATCAGGTACCTGAACCCACACATCCAGGAATACAAAATCCCAGATTACAATGTAACCTTCTTGTTCCTTTAAACTATGGTTAGCAGACCACACCCTTCCAGAGGATAGGGAAGTCAACATGAACCCTGCCTTTCCTATTTCCTTCTGTCATCCTCAAAGAGGAGGTAGCCTTTTTGAACTTGGATGGAGTAATGCCCCTATAAAAATTGTTAACTGCTTATGATGCAACAGCAATAATGCAGCAGAGAAAGGAATTTGTACTATGATTAATGTATGAATACAAGAACTTTGAGACTGATGTTGGCAGTTGGGCATACTAACCCATTTAGACAGGAATTACATCACTGCTATTGTCTGTTGTATTCTGCTGTATGAACATCAGCTGCTTTTCGCTTAGCTGCATAAGTTAGATACAAAGATAGCAGGATCTGTAAGAATACCTTTACCCTAAACTAAGACACCAAACACCACAGTTTAATGTGAGTACTCTGGCAATGATTGTGTTTGATTGCTGCTAGTCTGGATGGCCTGGCAGGATTAGCATGGACAACAGAAAAACTTGGGCACAAAACCAGCATAGAGCTAGACGATAGTAGTAGATCCTACATGGTTCTTCCCTCAAGGAACAGATTGGTTTTGCTTTCATTTTAGAGCTACAGTTGCTGATGGAATTAGCTGTCCAGAAATCTCCCAGCAATGAAAAGAATCCTTCTGAAAAAAGGAGACCGTAAGTAAGAAATTAAGACAATAAGGTGATAAAAGCCTTTTGTTCAGAACACTTTTTGTTCTTTTGCTTATGCTTTGTAAATATGCACATACACACACACATTTTAAGTATATATAGTGATCTCATGTATGGGCCCTTCCCTGTGTTTGGAAAATGCAGTGACCTGTGTTTATAATGTCTCTTCTTTGATGTATTGTATGATGCAGAGGAGAAGCATTGTAAATAAATTACTAAAGCTACATATGCATTTGCATGTTCACATTGGTTATTATCACAGTATAATACAGACTGTTGGATAAAACCAAATGTGCATGTGTAGGGGAACAATCAGACCTCGGATTCAGCGGAAGCTCACATGAGCACAGCTTCTGAAGCTTTCTGAGAGTTCCACCTCCTCCTTCTGAGAGTTCCATCTCCTTGTCCATTGAATAGTAGGTGCAGCTGCATAACAATCCCTGGATGAGCTCCAGCACCTATTTTTTTTACAAAATGACCCCTGGGAACAATATTTGAATTTTCTTGATCAGACATAAAAATGCATTCTTCTGTGAAAGCAGAAGTGGGCAATGCAGAGGCACATGGGACAGTGCTAACACACCCCATTCCTGTTCTGTTCCTTGCTGCTCCCACCCGCCTCTCACCCATCCATCGCATTGGTTCTGAAGTGTCAACACAAGGGCACCTGTGGCTCAGCATGCCTCCCACCCTTGATTCACAGTTGAGCCCCAGTGCTCAAGGTAACTCATCTCAGCAGAGGACTTCAGCTACGACTGACCCAAGGCCATTCCAGCAGCTGCAAATGGAGAAGTGGAGAATCCAACTCGGTTTTCCCAGATAAGAGTCCACACACTTAACTACTACACCAAACTGGCTCAGGTGGAGCTTAGATCTGTCCCCCTCTCCAAATGGCTGCAGACAGAGGTTCCATAGTACCTTGAAGTTGGAATAAGGGGGAGAGGGTTCTTTAGTTAAAAGGGGAAGTCCCATGTGCCACATGCAGAGTGCTCAAAAACTGTACAATGTTGTAGAACAAATTTTGAGTCCAGTGGTACCTCTAAGACCAACAAAGGTTTATTCAAGGTATGAGCTTTCATATGCACACATACTTCCAGAATGTTGTGTGGAAGCTCCCTGAAAAAGCAGAAACATGATGCATTCTACCTGAAGAAAAATTCCTGTGTGGAAGCGGTCATTAACTACTGGATGTGAACTATCCATTGGGGAAATCAATGGAGGATCACATTTCCATGTAGGAAAAGGAAGTAGATAACAGTCAAACTGTTCCAGCTGTACAGTTATATTATTTTTAAAAGACACTGAAGAGTATTTAGCCTAATAGAAGAAATGATGAGAAAGCTATATCTACTGATTAACAGCTATTATAAGCTATTTAATATGTTAGCAAAGTATGAGCTGGAAAAATAATCTCTTATTCTCAAATAAAAATTACATGCAGTAATTTATAAGTACCTACATAAGTACTATGTTGAGAACGTCTGCTAGGTCAATTGAGAAAGTGGAGCTGAGCCACTCAGAAAGAACAGCAAGATGATAATTAATCCCCGTGTCTTTGCAGGGGAAGATTCTGACAGGTAGTTCTGGTATGTTCCATTTCAGTAATAGTGATTTAAAATAATGTATGTTAGCCATTAGCAGCTGAAAGAGGGAAAGAAGGAAATTGAAATTCATAGAAGCAGTATGCGAATGGCTTAAGAAAATAGCTTAGTAGGAATGCAAAATGTCAGCATGACAAGCGAATAGGAATTCTACATCAAATAGGCAAAGAGAGAATAAGAGGAGACAGAAGTTCAGCAGGGCTAAAGATGCATGCTTTCAACAAGTGACTCTGGCCCAGGGAAATTAAACTGAAAAGGCACTATTCTGAGGCAAACATGGACGGCATTTTTTTGCTTTCCTTTTTTCATGGCTGCAGAAATCTCCACCGTCTATGTGAGTGGCATCATTCTACCATAATAGAAAAAAGTGAGGCTCATGAGTGCAGTTTAGATTAGGTCATCTATCAAGCAAGAAAGGATACACTTCTTCTTGATAAATAATCATAGGAATTAAAGTATCTGAAATGGCCTGATTCCTTGCTGTAGTGAAGTTTGCCTGTGCCATGGAGGGCACATAGCTCAAAAGTAGTAAAAAAGAGCAAGAGTCCAGTAGCACCCTAAAGATTAACAAAATTTGTGGTCACTGCTCACTTCTTTAATGTGCTACAGGACTCTTGCTCTTTCCTACTGCTACAGATAGATTAACACAGCTACCCATCATGATCTAGCTCAAAAGTAGTTCACATGGGTGCTCTTTGCAGATACAAATCTGATACCTCCTCCTGGGCTCTCCTAAAGCATCTCCTGTCTCACTGTGGTGAAAGAAAGCTACGATTGCCTTTTTGATTTGAGGATGAAGGAAGTGGTGGCCAAGAACACAGAGGCAGGCATCAGGGTGCCTATAGGGGAAGTAGGAATCACATTGGATTATAATAGTCAACACACCAGTCCAGGGATGCTGAAATCATAGAATCATAGAGTTGGAAGGGACCTCTAGGGTTATCTAGTCGAACCCCCTGCACAATGCAGGAACTTCACAAATACCTCCACCACACACATACATACATACATCCTCAGTGACCCCTGCTTCATGCCCAGAAAAAGGCAAAAACCTCCAGGATCCCTTGCCAAACTGGCCTGGAGAAAAATTGCTGACTGAGCCTGAAGTGGCAATCAGTATTTCCCTGGGAATGTAAGAAAGGGCCACAAGACCTACACAGATGCAATCCTTCCTGCCCTCCTTCTCATGATCTAGCCTCTGCTTAAAAATCTCCACGGAAGGAGAGCCCACCATCTCCTGAGGAAGTCTGTTCCACTGAGGAACCACTCTGTCAAGTAGTTCTTCCTAATGCTTAACTGAAGACTCTTTTAATTTCAACTCATTGGTTCTGGTCTGACCTTCTGGGGCAACAGAGAACAATTCTGCACCATCCTCTTTATGACAGCTCTTCAAGTACTTCAAGATGGTGATCATATCACTTCTCAGTTGTCGCCTCTTCAGGCTAAACATACTCAGCTCCTTCAACTTTTCCTCAGAGTACTAGGTCTCCAGACCCCTCACCAGCTTCGTTGCCTTCCTCTGGACATGTTCCAGCTTCAGGGCCGGTGCTAGAGGTTCTGCTGCTCAAGGCAGATTGCCGTGCACCCCCCCCCCCAGCTCCTTTGGATTGGAAATCACACATGTGTGGCACTATGATGTCACAAAAATGATGTCATCAAGCAGGCCAGGGGATGAGGAGTATGGTATGCAAGCCCTGGCTCTGCTCAGGCTTCCTGCATTGCAGGAAGCCTGATCAGGGACGGGAAGAGCTATGCCTTGCAAGGAGCATGGTACTCAAGTGCTGGATGGTCCCAGCCCCACTCAGGCTTCTTGCATTGCAGGAAGTCTGATCGGGGGCGGAGAGAGCTGATGCTTGCATATCGTGCTCCTTGCAAGGAGTGCGGTATGCAAGTCCTAGGCCCGGCTCATCAGGGGAGAGGGGGGCTGCCCAGCACCACCCCCAGACGGGGTGGCACCCTAGACAGCTGCCTACCTCGCCTACTCCCACATGTCGGCTCTGTCCAGCTTGTCTATATCATTCAATTGTGTTGCCTCAAACTGAACACAATACTCTAGGTGAGGTCTAATCACAGGTCTAATCAGAGTAAAGCGATACCATCATTTCATGTGATCTGGACACTATACTTCTGTTAATACAGCCCAAAATTGAATTTACCTTTTTAGCCACCACATCACACTGCAGACTCATGTTCAGTGTATGGTCCACTAAGACCCTGAGATCCTTTTCACACATACTACTGCCAAGACAAGCCTCCCTATCCTATAATTATGCATTTGATTTCTCCTTCCTAAATGCAGAACTTTACATTTATCTTGGTTAAAATTCATTTTCTTTGTTTTAGTCCAGTTTTCCAGCCTGTCAAGATCAGCCTGTATCCTGGCTCTTTCTTGTATGTATTTGCAACCCCTTCCAATTTAATATAATCTGCCAATTTAATAAGCATTTTCTCTATTTCTTCATCCAAATCATTTATAACAATATTAAACAAAATAGCTCCCCGAACAGATTCTGAAGGTACTCCACTTGTCACTCCTATCTAAAAGAATGAGGAACCATTCACGAGCACTCTTTGGGTGCAATCTGTCAACCAATTAAGAGTTCCACCTAACTGGATCCAAAACACATTTTACCAACTTGTCAACAAAAACAGTATGTGGAACCTCATCAAAAGCCTTAATGAAATCAAGATAAACCATGTCTACAGCATTCCCCTGATCCAGCAAGGTGGTCACATTCTCAAAAAAAGATCAGGTTAGTCTGACATGACTTGTTATTGAGAAACCCATGCTGGTTCTTACTAATCACAGCCATCTTTTCTAAATGTTCCAAGACTGACTTGGATACAGTTCATCTGGCCCTGAGGACTGTTTCATTTAAAGAAACTAGGTGTTTATGTACTACCTCTATGCTCATCTTAGGATGCAACTCCCTTCCCTCATCATATGTAGGGGTGTGCATTCGGTTCAGCCGAATTGAAGAAATCTCCGAATCACCCCTGATTCGGAAGTATATGGCGGCATATACTTCCAAATCCAATTGGAAGCCATTATACGGGGATCAGGGAGGGAGGGGGAGAGGAGTCCCAGAAGCCAATCCAAAGCATGCATTTGCAAAATGCATTGTAAATGCATGCTTTGCAGGGCTGTTGTGTAGCTGATGGCTGGGCTAATCCCCCAGCCATCAGCAACATTGTTGTTCTTTTGTTTACTTGGATATCCAAGTAAACAGTGTTCTCTGGCCAATCACAGAGCAGTGGAATTTTTTGAAACTGGTCTGTGTAGGGCCAGAGAACCTTTTTAAGGAGTCTGCCTGGCAGGACTCCATTCCATTGCCGCTGTGTTGGTGTTCGTGTGAGAGAGAGATTGTGCTGCGCTGGCCCTTGGCCTCAGCTGCTGCTGCTCTCTCTCAGCCTTGCCTGACCTGCCTGGAGAAGAGAAGACATCTAAGGTAAGACAGTCTTGTGGTTCTTGTTTTTATTTTAGTTAGGATAAAAGTAAAAGGACTTTTTAAGACTCAGAGTCCCTTTACTTATCCAGATTTGGGTGGGTGGGTACTGGGTAGTTTGCTTGGGGTTAGGGTGTTCTGCTGGGGGTGGGGGCCTGGGATGGGGGAGTTACCAATTTGCCTATATCTTACTTTAGTGAGAGGACTTTTAAATGTGCAGTGTCCTTTAACTTTTTCTGATTTGGGTGGCTTGGATTTCTTGGGGTTAGGGTGAAGGTTTTTTTGGGGGAAGGGGTTGGTAAAGTTCCTGTATTGTTAAAAGTCAAGTTTTTTACTGTTTTAAAAGGATTCTGTGTTTGATTTGTTGCTGCTGTGTTGTGCAGCTGTTGTTCCTTTTCTCTTCTGGTTCTGGTTCTTTGGGGGGCGTGTTTGGCCTAATTTTCATTGTTAAAAGGTCACTTTGTAAACAGTGGAGTTTGTTGGCCTTTTCTCAGTGATTTGGATCTGTTGTTGCTGATTTTGCATCGTGTCCCATGGTCCCTTTTCCTGTTTCTGGTTTGTTTTGGGGGGGGGGGGGTGTTGACTGATTTGGCCTGAGGTTTTTTATTGTTGAAAAGGTCGCTTTTTTAACAGTTGAGTTTCTTAGCCTTTTCTCAGTGATCTGCTTGGATCTGTTGTTGTTGGTTTTGCATTGTGTCCTATTACCCCTTTTCCTGGTTCTGTTTTTTTTTTTTGGGGGGGGGGGGTGTTGTTGATTGATTTGGCCTGAGGATTTTTGTTGTTTAAAAGGTCACTTTTTAAACAGTTGTTGGTTTTGCATTTTGTTGTCCCTTTTCTTGGTTCTGGTTTTTTTTTGGGGGGGGGGGGGAATTAAAAGCTAAGTTTCTTTCTGTCACATTTTTGGGTTTTTTTAAATTACCTCTGGTTGGTGTGTGGGGTATGTGGACTGTGTGGGGTGGGTCACTTTCATGTTTTTATAGAGTTATTTTTGGAGTCTGAGGGTGCTTTCGGTTTGGCTAGGACCACTAAATAGGCTGCCTCACTAATAAGGGTGTTTTTAGGGATTGTGTTTTTTGAAATTTAAACAAAAATAATCCAGTCTAGGGCTTTATCTTCTTTCAAAATTCAATTAGGCCAGATAGGGGCAATTTAAAAAGATTTTAAGTTTCTCATAAAAGGCAGTGTGACTACTAGGCCACCTCAGGCTCCCTTTTAAAGAGACTAGGGTTGCAGTGCATCTTGCTTTCAGCTACTGAAAGCTGGTGCATCCTTAGATTTCCATAGGGTAAACCACAGCTTCTCTCTAGTTATAGGGGACACCTGATTTCTAGTTTGCAAGGAAATCCGGTTTGTCCCAGGATCTTGTTAGGGGAAGTTTAACTAGGAGGATAAAAAAAGGATTGCCTTCATCTCAAGGTAGCCTTTTAAAAACTGTAGCCAGATAGAGGCAGGATCACCTAGTCTCCTAAACTTTACCAGACTACTACTACCCCAACCCAAAGAAGGACAGGTTAGGGACCAAAAAAACAAACAAACAAGTTTTGGTGGGAGGGTTTTTAAAAAGAAGTCAGGGCACCTGTTGGTTCAGGGTACAGTATAGTGAGTTAGGTTTGTAAAAAACCCCACTCTCAGTTCAGCTTGTGTGAGACTGGCCAAGGGTGACATGAGTGACAGGCAGCAGAAGAGGGGCCCTGGGGGCAAGGCCAAGGAGAAGACTACAGGGGTGGAGGGGAGGGGAAGGACCCAGGTTTCCCCCCCACCTGTGTGTAGGGCCACTTCACAGCCTTAAGGACACGATCGGCAAGCGGACTAACGAGCTCGATTGCTGCGAGACGAGCTCTCCCAGAAGGTCGAGCGCTGCAGAGTCAGTAACTGAGGAAGAGGGGGGTGAAAACAGCTCATCTGCCACTTCCACTGCTGTTCATCCCCAACCTCCCCAGCTAGGCAGTGTTTCCCACCAGATTCATGCCAAGAAGAGTTCCGAGACGACACTCATCAGGTGGCTCGTTGGCCCCTCTGGGAGTGGTAGGCCCCTGAGAGTGGAGACGGGTGCTGCGATTGTGAGGGACTATCTTTCAGAGCCTAACCCTGGACAGTTGAGCAGTTGGTCTTCCTGAAGGTCAACTTGCCTCTGTTCGGCTCCCTGAACGTAGACTTTGAGAGTGAATGAAGTGAGCACCTACTTAGTGCCTGCATCCTCTCTTGGCCCACGCTTGGAAGGTGGTTATAAAACACTCTCCCACTAAACATAGACTAGAGTCCAAAGTCAGCCCAAAAACTCACTCACAAATTGATTGGCAGTGCACCCCCACCCCTCATCCATCCCCAAACCAAAAGTAAACGCTGGTTTAAAATCTGCAAAGCAATCCAGATTTCCCCAGTCCCCAGTGATGATGCCAGGCAGCCAGCAGCCATACCAATGCTGAGGTCCCTCTAATGGGACAATGATAGCTGGTGTGTTGCTGCTGAGCTGAGAGAGAAGGAATGGTTCCCTTCCTCTCACAGAATCTGAGGCCCTCCCAGTGATCTTCCTCATTAGGGGTGCAACTCTGGCTTGTCTCCTCGTGGTGCACTCTGGGTAACGCAAAAGAGCCTGGACCAGCCAACCATCCATCACTCAAGGTAAGTCTAAATGCTTCTTGCTTTGTGTCAGATACAGAATGATGTGGAGCTAGGTGTGGTCCACCGCTTCTCTTGTTTGAGAGTTGTGTTGTTTGGGGCAGGGCTGGAGAGTTGGCATCTGTAGATTGTGTGTTCTGTGGCAGGGACGCTGGCATCTGGGTGAGAGACCCAGAACCAGAATGCTTGTTGTGCTTGGCCAGCTCACCCCACGTTGTTTGGGGTAGGGCTGGAGAGCTGGCATATGTAGATTGTGTGTTCTGTGGCAGGGAAGCTGGCATCTGTCAGACAGCGGAACTTCAAATCAACCAGACCTTGAGTTGATACAAAGTTTATTCGAGAGTCCATAGCATGACTGAACAAGGAAAGATTGGAACTGATACAGTGTTGCTTACTAGAGCATGTCTTAAGGAATTCTACATCAAAGGTTACTATGCAAAACCCACATTTCTAAACATTGCTGGTTCAAGGTGCAAGGTTTCACATGGTCATTTCTTCTTATCTCATTGTTATTGCCACTTCACAGGGACGGCTGAACTGCCATCCCTGGAGGCGCTTATCTTCAAAGGAAGGTAGCTTTTGTTAGTTTCAGGGAAAGGAATGTTCACGCTAACTGTTAGTAACATTTCGGGCCTCTACTTTGATATGCAAGGTTGTTCCCATGGTTAGTAGCATAGGTTATAAGATGGAGTCAGTCAGGCTAAGCATTTCATCACAGTCATATCATTTCATCACAGTTATATTCCATTGTCTGACAGCATCTGGGTGAAGGACCCAGTACCAGCATGCTTATTGTGCTTGGCCAGCTCTCCTCGCATTGTTTGGGGCAGGGTTGGAGAGCTGGAAATAGCCGTACATCTACCGTATATACGGCTATTCCGAGTACCGGTATTCGGAAATATACGGTATTCTGAATATTTTGGCCCCATATATTTCCGAATCCGATTAATTCCGAATATTTTTTTTTGCACACCCCTAATCATATGTTCTGTTTTTGCCATGTTAAGCACCATTTTCCTCACAAGAGAGACTAAGGAACAGTAGAAATCAAGCACTTCTGCCCTTTCTTCATTACCTGTTACAGTTTCAGTTTCCTGTCCTCTCAAGGGGCCTACCATGTCCTTTCTTGTTTTTAGGCTAGCATCTCTTGCTAGCCTCAGCTCATACTGAGCCTTAGCTTTCCTAACTATTTCTCTACAAGCACTGGTTATTTGTATTCATCCTTGGTTATAAGACCCTCCTTCCATTTCCTAAATAAGTCTTTTTTATTTCTCAAGTATTTAGAGAGCTTTTTGTGGTTTATGGAGGCCCCTTGTCTTCTTTAGGATCTTCTCATTTTCCTTCTCATAGTAGTTTGCCAGGTCAGTGTTGGAAACTACCTAGAGACTTTGGAGGTGGAGCCAGGAAAGGGCAGGATTTGAGGAGAGAAGGGGCCTTAGCATGGTACAATGACACAGAGTTTACCCTTCAAAGCAGCCCTTTTCTCCATGGGAGCTGATCTCTGCCTGCTGAAGATCAGTTGTAAAAGCGGGAAATCTCCATGCCCCACCAGGAGACTGAAAAACCTACCACATAGGAATTGTTTGCAATTATGCCTTCAATATTTCACTTTTAAGAAACTCCCACCCCTCATCAGAAAGCAGCGGGAGGGTGGGGGGAAAATGTCTACACAGCAATTATTCTAAATGTCAATTATTCCCTATGGAGAACGATTCCCATAGGGAATAATGGGGAATTGATCTGCGGGTATTGGGGGCTCTGGAGAGGTTGTTTTTTGAGGTAGAGGCATCAACTTTTCAGTATAGCATCAAGTGCCTCTCCCCAAAATACCCCCCAAGTTTCAAAATGATTGGACCAGGGGGTCCAATTCTATGAGCCCCAAAAGAAGGTGCCCCTATCCTTCACTATTTCCTATGGAAGGAAGGCATTTAAAAAGGTGTGCTGTCCCTTTAAATGTGATGGCCAAAACTCCCTTGGAGTTCAATTAGGCTTGTCACACCCTTGCTCCTGGCTCCGCCCCAATGTCTCCTGGCTCCACCTCCAAAGCCTCTGGCTCCACCCCCAAAGTCCCCAGATATTTCTTGAATTGGGCTTTGCAACCCTAAATGACCTCCAGGACTGCACTTTGTTCCCACTAGTGAATAAAGGTATTAGACTAGGTTTTTGGGGGACCTAGGGTTGTTTTTCTGATGACGCTAAAAGTAGGAAGAATATTTTAAATTGAGAAAGTGGCCTGAGTGGGCGAAGTTAACTCCTTCTCCCAGCACCATACATCAATCCATGTTAGCTGCCCCATGGTTGTTTTATAGGGTTGCCAGGTCTGTGTTGGAAAGTACCTGGAGACTTTGGGGGTGTATCTGGAAGAAGGCAGGGTTTGGGGAGGGGAACGGCCTCAGCGTGGTACAATGCTTTAAAGCACTGTTTCACATTTGCAGGGTCGTGACCCGATACCAGGCCACAGAAGCCTCACAATCGGATCACAAGAAAAGCCAAAGCTAGCCCCACCTCCAGCAAAGCTAGCTCCACCCCGTCTCTGTGTTGTGCAGAGAGGAGCTGGGCTGCCTCTCCTTCCTTCTCCCCCGCTCCTAGTGTTTGAGAGAAAAGCTGGCATTCATTGGCACTTTAGACCCATGAAGTGTTCTTCAAGGTATGAGCTTTCATGTGCCTTGCAGTACATTCTTTTAGGGAGATTTCCCCAGGAGGCCTGGGCAGCAAAGAAGGGTGTGTGTTTTTTTTCAGCTGGGAGGGGTGGGGAGTGAGCATTCCAGTAGCTGGGGTTTTTTTACTAAATGACCCCTGGGCAGAATTTTTACTGGCTGGGGTCATCTGATGGTGAGGAAGGCTTTTTTTTCCCCTTTGGCCGCCCCCTTCTTTCTTTCTTTCCCTGCAAATGCTGCCCTGTCTGTATTCTTGGTGCTGGGTGGGGGGAAGCAACAGTGGGAGGGCTTCTAGTGCCTTGGCCCCACTGGTGGACATTCTGATGCTTTTGGGGCATTGTATGAGGGAATTTTGGACTGGATAGTCCACTGGCTTGATCCAACATGGCTCCTCTTATGTTTATGTTCTTTCTTTCCATGTCTTTCCTTTCCTTTCTTTTCTTTTCTTTTCTTTTCTTTTCTTTTCTTTTCTTTTCTTTTCTTTTCTTCTTTTTTTCCTTTTCCTTTTCCTTTTCTTTCCTTCCATTTCATTCTTTCCCTTTCTCTTTCTTTCTTTCCTTCCATTTTTGCTGGATGAAACTTTTCTGTTCATCATACTGTTGTTGCAGACATAGGAGCTCTGCCAATTAAAAGTTGGCACCCCCAATTGTAGCCAGGTGGCCTTCTATGAGATTTCTGTGTGAGTGAGTGAGAGTAAGAGGTGTGGGGCAGAAAGAGATTATTGGAGATTACTGCGGTATATCTCAACAGCACTGGAAGAGATGGTACTATGAACTTGGCATCATTTTACTGGTCCTGATTTTGTCTGACACCAAAATTAAACTCTTCCTGTAGATATTAAAAAGGATGAAAGTAGTTCACTGGCTAAGTATCTGCACAACAGGTTGCTTTTAAAGGCATGGGAAACACAGCCAGTAAAAAGCTGCAAGCCCTTCATAAATATTATTTTTGGGATAACTGCAGAAAAGCTTATATAAACTTCATATAACTTGAAATTAATTCATTAATTGCAGTACAATTCTGCTACCTTTCACAGCAATTTCCCAGTGTTTCAACCAAAGAAAAGTATGAAAAATAGCTGTTGAAAGATTTTCTTGAAACCAAGCAAGCTTGGTTGTAGCTTGAGGCAGGGTTCCAGTAGCAGCAGCTGAAGGAAGGGCCTACTAAATGTGTCATTATATTTTGAGGTACAGCAACTGCCAGGGCCCAGTGTGGGTGGTACAGTGCTGGCATTCCTGATGGCAATGGCTTCTGTCTTCACTGTGGAAGATGAGAACTTTTTGCCCGCCCAGAACCACTACTTTTGGAAGGGGTGTTGAAAGACCTGAGTCAGATTGAGGTGACAAAAGAGGAGGTCCTACAACTGATGGACGAATTAAAAACTAATGTCACCGGGTCCGGATGGCATACATCCGAGAGTTCTGAAAGAACTCAAAGTTGAACTTGTGGATCTTCTAACAAAAATCTGTAATCTTTCATTGAAATCTGCCTCCATTCCTGAGGACTGGAAGGTAGCAAATGTCACCCCCATCGTTAAAAAGGGTTCCAGAGGAGATCCGGGAAATTACAGGCCAGTCAGTCTGACATCAATACTGGGAAAGTTGGCAGAAAGCATTATCAAGGACAGAATGAGTAGACACATTGATGAACACAGGTTATTGAGGAAGACTCAGCATGGGTTCTGTAAGGGAAGATCTTGCCTTACTAACCTGTTACATTTCCTTGAGGGGATGAACAAACATGTGGACAAAGGAGACCCGATAGATGTTGTTTACCTTGACTTCCAGAAAGCTTTTGATAAAGTTCCTCATCAAAGCCTCCTTAGAGAGCTTGAGAGTCATGGAGTAAAATGACAGGTCCTCTTGTGGATCAAAAACTGGCTGAGTAATAGGAAGCAGAGAGTGGGTATAGATGGGCAGTCTTCGCAGTGGAGGACGGTAAGCAGTGGGGTGCCGCAGGGCTCGGTACTGGGTCCCATGCTCTTTAACTTGTTCATAAATGATTTAGAGTTGGGAGTGAGCAGTGAAGTGGCCAAGTTTGCGGATGACACTAAATTGTTCAGGGTGGTGAGAACCAGAGAGGATTGTGAGGAACTCCAAAGGGATCTGTTGAGGCTGGGTGAGTGGACGTCAACGTGGCAGATGTAGTTCAATGTGGCCAAGTGCAAAGTAATGCACATTGGGGCCAAGAATCCCAGCTACATATACAAGTTGATGGGGTGTGAACTGGCAGAGACTGACCAAGAGAGAGATCTTGGGGTCGTGGTAGATAACTCACCGAATATGTCAAGACAGTGTGCGCTTGCAATAACAAAAGGCCAACGCCATGCTGGGAATTATTAGGAAGGAAACTGAAAACAAATCAGCCAGTATCATAATGCCCCTGTATAAATCGATGGTGCGGTCTCATTTGGAGTACTGTGTGCAGTTCTGGTCGCCGCACCTCAAAAAGGATATTATAGCATTGGAGAAAGTCCAGAAAAGGGCAACTAGAATGATTAAAGGGCTGGAACACTTTCCCTATGAAGAAAGGTTGAAACGCTTGGGACTCTTTAGCTTGGAGAAATGTCAACTCCGGGGTAACATGATAGAGGTTTACAAGATAATGCATGGGATGGAGAAAGTAGAGAAAGAAGTACTTTTCTCCCTTTCTCACAATACAAGAACTCATGGGCATTCGATGAAATTGCTGAGCAGACAGGTTAAAACGGATAAAAGGAAGTACTTCTTCACCCAAAGGGTGATTAACATGTGGAATTCACTGCCACAGGAGGTGGTGGTGGCCACAAGGATAGCCACCTTCAAGAGGGGTTTAGATAAAAATATGGAACAGAGGTCCATCAGTGGCTATTAGCCACAGAGTGTGTAAATATGTGTGTGTGTGTATGTGTGTATGTGTGTGTATGTATATATATATATATATATATATATATATATATATATATATATATATATATTTGCCACTGTGTGACACAGAGTGTTGGACTGGATGGGCCATTGGCCTGATCTAACATGGCTTCTCTTATGTTCTTAACAGCACTCCCAACTGCATACACTGGCCAGTGCTGTTGACGAAGGGATGCATAGGTGGTGCAGGCAATTGAACATGTGCATTAGGAGTGCTTGCAAGCTGGAGAAGAATACACAAACAGATAGGTGCATGCAGGTGTGGGGGTGAGAGGACCGCCCACTTTCCACCCCCATTTTGGCTCAGCATGAGTTTCAGAGAGATTTTTCTGAAAATGAATTTACTTCCAAAGAAGAGATTTTTCTGAAAATGAATTTACTTCCAAAGAAGAGGCAGGTTTGGGGGAGTGCCCTGGAAGTGACATCACAGGAAAAGGTGGAGTTTTGGTTCATTGTGCCCCAGAAGTGACATCACTTGGTCCTTGACACCACAGAAAATGACATAATTCTTGTCTCCTAGCTCTACCCCCAAATTTTAGTGGGCCACACAGGAGAAGTGTAAAAATAACTGGGCCACGGGGAAAAAGTTTGGTAAACCCTGCCTTAGAGTCCACCCTTCAAAGCAGCCATTTTCTGCAGGGGTAATACAATAGCACAGGTACCGGTGATTGAAGGATATTTTCTGCAGGGGAGCTGATCTCTGCCAGCTGGAGATCAGTTGTAAAAGTGGGAGAAACAAATTAGAAGAGCCAGTCAGATTATAGTCAGAATGCTTCAGTGTTATTCTCTGGTTGGCTGCAGGTAATAGCATTGCATAGATTTACAGAGGTGGCCAACAGTAGCTCTCCAGATGTTTTTGCCTACAACTCCCATCAGCCCCAGCCATTGGCCATGCTGGCTGTGACTGATGGGAGTTGTAGGCAAAAAAACGTCTGGAGAGCTACTGTTGGCCACCCCGGATAGAAGGTGAGCATATAAAGTGCCTGTCTTGGTCAGGAGTTCAAAATAGAGAATTGCAGGTAATGACTTTTCAGGCTGGAAACCACACTACTTGAGAGAAAAGCTGCCAAAGTCAGTAGAAAAGTGAAGTAAAAAGCACATGAAGAGAGAAAGAATAGAGAGCTTATTTTTTCTGTGAAACCAATTCTTGGTCAGTCAACACAACTGATCAGCAGTAAGTTCAGACAATCAGTGTCCATGTTATTCATTTAAGGAATGTCTTGCTATAAAATGTAGGATGGGAATTAATTCACATGGATTCTAAAAATACTACTACACATATTCATGGAGCTTCTAAACACAGATGTTGTTTATCTGTATCTGCCAGGGAAATTAAAATGAGTGGCAGGGTCTTCTGTGACCAGTTTTTGAACTTCCTCGGGGTATATGATTGGCCACTGGTACAGACCAAGTGCTAGATTAATTGGCCTCTGGTCTGATCCACTTCAGCAGTTCTTAGGAGTGTGTGGGACCAAAGAGGCAGCAGTACAAGTTTACTAGAGTTTTCAGTCCTGGCCAGGGTTCCTAGGATCAATGTGCAACTATGTAAACTGAGAACTTCAGTTTATATGATTATCACATCAGCCCCACTCTTAAAGCAGCATGGCTGTTACATGAGTAATGGGTTACAGCAGATGTTTCACAAAGAGCTGTCATTTTTAGCTGTTAAAACACTAAATGCATTCAGTGTTCTCCCACTGGCAGATAGGTGAACTTATTTGCTTTATAAAATTGAAGTCTTATCCTTAACCTTCCAGCGCAGAATAAAAAGAAAAGGCAGTGAAAGCAACTGATATCATCTTTTGAAAACTACATGACAGAGGCACCAATTACCTCATTACCCACTGATAAGGTCTTCTGAGGCTGAGTTTGTTTTGTTAGGTTTTATTTGATACAAGTGGTACATTCACAGGCTTTGAAATGGATTTCAGTTTCAGGTAATTCAGCAATGCTAACAGCTATTAATTAATTAAAAACAGCAGATATTACTTGCTAATAATGATCTAATGCTTTTGCACACAGCAGATATAATGTGCTGTTTAATGAGATCCTCAGGTGTGCTTCTTTCCAAAGATGTTCTTGGAAAAGTTGATGCAGTTTACCGAATTTTGGGTGGAACAACTGATGATGCTCCACTTCCAGATTTTATGGCAGCTTATTTCTTGAGCAGAGTAGGTAGATACAATACATTTAGCAGATCTTCTGTCTGCATGACACTGAGATAACAAGCCCAAGTCAAGGTACTGGCTTGGACCTCTAAAGCCTAAAAAGCTTGGGAATGTGTAATGAAAAGTGTTATTTGCAAATGAGCTAGCTTAACTATTTAAATCAGTTGGAGTGGATTTCATGCAGGTCCTTAGTGTCCAAGCTATTCTTGCAGTTTTCCTTGTAGCGTAAAAATGTGTGAGGTATTAAATGTTAACCAATTTCATGGGAGTGATTATTTCCCTTAGTGTTTCCATCATGACTAGAGTAACGTTCAAATTATTCACTGACATGAGCACAGGTTGAGTGTTTCTTACACAGGACAGGATCCAATGAGCTTTTCTTCCAGTGAAAAAGGCCCCGAGAAAGGACTTATGCTGGAGATCATCAGACTTGTGTACACAAAAGCAATGTAAGATAGGGGCTGCAATAAAGAAAGGAGTTTCTTGAGACTGAGATAAAAAACTGGCTGAATCCAACCCAGAATAAGACATTAGTGCATGCAGTGTGAGCATGAAAATGTTTCAGTGTGGGCAGAGATTGATTCTGTCTCCCCTACAAATGGCTGACTAATTTAAAGCATAATAATCATTCTCTACGCAGCTTAGTTCATATATAAAAGATACTTCCTGTTTATGAAATACTGAAGTCAACTTTTTCTCAGTGCTCAGGAAATTAATCTTATAAAAGAAGTGAAAATTAATTGAAAGTTAGTACATGTTTAGTTTTCCCATCATATATCTTTGTGTTTTTATATTAGGGTAATCTGTTGTTGGAAGGGAACATGGTATAGCCTGATCTCATCAAATCTCAGAAACTAAACAGGGTTGGTACTTAGAAGGGAAATCTCCAAGGAAGACTAGGGTTGTCAGGTCCCCTCCCCCCCTCCGGCCACCAGCAGGGAATGGAGGTCGGATTGTGAGATCTTGGTTGGGAAACTCCTGGAGATTTGGGGGTGAAGCCTGGAGGGGTGATAGAGACCTCAGCAGGGTATAGTGTCATTGAGTCCACCCTCCAACGCATCCATTTTCTCCAGGGAACTGACCTCTGTAGTCTGAAAATGAGCTGTAATTCCAGGGTATCTCCAGGTCTAATCTGGAGGCTGGTATCCCTAGCAAATGAAAGTGCTTCAAATTTGCCTTGGAAACTCCTTACTGGGATTGCTATAAGTAGACTTCACATACACTATCTATTATTTATTTATAAAAATCTTTAAGCTGCCTCTCCAGGACCTGCCTAATGTGGATTACAGAATAAAAAACAATACAAAAAATACCCAAAAAGATTAATGGAAATATATTTCTTAGGTGGAAAGATAAGCCAATATTATACACAGCATTTAAGAAAGGGGAAGGAAGGGCAAAGGAAGAAGAAGAAATGGCAGAAGTCATGTTTTCCCCTGGGTCCCAGACTGACTCAGAGAACTGACCATGAGAGCAGGCTGGGGAAATGGGCAATACAGGGGTATCATTTTAGTGCTACATTGCATCTTTAATTGTGTTTATTTGTGTTCTTTTATCTCCACTACCTGGCATTACATTTTATGACAAACATGGCCCGGCCCAATAAAGTCCCATTTATGTAAGATCCAGCCCTTTTGTCAAATGAATTTAACATCCCTGGGTTATGACATACATACAAACACATACTCCCAAACATCATATAACCACAGCTAATTTTTTTCTTTTCTATTTTTATATTTTGTCTAGATTTACCCCAAACATGTATCCCTTTTATTGCTTTCTGATTCAAATACTTTCACGTCTTCCATAAAAGTAATTCATATATTCTCAGAAAAAGACAAATACTTCTGCCATTTCTTCCTCTTCCTTTCCCCTTTCTTCCCCAATGAAGGGAAGGCATTTAAAAGGAGTGTGGTCCCTTTAATTGTGATGGCCAAAACTCCCTTCGGAGTTCAATTGTGCTTGTCATAACCTTGCTCCTGGCTGCACCCCCAAAGTATCCTGGCTGCACCTTCGAAGTCCTCAGATGTTTCCTGCGTCAGACCTGGCAACTCTCCTGCCTAGGGAGGTGGTAAGCTCCCTAGTGCTGGCAGTCTTCATGCAGTGGCTGGATGAACATTTGTCAGGGGTGCTTTAGGCTGATCCTGCATTGAGCAGGGATTGGACTAGATGACCTATATGGCCCCTTCCAACTCTCATGATTCTATGTATGTGTGTGTGTATGCATATACATGATGTTAGCTGCCTTGAGCCCACTGAAGGATAAGCACAGACATTTAATAAATCAGACAAATTATAACAGCACTTCTGATTTAGGTGCCTGTTCTGCAGAGGCTGGAGGAAGTGGCAGTATTGACTGGGATTTCTAGGAAAGCATTTAGACCATCTTGTCCTAGAAAAGCTGATAGAATAGGGGAAATTTTTTTAAAAATCAATTAAGTACTCTGATCTGTCTGTAACTTTCAAAGCAGAACAGTCCCAGAGTACAAGAAATGCTACAGTCCTACTGATATATATACACACACACATATATCCATCATCATCATCATCATCATCCCATCAAAACAAAAATTGGAAAAGATATTCATTTTAAGGGAAATGATCTTTTGTCCTATGTAGATCAATTTATATAAATTTAGTATAATATAAAATATGTTACTGGGAGATAACGTACTTGGCTTATTTAGTCTATTGATGAGGCTGAGAAAGCAATAGCAAGTAATTAATGAGTCCCTCTTTCCCATCTCTTTATTTTGGTTTCTGAAGGAAAACCTGAATAATAGGGGGTTGTATAAAGGAATGAAAAGGGGGCTGTGGAAGAATGAATCATCCTTCCTCCAGGACTTCCTCTAAATCAAGGCAGTGAGGCAAAGGAAGGAGGGGAAAGCATCTACAGAAGTGTACAGATTGACACAAAAATACTGGCCCTCTGTATTATAAATTCAAAAAGAAAAGCTTCTTTTACAAGCTGAATATTATTTGTTTAGAGGTATCCAAGTTCCTACAAATACAGTAAGCTCATGGTTATGACTCTATGCTATGTTGTCTCAAAACTAGGCTTCCCAACCCTCCCGCCCTGGCGGGGGACCCCAGGATTTCCACCCTCTTCCCCCGCTCCCCCCAAAAAGGAAGCCGGGGGAGGGGGGAAACGGTGCAGGCGAGGCCTCCGCACCCGGAGCGGATGAGGCCTCTGCGCCGCTGCTGCCCCCTCCCTGCCCACCGCAGCTGCTCCTCCGAGATAGGCCCAGGCTGAGCCCATCTCGGAGGAGCAGCCAAGAGGCGGCAGCAGCGAAGGGGAGGGCGAGGCAGGCCAGGAGCATGGCAAGCCACGAATCCGGGCCCTTCTAGGACCCGGACTCACAGCTCACCACGCCCCCGGCCCACCTCCACCCCCCCCTCCGATTCCACCCCAGAGGCGGAGCGGGCGAGGCCGCCGCGCCGCTGCTGCCTCTTCTCCGCTCGCCATGGCTACTCCTCCGAGATGGGCTCAGGTTGAGCCCATCTCGGAGGAGCAGCCACGGCGAGCGGAGAAGAGGCGGCAGCTGCGCAGCGGCGTCGCCCGCTCTGAAACGGGGCGGCTCGCCACGCTCCCCGGTGCCGTTTCCCCCCCCTCCCTCCTAGCTCCACCCCAGTTTCTCCTGGCTCCACCCCCAAAGTCTCCAGATATTTCTGGGGTTGGACTTGGCAACCCTACTCAAAACTGTTGAGGATTGTGACATGGTTCCTTATTTTTGAGAAAGGTATAGTATATGCATTTGGCCTTTTGCTGAAAATTAACAATGTGAGTTAAGAAAATGAGAATGTAACCCTGTTCAAACACCAATCCAGAGTGCCTTGTTTACTAGTCCACATTACTTAGCTCCAGTGAGTTATCTACCACGATTCCAAGATCTGTCTCTTGGTCAGTCTCTGCCAGTTGCTATGCTAAAACTAGATTGGAAATTTCCTTCCTGTATTTCTCAACAGCCCACCAAGTGTATCTCTTTCGGATTAAGCTAATCCATGCTCATAAAGTGGCAGCTGAGGACAGAGGCCTCAGTAGGATAGCTAACCTGCAGGTGGCGGCTAGTCATAGGGTTGCCAGGTCTGTAATGGAAAATACCTGGAGATTTTGGGCATGGATCTGGGAGACGGTGGGGTTTGGGGAGAGGAGGGGCCTCAGCATGGTACAATGCCATAGAGTACCCAGCTTGCTGGGGGGAAGGCAAACCACCCTGTAAAAGTCTGCTGTGAAAATGTTGTGAAAGCAATGTCACCCCAGAGTCAAAAATGACTGATGCTTGCACAGGTGACTACCTTTACCTTTATCACCTTGAAGTGGGACCAAACCGGACTCCAAAGAGCTAACAATCTTAAAAACTGTTATCACTTTTGGGATGGGGTCCAACCAGACTCCAAGAAATTTACAGATGGAGCCTACAATGGTTATACATTGTAGACTTTAGCTACTGGTGAATGTTTGTGGTGATTCCCACAAGTTCTTGCAAATAGGGATGCTAGCCTCCAGGTAGAACCTGAGGATCCCCCAGAATTACAGCTCATCTTCAGACTACAAAGATCAGTTCCCCTGGAGAAAATGGATGCTTTGGAACTCTATGGCATTGTACCCCACTGATATCCACTGAGGTCCTTGTCCTCCCCAGACTCCACCCCCAAATCTCCAGGAGTTTTCCAACTGGGAACTGGCAACTTTACCTCCTCACCCCGCCTTCACACATAAAAACTGGGGGTAAAGATAGAACTTGGCAAAATTGTCTTTCTTAAAGTTTGAAAAACAACAGTTCTCTCAAAAATGCTTCATAAATTACTGTATTTTCATTTTAGGTGTTCTGCAAACTCCTCAAGTCAATTAAATATTACAGAATGCATCTGCAAAGCTAATATGTCATCTGTTTGTTCCACTGGCCTAAGTGGACCTAGATAGCCATTTAACTCAAATCAGCTGCTTAAGACTGTGGTTCCCAGATAACAGACATTCACAGATATAGACAGCAGTCCTAAACAGATCTACTAAGAAGTAAGTCCATTTTATTCAGAGGAATCTACTCTCATTTAAAAAACACTCTTAGGATTGCAGCTTTAGTTAAATACCTTTAATACTATATAGCTAACCTGTCCTTGAAATTACATATTATCTAATTACCTATATTCCAGTTTCTAATAATAACATATACAATGTATTGCGCTTTCTAGTTCTGAGATTTTGAGTTTGCAATCTTGTGAGCTTCTTGTGAGTTTCACTACTCTATTTTTTACTACAAAAGACATAGGACCATTCAGACATCACTCTCAGCAATAGTAGAAAGTCGGGCCTTTTTTGTAGAAAAAGTCCAGCATGAACTCATGTGCTTATTAGGACACACGCTGTGACACCAAGCTAGCTGGAACGGCATTCCTGTGAATTTCCTGCTAAAAAAAAGCCCTGGTACTGGTAGAAAGTAACAACATGCAAAAATCCAGGCAAGTTAGGCTTACATGTGCACCTCACTTCTCCTTCCTCGCCCTTCCTTTCTTGCATGGAGAACTGTGGTTAACAAGTAACTCTTATTACCCACCATGACTGTAGGGACACAGGTTAACCAGAACCCTAACCCTGAGAACTATTTTCAGAGAGGAGCAGGCACTAGGAAACAGACCAGACCATGGGAGCTAAGAGATGCTGATACAGGCCATTGTTGTGCCCTACATTTTGACTAAATCTCCTCATTATGCCAAGTAATAGTTGTGTAGAAGGCTATATTATATGATGGAAGGTATTCCTGAAAAGATGCAAAAGAAAACAATTATTGATTTGATTCCCTAAGAATGCCAGCATTGTACTATTAAACTGTGGCAAAAAAATGCATGTAAAAGCTCAAATCTTTTTTAATATCAGAATTTATGTTTAATTTAAATCTATACCTCAGAGATATATGTTCATTTTCTGAACAAATGCCCAGTTTCCGGGGGGGGGGGGTGCAGAAGGTAATGTGAATTTCTAAAGAAACCAATTTGAATTTCCAATGCTTATTTTTTAAATTTAAAAAATCAAGGTTTTGCACAGATTTTTAATTTTTTGTAGTTTTCACTTAGTGGTGAAGAACAACTAGTTTGTGCTTTGGAGTCACTGCCATGAGGTATGTATGAGCAAGAAGAACATGAAAATCACTGAGGCAGGAATAAAAAGTACAAAGATTTATTTAAGCATTGGTTGTTTTAAAGAACAATTCAGCAGCACAGGTCTCAGACAATCACAGGAGAAGCTTCACTTAAACTAGTTATAAATTCATGTTGTAGTCTGAATTTGTTCATGTTGTTACTAGTCACCAGCAGGTTGGATCCTTTCACACAGAGAGAGAGAGGGCATTCCACCCACATCAGCCTGCCCTTTCCAAAAATTCAGACTAAACAGCACCAGACCTGCTCATCACCAGAGACAGGTTTCAAGGGTATACTGTCCTCTCCCACTAGTAGAATTAAACTTCTCTGTCAGATTACCAGACAGAACTATCTGCTCTTCTGCTAAGGCAGACCAAAACTGACTGTGGCTGTGCTTCCCTCCAGTCTTACACACATACACACACACACTGCTGATTGGATGCTGGAGCAGTGTTCCCATAGGCTCAGGAGGAAAACAGCTGGTTGGCAGGGGCAGGTTAGCCTCCTGTCTATCACATGGACCCAAATTTCCTTTGGCACAGGGCTAAAAACAAGCATTTATCAGAGCAGCTTGGTGCTTAATGACAAATCCCACAAAGAATTAAAGTGGAAAGGAAATTTGTTTTCAAGCTTCTAAAGGGATTAAGATAAATAGCATGAAAATATTTAAAACCAAAAAAATATGTACTGAAAGAACTTTTATAATATAAAAGATTAACTGCATAGCATGAGGAAATACTTCAGTACCTCCAGCCGGCATCACAGATGAATACATGGTGTTGTAATAGCAGAAGTGGTTTGAATTTAAGACTATGGTAGTGATTTTGCCTGTTTTTGAAAGTCTGCATTTCTCTAAAAACTGGATGTTGTTGTGCCATTCATGACCTCAAGAACCAAATCTGTTTTTGAACAAATCCTTTGATGGTTTGAGCTTGATTTATTTATCACACCATAGCAATATATGCCAGCACCTGTTTGTTCCAGCTATTAGTCAAGGTGACACAAGAAGCACTAACACAGCCAATGTCGTTAGAATATTATTAATGCAGAAGTTAATAGTACTGTAGGTTAACTTTATGACCAATTAATCATGCAATAGAATTTCCACCAGAGGCACAATACTATACATGTCCATTTAAATTCCCAGTGCCTCCTTCAAATGACTGCCTTTAAGTTTTACTATAAATCAATGAGCTGTAGAGTTAAAATGAAACCAACAGGTTTGAGGGCAATGTTCTGAAGCATGGGCTGTATAGGGTAAGAACTCTCTTACCTCCATGGGAAACGCTTTAAAATTAACAGTGTGTTCAGAGCCACGCTGATTTTCTCTACCCCAGTGAAATCGAACATCATGCAGTTCAAATTCATGTCCCCGAGGTAATGGTCCTCCTACTAGCACTGCAAAAGAACACAAATTGCAGCAAGTGACATTTGTGGCCAGCACTTTTCTGAAAACTTTCTCAGTAAACAGCAACACAGTTATTCCTCTTAAAGATACTTTCCACATGGGCAGACTTGTGTGGTTTCCCTGTTGCTGGTGTTACTGGAAAAAGCAAAAGAGATGATGAAAGTGGATACTGTGGCAGGGAATAGAATTGCCATTTGCTTGCCACTAGTGAAGAAACTCCCATCAGCATTCCCCAGTCCTCTAACAGCGCTCAATGGGGCAGGAGGGGGGAAATGGGGATTGTGAAATGGTGACCTGACACTGCAGTGTCACTTCTGGTGACATAACTGGAAATGATGTCATCATGTCACAGAATACTCTAGGAGTCACCTGAAACTGTTGCTTTTTACAAGAGTTTTGGATGAATCCTACAGCATCCGGCAATATGATGACATCTCTTCCAGTTATGTGGACAGAAGTGACATCAGGGCATTAGAAGATCACTGTTAAAGTAAGTCCTGCCACCATAAATCTCCCAAGGATTGCTAGCCAAGGGAATCCCTCCCCCCCTCCAATTTTCTTCCTGCCAAGGGCTGGCAACCCTAGGGAGGATTTTTAATCCTAGCGAGGATTTTTATTGAATGAACTTGCAGCTATGTCTTTTTACTTAGAAGCAAATCCCACTGATTTCAGTAGGGTTTACACTCAGGTAATTGTACCTAGAGTAACAACCTTAGCTCTTTTTGCTCTGTGGCTGCAAACTTCTTTCCAGGGTAGGGCTTTCTTTTCTTCTTTCCAAGGCTATATTCTTTTATAGTGATGTTATATTCTTCTATTTACAAGGTAGAACAACTTGTTATAATGAAAGACAAAAGTTGTGTGCTTATGTCTCTTAGGTGTACATAGCCGCACCATGGGCTCTTAGGTTTTTCTTCCTTTTACACCTGAAACCTAATGCAATCTGACACATTTCAGACTGGCCTTCTTCAGTGGTCAAGCACAGACAGTACACTTACAGTGTAATCCTAAGGAGAGTTACTCCAGTCTAAGCCTATTCATTTCAATGGGTTTAGAACGGAGTAACTCTCCTTAGGATTGCACTGTCAGGCTCAGTATTGCATAATATTACAAATAGTTAATCAATGCAGGACCAAAAAGGAGTTCTGTTGAAAAGGGAAAAAAAATTATTAACAATTTGTATCCAATATCTAGTCAATGTAGATATTTTGCCTCACATCATTGTCTACAACC
Source organism: Heteronotia binoei (assembly GCF_032191835.1). Lineage (NCBI taxonomy): Eukaryota > Metazoa > Chordata > Lepidosauria > Squamata > Gekkonidae > Heteronotia > Heteronotia binoei. Next base: position 63,578,067 of record NC_083229.1, read on the forward strand.
TTAGTAGGTAATTTTAATCAGTCAATTTTTATACTGTTTTACATTTACAACTAGTTATTGGATTCATGCAAAGATGGCCATGATAAAGGACAAAAATGGGACCTAACAGAAGCAGAAGAGATTACGAAGAGGTGGCAAGAATACACAGAAGAATTATACAAGAAAGATCCCAACGTCCTTAACAACCATGACAGTGAAATTGCTGACCTCGAGCGAGACATTCTGGAGTGTGAAGTCAAATGGGCCTTAGAAAGCATTACTAACAACAAAGCGAACGGAGATGACAGTATCCCAGTTGAGCTATTCAAAGTCCTAAAACACGATGCATACATTATGTCAGCAAATTTGGAAAATGCAACAGTGGCCACAGGATTGGAAAAGATCAGTTTATATTCCAATCCCAAAGAAGGGTAATGCTAATGAAAGTTCAAACTATCGCACCATTGCACTCATTTCACATGCCAGCAAGGTCATGTTAAAGATCATACAAGCTAGGCTTCAGCAGTATGTAGATTGGGAACTACCAGAAGTTCAAGTGGGGTTTCGGAGAGGTAGAGGAACTAGAGATCAAATTGGCAACATTCGCTGGATTATGGAGAAAGCAAAGGAGTATCAGAAAAACACCTATTTCTGCTTCATTGACTACGCTAAAGCCTTTGATTGTGTGGATCACAACAAACTGTGGCAAGTCCTTAAAGAGATGGGAGCCCACCTCACAAGTCTCCTGAGAAACCTATATAAGGGTCAAGAAGCAACTGTCAAAACAGGATATGAAGCAACTGATTGGTTTAGAATAGGAAAGGGGGTTCAACAAGGATGCATATTGTCACCCTGCTTATTTAATTTATATGCAGAGTACATCATGTGGAATGCTGGCCTGGATGAAGCACAAGCCAGAGCTAAGATTGCTGGGAAAAACATCAACAGCCTCAGATATGCAGATGACACCACTCTAATGGCAGAAAATGAGGAGAACCTAAAGAACATCTTGTTGAGGGTGAAAGAGGAGAGCGCAAAAGTAGTCTTAAAACTCAACATCAAAAAAACAAAGATCATGGCATCCGGCCCCATCACACTTTGGCAAATAGAAGGGGAAGATATGAAAGTCATGACAGACTTCACATTTCTGGGATCCAACATCACTTCAGATGGTGACTGTAGCCAAGAGATTAAAAGACATTTGCTCCTTGAGAGGACAGCTACGGTGAACCTAGGCAGTATAATAAAAAGTAGAGACATCAGCCTGCCCACAAAAGTCCATATAGTCAAAGCGATAGTATTCCCAGTAGTAATGTATGGCTGTGAGAGTTGGACCATAAGGAAGGCCGAACACAGAAGAATAGATGCTTTTGAGCTGTGGTGCTGGAGAAGAATCTTGAGAGTCTCTTGGATTGCAATAAGATCAAATCAGTCAGTCCTAAGGGAAATCAACCCTGACTGTTCCCTGGAAGGTCAGATGCTAAAGCTGAAGCTCAAATACTTTGGCCACCAAATGAGAAGGAAGCACTCACTGGAGAAGACCCTGATGCTGTGAAAGACAGAAGGCAAAAGAAGAAGGGGACGGCAAAAGATGAGATAGCTTGACAGCATTACTGATGTAACTAACATGAATCTGAGCAGACTTTGGAGGATGGTAGGAGGGCCTGGCATGACTTTGTCCATGGGGTCGCAAAGAGTCGGACTCGACTGTGCGACTGAACAACAAAAATTGGATTGAGTCATATCAAGTTTCATTTGTGTACATTTTACAAATTTATCTTGTAATGCTACAGCTGAACCCATAACTGTTTTTAAATTATGTAATAAATACAAGTATTTTTTATAATTCTGCATTGTTTTCATGTTTATGTTTTAGATTTATTGTTTTTAGGAACTGGCTTCCGGATTTGCGCAAAGGAAAGAACAAAGTGTAATTTCTACAAGAAGCAAACACACATAACAGTATTTTTCTCAACAATTTAGCCTTGGCCTATAGCACACAGAGCAACTTTTTAAAGCAATAAATGTGAATATCACCAGTACAGCCCAGTACACAACAGGTACTTTACTTGCTTATGTGAAAATATCATAGTGACAGAGGCCTAACTGACACAGATTGAGAGAGATACTGACTGGATGGAACAGAACAGAGAAAGTAAACATAACGATCCCTTAGCAGATAATCAGTTTAAAGGGCTTCTGCTGCTAAAGCCTACAATGGGGAAGAGGTAAAGTCTAGAGAACCCTTAAACTGGCTTCTCCAAATATAGGATTCAGCCATGTGGCTATAGTAGAGAGTGGATAATTTATGAATTAGAATTGTACCTAGAATACACAGAGTAAATTATATGGCAGTTGCAAGTGTCAAGCTAGGATGAAATAAGGTTCCTCTAGTCTAGTGATAAGGAGTGATCTCTTTGATCCTGTGGCACTTGCTATCTATTTGGGGGGCTTCTGTATATTCCTCCATAATAGAAAACGCAAAAGTTGCCGGGTAAATAAGGGTCTAATAGTTTAAACTCTTCTTTCAAGAGTAATCATGGGGGGGGAAGTTTAATTATGAATAAGTTGTGGCAGAGCCAGAACCCTCCCCATGTAAGATGGGACTATGACCTGTGGCACAGATTTGATCTGAACGAGTGATCTAGAAATCGATGTTCTTCTAAGTGGAAGTGAACATGTATGAAAGCCTTGACACCAAAGTGATCTAGTGTAGGAATCAACCAGCAGGAGTCTTTGAGGGGAGTTACTTTTAATTAGGTGGGCATGATAGACCTCAAAGGTGGTGGGGGGGGAGAAAGGCAGGAGGCTGGAAACTGAGGGCAGGTTGATTATTCCAGAACTTTCCCCTGATTTCTGGTGGTGACTTGAGGTAAGATGTAATGAATAAGAAATTGAACAGTGCCCGTGATATAGTAGAAGAGAGGTTTTAGTACAGTGTTTTATTTTAAATTCTTTATCGTTCATATGTTATACTTTAAAAACACTAAAATAAAATCCAACCCAAGTTTTCAGAAAAATGGACAAAAATCTAAATAAGGAATATCAGTGCAATCTGTAAAGGAAACAGTAAGACTGAATGAAGAGGGGAAAGAAAGCCAAGCTTTACTCTGTGTATGTAGAAGTTTGACTATATTAACTTTTCTCCCAGCATCAATTTTTTTTTCTTTGAGCCTGTATTAATAATATAATTTGTTTTGTGGGAAAGCTAGTGTGAAACATTTGGATAAAAGATGTTGAGGTTTCTGGTCTTTATTACTTCCTGCTGAGGAGATTTTTCATAGTCTGAGGCAAAATGCCAATTTGCCTTGGATCCTGTTTATAAACATCACCCCTTGAAGCAGAGAGTCTTAGTGCTTCCTCACAGTTCTTTCTTCCTTTGATAAAATCCCTCAGTGGGAAAATGCCAAACTGAATAAAGAAGAGTCTGGTGACACCTTGAAGACTAACTAATCTATTGCAGCAGGAGTTTTCATACACAAGGGCTTGCTTCAGTGGGTGCTCATGCTGCAATGAATTAGATAGTCTTTAAGATTCTACAGGACCCTCCATCTTCTTTGCTGTAACCCACTAAAAGAATACTTTTGAGAAAGTGGATGAAGTATCTGTTCAGTGTCTTCTGTTTGCAGAATATGCACATCTCCACCTGCTGCTACACTAAGTAACTCTCTTCATTGCTGAATGATTATTTGGAGAGAAGGTATAATTCTATGCCAGTATCCTTCATGCTAATCTCTTCTGAGATAAGAGACTTTTATATAAATGAACAATGCTAATAAGACTGGTATAATATGGATTTAAGTGTATTTTGTTTCTACTGAAAGATCATGAGATGCTAGCAGCAAAATAATATAGATCTTTTTCATACAGCCTAAGTATTCCGGTATGGCAGCTGGTCAGTTACTGAACAGTAGCGGGTTTCTGTTGGCATTTCAGACAGACCCGATTCAGTAACTGGTTGCTACCGGAATACTCTCACCTTTTCACACAGTCCCGCGGCTGTCCCGGTAGTGAGGCATGCCTGAGTCGTTACTAACAAAGAGCAGCTTCTTCCACTTTTCAACCCCTCCTTCCAGGTTGAAATCGCTATGGGGCGCTGTGTGAAATGTCCAGTATCTAACCCGGGAGCAGTTTTCGCGCCCTTTTTCACCCACCGGCGCGCGATCTCCGGCTTTTTTTGGGGGGGGGAACGTCGGCTAAGATTGCTATAGTGCTATAGTGACATATCACAACAGCATCACCATAGATCGCCGCCGCTGAAACATGGAAACTTATCTCAATGGAGCCTAGCCATCTCTATGGTGGTGCTGTTGTGATACGACGCTATAGCGCTATAGCACTATAGAGGCAGAAAAATCTTTGCCGGACGTTCCAAAAAAAAAAAAAAAGCCGGAGATCGCGCGCCAGCAGGCGAAAATGGCTAGCGCTGGTGGAAGCGAGATAAAAGCGGAACAGTGTAAAATGGCTTGCTTCAATCACGGAATCCTACCGAGAAAAAAAACATGTGTCTGAAAACTCCCATCCCTGTCTCGGATTACTGCAAGGCGGCACAATACCGACTCCCTTCCGGCTTCCACTGGTAAGTGTGAAAAGGGCCATAGTGAATTCCAGTTTAAAAATCTTTAATTTCCTGCTATTGTAGTAATGGTGACCACTTCAGACATTCTCCAGATGAGGTGGAAATTCTCCAGATGAGGTGGAAAAAGAAGAATAAGTGACTTATACTTCATCTTCCCATGCATCTGTATCTCTTTCAAAGACTGATGATATATACAAACCCAGGAAAAGATTTATATTCTATGTCTATATCAGTAGAACTGATATCTCCACTTTGTCATGGAGATACATATGTGTCTCTTCCCTTTATATCTGGCTGTGAAGTGAGAGGATGTGTAAAACCACTCATACTTCCTCTCTTGCAGCTTCTGAAGGATGTGTGAAGCAACCCTAAATCAGTGCACCAAACCTTTGTCCAAATCTGAGCTGCAAGTTTATTATGTGGGATCTATCTATTTCATCCTCAGAATATGCTGCTGGCCAGCTGGCTACATACATAATAGAAATTTCCCCTCTTTTTCTCCAGCTACACCACAGTATTTAGAAATAAAAGGCCAAGGATACTAATGTCTGAGGCGGATATTCCACAGAGGAGGCCCATACACAAGAAAGGCCAGTTCATATGATCTGATAAGAACTCATGAACTGCTAGTTTGCTTCTGGACATAATTCAAAGTGTGGATTTTTTTACCTTTAAAGCCTCAAACTGCTTAAGGTCATCTTATTTCTGTGCCCCACCTCTCAAGGTGAAGTAGGTGATAACAAAAGACAGGGCTTGTCCAAAGACAGGACCTTGTCTGTGGAATTCTGTTTGAAAGTGTACCTTGTGCCTATGCTATTGTCAACAATTTTATTTGCTTGGGTTTTAAGTTGAGCTTCTTCCTGATCATTTTATTGTTGATTTTTCTGCCTCTATTGTTTTATATACAGTCATTTTTTATTGGCTGGTCCTGCATTTTGATGATACTCCTCTTGTGCTTTCTACTCTGACTGATGGTAGCCCTCCAGGATCTCTGGCAGAGAAAGATAGTTCCCAATACCTGAGATGCTAGGAATGCAACCTGAGATTTTCTGCACACAGTGTATGCTCCATCACTGACTGAGCTGAAATCCTACCTTTGCCTTCTTTTTTTGACACACACCCCTTTAAAGGGAATAATGAGGATAATTTATGTAGGAGTATTAAGGGTTTACACGAGGAAGCATGTAGTCACATTAAGAGTGGATTGAGTACTACATCTGCATAAATTCGGGGAGGGAAGTGTCCATATATGGGAAACCAATAATAGTGAGGTCAGCATGTTTTGGAAACCAGGGAAGAGATTGGGATACCTAAACAATTATAAATGGAGACAATTCACCCTCATGGAATTGGTGGGAACTCTAGGAATTCATCCCAACCAACAACTTGTCCTGAGCCTTAGCCTTATCTGCAACATGAGTGGAGAAAGTTACACTAACTTACATTACTGCACAAATGTCTGAGAAATATTCTAGCTACTCTATAAGTGAGAATGATTTTTGACTACTCTAAATACTGTATTTCAACTACAACTAGTAGTAGTAGTACTACTACTGCTGCTAATACTGTGATGATGACAATGTGATAGTCTAGACATATTCTTTTAAAAACTCATAAATAGTGGGAAAGCATACCTGATTTGGATTTTAAAAGGATCTGGACTGAGTGACCATCATTGATGACTTCACAATCACGGCATACAACGTAGTTTGGTGATAAACGTACTTCCAGCAGTTTAGGGTCATATTTGGCTTCTCTTGAATTCAGGTTAATAGGAGATTGGTATTCTCCATTAGCATCAGGAAAGACTAATCCCCACTCAACTCCTGAAAAAGAAATTAAATAATGAAAAACAAATGTATTTCCATATATTCACATATTACAGATTGGAATGGAGATTTAGACCAATCACTGTACAGATAAAAGTTTTATTTATTTGTTTAATTCAATTTATTGGATGTCCTTCCCTGTGAACAAGGCTCAGGGTGACTTACAACTATATATAACATGTTTTAAATTAAAGACATTAAAACCAAGTCCAAATAAGATCAGGTCTCATTACAAGATGGTGGGGGGGGGGAGTTATAGTTCCTGAACCTCCTTGGGGGTGTTTTAGGAGTGCGGAAGAGTGTGAGAGTGCAGGCTGTACGCTGCCCCGTCACTGTCCTCAATCAAATGCATAGTTCATAGAAAAGTTCATATAAAGTTCTAAAAATCATTCTGGTCCTTCCAGCATGAAGCAAAGCAAACCTTAGGTACACCATGTCAGAAATATCTGTACACCAGGGAATGCATTTGATATAAGAATTCTTGATTTCTTAAGCAAATGGCCATTCTATGGAAACACAAAACCTCGTATTCTCCAGCCAACCTGAGATGGAGTAAAAGTTTCTTTTCAGCCACAATCATGTCAATCTATTAACGCCCAAGTACATCTAGGTGTTTTTTGTTCATTTGTTTAAAAGATATAGCCCTCTGTCACCATGTCTCACAAACAATTGTTTAAACAAGGCTATCATATTAAACATCATTAGTCCAAGTCATACCCATTTCTTTAGCTATGTTATGAAATACTGTTTGGATTATTAAAAGACAGAGAGCTTAGAAATCCCTTTATTTCACCATGGTCTGTGTTCACTGAGCAGTGAAAGAGCAACAAAAGCCATTCATCTTTGTGTGTGTGTGCAGATGGTAGCACTGTCAGGTTCTCAGAGCAACAGTGTTTGAGATTCAAATACTGCAACGGAATGTGTAAGTTATTTGTACAAAAGCTACTGTTTGCCTTACCTTCTGAAAGAGAGAACTAAAAAAGGAATCCGTTATATAGCTTTCAAATCTTTTTTACCTCAATACAAAACATGCACATTGTGGCTAACATAAATAGAATACAAGTTGATATGCTCAAATTACACCTGACACTAGGACAGCATTACCAAAATGCATTGATGGCCAGAATAAATGTGTACTTTACCTTCACACAACTTTCTCTGTCTCACACAAAGAAATATCTCCCTCCTTCAGACCTCTAGCAGCTCACAGACTCTTACCTTCCTCATAGCCCCACTCCACAGTCTCCTCTTTCTCAGGCAAGGGCTCAGATTCCTCAATGTAGCTCTTGTCAGCCATTAGCAAGTACTCAGCAGCTACTCTGTCTCTCTGAGTGCTCTGAGTCCCTCTGTGAGGCAGCTTTGCGGAAGTCTGTTTTCAGACAGGCTGTGTGTGTGTGCGAGAGAGAGAGAGAGTTGCTTTGTAGAGCAGCTGAGCTTGTAACTGTATAACAAACATATTCCAAAGCCAAGCTGATTGCATGTAGGTGACAGCCTTTAAATTATGAAGGAAATATGGATGCATTTTTTACCTTGTGTTAGTGCTACTTGTTTTTAGATGCTGTGGTCTGAAATGGGATATTATTAACCAGTGTAGAAACTACGCACAGTGAGACAGAATATGATAAACCAAACCCAGACACTACAGACAGACGAGCAAGCTGCAAAGAAAAATAGATGTTTCAGGAGAAGACACTAAAACTAGTATGTCCAACTGGGTGGGATATGTATAACTTTAGACCTGATATAGAGAACCATATTTTAAACAAACTCACTACAGAATTGTATGGTTGCAACTTGTAAGTCCTTGTGCTGCAAAAGGGAAATGTTGCATTTTTGATGCAGATAAATTTGTTCTTACAGTATGATGTTGCTTTAGTTTTTTGTTTTGGTGTGGAAAGCTCTAGCTCCTGTAATACAAGAATGTTCTTTTATTACTAGACTACCTTTTGTCTTTGTTTACATCTTGATTTTTTTCCACATTTGGCTGTAAAGATCTATATAAACTATTTTATTTTATAGATGGTGAACCGGTAGCTCAGTTGACAACATTGTGGTGTGAGCATCTGGTTGTTTGTTTGTTTTAAAAAGTGTGGTATAACCCGACAAGAATGACACACGATATTTGTTTAAAATGTTAGTACCCTGCCTTACTTCCAAAGTAAGTAGAAAGCCTTAATGACCTGTAGGTGACCAATAAACACTTCAAGCAAAACAAGATTTAGTATCAATAAACCCAACAAATTAAAGTTAATATATCCGATAATATAACTCAAACGCCAGCAATAATACAAGCCCTCGAAATTCTATCTGTCCACCACACTTTTATTCTGCCCTTTCACCAAGAGGTTATGTACATGGTTCTGTTTTTCTACATTATATCCTCACAACATTCCTTTGAGGTATATGAGACTGAATTCTCTTTAGGAGGAAGTAATTTAGAATAAATAGGGTGGGGTAGGAAATTATGTAGGGAAGGGTTAATCACCCTTAGTGTCTCAACTCTACACCTCTCCCGAGGTTACTTTTCTAGGCCAAAAACATAATTGGGTTCTACTGTGTGTCCTAAGCTACTGTGGGTACTGCAGAATACCCAAGGGCAAAATGTGTATGTATGGCCTTTTAAGAATGAAGGCAGGATGCATGTATTTTTAGCTATATACTACTAGAACAATGTTGGGGCAAAGTTTTCTCTAAGCTGTGCTAGGGGGTGCTGGCACACAAAATTTTAGCTGGCAGCACAGGATTTTTGCCTCAGCCCACAAGTTTCCACTCCATTGAAAAAAATGGAGGATGGGAGCACCTCCATCTGGGGGCCATAGAATTGGACTCGTTGGTTCAATCTTTTTTAAACTGGGGGGGGGGGGTGAGGAGAGGCACCAGGAACACATTTGCTGCAAATCTGGTGCCTTGACCTCAAAAAACAGGCCCCCAGAGCCCCAGATAACATTGGATCAATTCTCCATTATAGCCTATGAGGCCCATAGGCTACAATGGTGCTGTGGAAAATCAATTTTTACGTACTTCTATTAGGCTTTTCAGTATGATTTGTAAGCTGCCTTGAGTCACAGAGGAAAGTGGGATATGAATATTTGAATAAATAGTAGGTTGAGTAGGTTGACAACATTTAAGCAACTTCTTGCTTGTTATCTTATGCACGGTTCTTCAGTGATTGTTCCTCCTCTGTTATACTACCTGTAATGTTGGTTATCATATTTCACATTTCAAAACAGTGGATTGCAAGAGTTCCTCCCTCCTCAAGCGCTGATACGTTTTTTAAGGCTCAGCACAGGGCAAAGGTCCGAGGCCTGGTCTACTACATAGAGAGAACAACTTTTTCAGTAATGAAATTTGACTGGATTCTGTTTTCTCTTATAATATTTAAATTATTCTTAAAATATAGTTCAAAAGAATTCATTCTGAAATTTTTACAAGGTTATAGAAATAAACTTCTAAAAACTAATGTATGCGATAGTCAAATGTAGGCTGACTCACACTTTAATGCTACTAACTTTTTTTGCTCATGAGGTAAAATTTTTGCTCACAACACTGTGGACATTAGAGGAAACATTGGTGGGGGGGTCCCTTGTTTTACAGTTTGATACTAAATTCAAAGCCAATTGTGAGAGGAAACACTCAGAAACAAGAAATATAATATATTAACATTGGCAAGATGTGTGCAAACGTTTGTTCCTTAGAAGAAGAAAAACCAATAAAAAAGGAAACAATATCCCTGTAACACTGAGAAGGGACTATAAACAAACCTAAGGAGCATTAGGTGGCAGAATTGCTACAAAAAGATGATGCTGTTATAGAAACGAAACAAGGAGCATGTTCAAGAAAAAGAATGATCCAGAATAAAACCACAGTCACGAAGCTTTGAAACATCATTCATCTAATCTTAATGAAGCTGAAGTCCAGATGGAATTCCTGAAGGAATTAGGAAGATTAATCAGGTTATGTCAAGACACTCTTGGCTCCTGTTGGTCTTTTTTATTGAAGGTGGTCAAGTGAGAGATTAAATGTCATTTGAGGAAACAGTAATATCTTGCATTACCACACCTGTGAGAATCTGGAGAATCAAGTGAAACAACCAAGGGCAGGGGCAAAAACTCATATCACATGGTGAAAGAATAAGGGACCAGTAGCACCTTAAAGAATAACAAAATTTGTGCTACTCTTTCTCTTTTCCGCAGCTACAGACTAACATGGCTACCCATCTTGATCATATGTGTGTTATTTTTGAAACCAAAAAAGAAAGGTGAATTGGAATAGTTAATTTGCCACCTAACCTGGTTCCTGTTATAATAACATATATGCAATATCTTTTTTTTTTTAATCATGGTATTTTATGGGCTATTTTTAAATAGAGGAAAACAACTTGTCCAACACATGAAGAAGACAAAGCACTGCGTATCACTGGTAAGGAAATAGTGCTCATTTTGTGAGGATCAATGTACAGCAGTGATTGCAGATTATTAAAACCATTACCCAAAAGTATCCCCCTCCAAAAAAGATGCAAAAGTTAATCTATTTTATTCCTAATAAATATTTAATCTATTTTATTCGTAATATACATTAAGGAGCAGAGAGAAAATCAAAAGTAGGTTGAGGTGCATAGAAAGGAACACTGTTACAGCATGCAGGTCCACGACAAATAGGCGATAACAGGTGAATAATATAAACAGCTATGTCTGCCTTTCAGTTGGAAAGGACCAATGTGACTATACCTTCCAGCGTCTGTGCCTGTTCCAGGATTTTGTAAGTGCAGACAGACATCACTCACAAGCTTTGCTCTCACCCATCCCTTTCTCCCCTACCAAAACCATGGCAACTCCAATCAGGGGACAATGAGCTGTCTATCCCCACTATTGTCCATGGCAGGCTGTCTGGGAAATGTTTTAGTTTCCATTCTCAAGAAGTCAGGCCAGGCTGTCTGAGAAATAGATTTCACTTTCCCCATCTTGCAAGCAGCCTTGCCTGCTTTCTATAGGAGTCAATGAGACGCCAAGATTTGGGGGTGATCCCTGAGGGAGAGCAGACTTTGGGAAGGGAAGGGACTTCAGCAGTGTACAATGCAATGGAGTACACCCTCCAAAGCAGCCATTTTCTCCAGAGGAACTGATCTCTGTTGTCTGAAGAGCAGTTGTAATTCTGGAGGATGGCTACTATAAGCAGGGCTGGCACCAGGGTTTTTGGTGCCCTAGGCCCCTAGATCCTCCCCCACCCCTGCTCCTTCAGCTGGAAGCACAGATGTGGGAAGGCAGAGCAGGGTTAGTGGGGCGGCATATGCGCTCAGAGGTGCTCAAAGTCTTCCTTCTTCTGCCACGGAAGCCTTCCACAGCAAGGGAGGGCAGGCCCTGAGTGCCTCAGAGTGCACCCACCACCCTGCTGCCCCTGGTGTCCCTTCCCCACTATCGCCCACCCACCCTGGTAGGCATCAAGGCAGAGGAGGGTGGTGGAGAGGTGGGCAGCAAGGGCAAGCATGGTGGTGATGGGGAGTCGGCACTGGGGGAGACAGGGGGCATGTGGGATAGGGAGGGGTACCCACCAGCCAGCCCTGTGGCCAGGTGGTGCCCTAGGCAGCTGCCTACCTGACCTACTGGGACATGCTGGCCTTGACCATAAGTACTGGTGTGCTTGGTGCTAAGACACATTGCTCAGTCTCTCATATCCAGCAGAGATAAAATGCAAAGTGCTGACTTACATTTCTTCATAGTGCTGTGAATTTGGTTACTATGAATTGTTTTATCCTGTAGCCTTGGTCTACAGAGTCAATATATCTAATACATACTGAACGCCATCTAAAGCAAGAAAACATTAAATATAAGAACATAAGAGAAGCCGTGTTGGATCAGGCCAATGGCCCATCCAGTCCAACACTCTGTGTCACACAGTGGCCAAAAAAATTATATATATATACACACACACACACTGTGACTAATAGCCACTGATGGACCTCTGCTCCATATTTTTATCTAACCCCCTCTTGAAGCTGTCTATGCTTGTAGTCGCCACCACCTCCGGTGGCAGTGAATTCCACATGTTAATCACCCTTTGGGTGAAGAAGTACTTCCTTTTATCCGTTTTAACCTGTCTGCTCAGCAATTTCATCAAATGCCCACGAGTTCTTGTATCATGAGAAAGGGAGAAAAGTACTTCTTTCTCTGATTTCTCCATCCCATGCATTATCTTGTAAACCTCTATCATGTCACCCCGCAGTCGACGTTTCTCCAAGCAAAAGAGCCCCAAGCGTTTTAACCTTTCTTCATAGAGAAAGTGTTCCAACCCTTTAATCATTCTAGTTACCCTTTTCTGCACTTTTTCCAATGCTATAATATCCTTTTTGAGGTGCGGTGACCAGAATTGCACACAGTACTCCAAATGAGACCGCACCATCGATTTATACAGGGGCATTATGATACTGGCTGATTTGTTTTCAATTCCCTTCCTAATAATTCCCAGCAGGGCGTTGGCCTTTTTTATTGCAATTGCACACTGTCTTGACATTTTCAGTGAGTTATCTACCATGACCCCAAGATCTCTCTCTTGGTCAGTCTCTGCCAGTTCACAACCCATCAACTTGTATTTGTAGCTGGAATTCTTGGGCCCAATGTGCATTACTTTGCACTTGGCCACATTGAACCTCATCTGCCGCGTTGACGCCCACTCACCCAGCCTCAACAGATCCCTTTGGAGTGCCTCACAATCCTCTCTGGTTCTCACCACCCTGAACAATTTAGTGTCATCTGCAAACTTGGTCACTTCACTGTTCACTCCCAACCCAAATCATTTATGAACAAGTTAAAGAGCATGGGACCCAGTACTGAGCCCTGCGGCACCCCACTGCTTACCGTCCTCCACTGCAAAACTGCCCATTTATACTCACTCTCTGCTTCCTATTAAGTAGCCAGTTTTTGATCCACAAGAGGACCTGTCCTTTTACTCCATGACTCTCGAGCTTACTAAGGAGCCTTTGATGAGGAACTTTATCAAAAGCTTTCTGGAAGTCAAGGTAAACAACATCTATTGGGTCTCCTTTGTCCACATGTTTGTTCACCCCCTCAAAGAAATGTAACAGGTTAGTGAGGCAAGATCTTCCCTTACAGAACCCATGCTGAGTCTTCCTCAATAACCCGTGTTCATCAATGTGCCTACTCATTCTGTCCTTGATAATGGTTTCTACCAACTTTCCCGGTATTGAAGTCAGACTGACTGGCCTGTAATTTTCCGGATCTCCTCTGGAAATATGATTAGCCCAAGACTGTTTTAATTGTTCTTAACTGTTTTTAACTATTTCATTTGCTTTGCTTAACTATTTAATTGTTCAATTGTTATGATTTTACTGGTTTTGAGCCGCCCTGAGCCTGCTTTGGCGGGGAGGGTGGAATATAATCCAATAAACCTTAAACCTTGGCTGAGGCTCCTTCCTTTCCTGGTCCCCTGGGGAAGAAAGGAAAGAGCCAGAGCTTCCTCTGCCCAGTTCCCTGGATCCCATGGGAGAGACACAAAGAAAGCACCTTTAAGACCGAGCGCTAATGTTTTAAGGTGTTTTTTAAAAAAAAAAGAAATTGTGTTTGTGTCATTTATAAAGTTTATATCTCTGCTATTTAATCTTATTAGGTACACACATGGCCCAGCCAGCCTGACAAGGTCTCATTTATGTCAGATCTGGCCCCCATAACAAATGAGTTTGACACCTCTGCTCTAAAACCAGTGAGAAGGATAACTAACCGCTGATCTAACAGAGGATGCTACCATGAACTTCAGAGCTCTGCAAGAAATGAAAACATTTTAAAAAAAAAATTGCATGCATGCTTTAATGTTGCGTTTCCTGCATAATAATTAACGATTTATAAAAACATTGATTAATGGAGTTCCAAAATGGCAGTAAACTGTCAACAAGCTTGAAACAAAACCACCAATCTGAGGAAATACAGTATCATCTCTATGAAGGCCATGGCTCAGATATTATCAAAAGCACATTTCTCACTGAATCTGCATTTTGTAGTTGAATGAAACAGCAGTCTCTGTTTCTTAGAAAATTTTGTCAGTATGGGAAAATTATATCATTAAAGCTTGCCAAGATATCCAAGATTTAAATTTGAAATTTCAGCATTCAAAATCTCAGTATTGGGGAAGGAAGGAAGATTGCTAACCATGGTAATAGAAAATGGGAGCCTACAATATGAGGAAATAAAGACGTACTAAAATTCAACAGATATAACAGCTCAGCAGTGAACAGAGTATCAGAGCCAAGTCAGACAAGACACTGAGGAAATCTGGCCCCTACCTGAAGCTGGACATCGTCGTCGTGCTTCAGGAGGGCCACCTTTACCTTCCTTGGAAGGAGGAAGAGCAGAGCTGCAAGCTGCAGCCGGGTCCTGGCAGAGGGAGGAGCCAGTTTGAATCAGCTGACTTTGCCCCCACCCTCTCATTCTTGCCTCATGCTTGCACTGAGAGGGAGCAAGGATCAAGTCAGTTCTCTCCTCCTGTCTAAGTAGGGACATAAGGAGCATCAGGGAAAGCCTGTCTGAGTCAGCAGGGAGTGCTCAGTGGCAGAAGGCTCTGGGCAGCTCAGATCACATTGGAGGCTTGTGGCAGCTGTGGACCCATTTGGATGGCACAGCTCATGGCATAGGCTTGGACAGTGCTGGTGAAAGCTTCCCTCTTTGACGGTCTGTTACCTTCTCCCTCTGGACCCTGGGTTTCTTGGGAGGGGGGTTGGGGCAGCACGCTCCACTTCCCACATTAAAGCCTTTCTGTGGAGATGGTGATTAGTTTCTTGGCACTCTTCGAAGCTGCAGCGGCCATGAGGCTGGTGGTGCTCCTTCCCACATTTTCCTGCAAGTAGCAGCCATTTTCTTGTTTGTGTGAGGCGGGGGTGGCTAAACTGCAGCTTGGGAGCCACACTGGCTCTTTCACACACATTGTGTGGCTCTTGAAGCCCTCACTACATCATCAACTGGCTTGGAGAAGGCATTTTTTTCTTTATGTTACTTCTCCAAGCCAAGCCAGCTGGCAGCTTGGAGAATGCATTTAAAGTTAAAGTTGCTTTCTTTTCACCTCTCCTCCTTCCACACATCTATTTGCCTTCCTTCCTTCATCCTTCCTTCCTTCCTTCCTTCCTTCCTTCCTTCCTTCCTTCCTTCCTTCCTTCCTTCCTTCCTTCCTTCCTTCCTTCCTTCCTTCCTATTTGCAGCTCTCAAAAATCTGGCATTTATTCTATGTGGCTCATACATTAAGCAAGTTTGGCCACCTCTGGTGTAAGGTTTTGCCCAAGTTCAATCATGAAGCTCCGTAGGTTGCTTCAAAAAAAAGCTTTAATGATGAGGCTCAAAGCAAGCATTAATGGCATGCATTGCAGTGTTACCGGCAATGCTTTTAAGTCTCTTATTTTTATGGGGAAATTAGCTAAGAGACTTGGTAGAGCGAATTAGGAGCAAAGATCTTTGCTTTCAATAATATGGAGTTCAGGTTTTCAGCCAAGAATAGTCCAAGCAATTGTATTTTATAATGTTTTACTCAAATAAATGTAGGTGTTGCAATACAATCATTCCTTTACACATAAATAATATAAGCATACACACAAAACCTAAGAAATAAAGAAGTGAGATATAGCAGAGTCAAAGGGAAAACACACAGGGCATACTACCTTCCCAGATGTGCAGAGGTCCATTTGGGACCTTGTAGATGAAGGCATGCACAGCCATGTGCCATGACTGAGAGACCACCACCCCCATTACTTAGGGTAATGGAGGGGGAACAATCTGGTTACATGGTGTCCAGGCAGGAAGAAAGAGAGCAAGCATAGCTTGCAGTCCTGTACATAATCTTTGGAGGGGGTGAGACCAACCCAGAAAAGGGGCTGGCTTGTGTGGTGGGCATTGGTTAGTCTATTCTGGGTATCTGATTGGGTGCCCACCTTAAGCCAATGAGTAGAGCAGACTCTGGTCACATGGATGGATCTTCAGGTAACAATAGTGGGGCTGATTTAGTAATGTCGTCCCAATAGGTTACAAAAGGTCAGGATATGTATTAATGGTTTGAGCGGTTCAGCAAAGATACCCACTGGAGAGAGGCCAGCATAGAAGACAAAGAATCTGCCCAAATATCAGACATTACCATAGCAGTAAACAAACAGAAACTGAGTTGCAGGAAGAGCCAAGGAGGTGGCTGATTGATCAGTAGCTGAGAATTAGGGTGTGAACAATACATACCAGCAGTTCCCATGTTATTATGCATCCTGTTTGGGCAGAGGTGTTGGAGGGGGAATGGGTGAGATTACACTGAGAGACAGAATTCAGGCGCCAACCAGAACAAGCTCTCTGTGGGGGTCCACTCCACCCTTTTAGATGGAATGTTGTCTTGGCCTGTCTTTGGTCGGACTCCATTTAGTTTACCAGAAAATAGGAGACCCTCTCTCTCTTTTTTTCTGCACTGGGGTACTCTGTTTGTAGCAGGCAGCACCTCTCAGTAACAACAGGACCAAATCATTGCCAGGTCAGACTGCTGCCTCCAGGTCTCCAGCCACTGGTCAACCTGGCACAACATCTAACGCTATGGGAACAGGGCAGCCCTGGACTTGGGGCCCTTCACTGCCTGCCATCCCAGCACCCTGGGATGGATTTCCTAATTAGCCACCAGCAATGGCTCCTTGAAGAAGAAGATATTGGATTTATATCCTGTCCTTTACCTTCTTCCCCCACAACAGACACCCAGTGAGCTGGGTGGGGCTGAGAGAGCTCTCACAGAAGCTGCCCTTTCAGGGACAACTCTGTGAGAGCTACAGCTGACCCAAGGTCATAACAGCAGCTGCAAGTGGAGGAGTGGGGAATCAAACCCGGTTCTCCCAAATAAGAATCCACACACTTAACCACTACACCAAACTTGGGAGGCTTGGAGCTATCCCACCCCTTGGACTAACCCTTATGTGGCAGTACCAGCTAATGCCATGCTTTTGGGGGATGTAGCATTACCATTAGGGGATCATTTATTGCCTGCAAGCAAGGAAAAAAATTGTAAAGGGTTTGTTGACATGTTTTCCTTCTGTACCATGAGCTGGAAAAGAAGAATAAGGATGACTTAGATGCAGGGGTCGTTTTGTAGAAAAATAGGTGGTCGAGCTCATCCAGGGATTGTTATGCAGCTGCACATATTATTCAATGGACAAGGAGGTGAAACTCTCAGAAGGAGGGGGTTGAACTCTCAGAAAGGTTCAAAAGCTGTGCTCCTGTGAGCTCCCATTATATCTGAGGCCTGGTTAGATGATAAGGACAAGGAGAAGGTGAAGAGGCATAAAGTAGACAGGACCTGGGCTAATTGGTTGTCCTTTGGGATGGCCAAGATAGATCTCCACTTAAGCTGGGGGGGGGGGGTTGGGGGGATCTCTAGGGCTTATCCTGAGCACTGTGTCTGCTGGACAAGAGCCACTTGGAGTTGGCTCCACTCTGTGGCAAGGTGTCTCATCAACTGTTCAGCAAGTGAGGGGTCTAGGAATGACCTCTGGCCTTGACCATGCTGCCAATTAATGTTTACCCTTGCCATTGAGTTTTAAATAAAGTGACCCTTAATTTATCAACTTTTGGTTGTCTGACTCTTTATTCCGACAGGGGTGCAAATAACCAGCATGTCTAACATGCAGTGTACCAAGTCAAACGCACTGCCTGTCTTCAAAGAACTGTGAAATTCAGATCTTGATTTCTAATCAATACATACTGTACTGGATATGTATACTGGATGAAAGGTAGTGATAGAGTAGTGAAAAGAGGCTAGTGAGGAAGAAAATGGTCTGTTTTAGTTATTGAAGAAGCTGCCTATAACTAGTTTTGCTTAGCAGTCTCCTAGTTCCCTAAAAATTCCTTTCCTCCCAGCATTGCTTTCAGAGAAGGAAGGGGGTTTCCGGTTTCAGCGTGATGCCAAACAGACGTGTTCAACAGGGCTCTGTGAGAACGCTCCGGACCGCTCAACTTTGGGGGTCTTCAGGAACTTGAAAACCCATTTGAAACCCAGTCGGGGGTTTCTAGAGGCAGAGGGCTGCTTGGGGAGGCAAGTATTGTGACGGGAGTCACAAACTGAGCTTTCCCTTTCCACTTCCCCGTGCCCGGGTTGGGCGGACACCATTTCAGTGAACAGATGCGATTGCAGGAGGGGGGGGGGGAACGGGGAGATATATAGTATTTTTCTTACTTTAAAATTGTTCATGGTCTTTTGTTTGTTTTTGTTTCTTCTGCATGCTTCCATAAAATCTCGAGCCAATCCAGTTATTTGGGGTGGAGTGTAGAGACGGAGAGAGACACAGAGAGAGAGACGGAGAGAGATGGAGAGAGGCATGGGGGTTGGTGACAAAGCTGGCAAGTGTGAGCTGAGGCAAGAGGAGGCAGTGGCGGAGAAGAAAAAGCAGCTGAAAGATGCAACGGCGGAAGAAGACAGTGGAGCCGAAAGTTGGAAGAAGAGAAGGAAAGAACATTTAACCTAACATTTGACATTTAAACACTTAAAATGAGAATGAACATTAGAAAGAAGGAAAGGAGAAGATGAAGGACGGAGATTTAGCAGTAGAGAGAAAGCAGATGGGAGGTGGATGAAGAAAGAAATTTGAGACTGAGACTTCCGGGATCGGAAAATGGCAAGCTGAGCTGCTTTCCTTAATGGGGGCAGGCTGGCACTTCTGTTCGGGGTAGTAAAAGGCAAATTATTGCCTTCTGCCTACTTTTCTCAGCTAGAGAATTGTCCAAGATATGCACAGATACTTTGAGGAGACTTACCTTGGCTGAAAGGGAGTCCCGGAAGGGGCTCCTTTGAGGGATCTCCAGAGAGAAGTTGCATCTTCATCATCTACAAAAGTTTCCAGAGTCATTTATTTGACTTAAGCTCAACAGAATCCGAGTCTTCTTTTACAACTTTAAACATCTAATCTACAAAAGACTGGTGTCGATTTGGATAAACTACAAAAAGAAGGTATTGATCGCTATCTTTTCACTCCAGGACTAATTAAAGCTAAACAAAACAAAATTAAAAGGTGGGAGTTGGATATAATGGAAGCCTGAAAGGAGAAGAAAAGGGGCTAAATTTGAACTTTGTAAATCTAAAAAACTGTGCTAAAAGGAGAAAGGAATTTATTGTTTAATCTATCTGCGGTTGAGGAAGTAGCCCTATCATCATAGATCTGCAGCACTCACAGTCAACACAGGAAGTACATCAGACATCGCGAGATTTCTCTACCAGTGAAATGAGACTTAGTGGCAGGAAAAACAGGAAGTACCAGAGGAAGAAGAAGGAAGGAAGAGAAGAGAAGTAAACAGCCTACTCTAGGATTATAATATCAGAGAGAAACATTGGTGGCTATTGTTGGGAGGACAAAGTTTTAACAACGTTTTTAAAGTGACTGGGACAATAAAAATTGGTGGAGTTAATTGAGTTGGTAATTTTAAAATAAGGACTATTGGACAGTGGTAAAGAAGATTTGAATTGGATAAAGGGAAAAGAAGGAATTTTTTTTAAAGTGAAGCAAAAGTCGCGACCGCCATTTTGGGGAAAATAAAAACTTTAAACATTAATATCTGAGCCTGGGAGGCCCAGAGGATAGTGAAATTGGGTTCATTGGAAAGGGCAAGCTTCACTTTATTAAACCTGATGGTCCAAATTTAATTTGGGGAGATAAAAAATTTTGATCTTTTTTACATGTCATATCCAAAGCAAGTTCGTGCTAGGTCTGCTTCAATGGAGAAAATGCAAATCCAATTAGATGCAATGGAAGCCATGATAATGAAGGGGGTGAAAGAAATGATAACTGTCTCTAAAAAAGAAATAAGAAAGGATATTGAAGACTCAAAAAAAGAATTTAAAAAAGAGATAGAGAATCTCAGAAATGAGACTGTAGTGATAACAAAAAAAGTACAAGAGGTAGAAGAGAGAGTGAAAACACATGATTCCACCTTGTTAAAATTACAAGAAAAGGTGATAATACATGACTGCAAGTTGATGGAGACACAGATTCGTCTGAGAGGTGTACCAGAAGATGAAGAATCTGATTTGAAAGAATACATAATAAAAATAGTTGCAGAATTTTTGGAGGAAGATCCTGAAGGGAATAGAAATATGTATGATTATATGTATAGAGTGAACTCACTTTATGCAAAAAAGAACAATCTGCCAAGAGATGTGGTCATAAGATTTATGACAAAAGAAATGGTGGGGAAAATCATGAATAAAAATTTGAAAAGACATTGATAGTGGAAGGTAGTAGAATAAGAATTATGAAAGAGTTGCCAAGACAAGTGTTAACTGACAGGAACGCATATAAAAAACTGACAGAAAAACTACGTGACAATGGAATGAGATACAGATGGATAGTACCTGAAGGTTTGAGCTTTAAACTTCAAGGGAAAAGGATTACAATTACAAACACACAGGAACTGTGTAGATTTTATGGAGAAAATAAAGAATTTGCACCATGATGGATTACAAATTGATATCTTGGAATGTAAATGGACTAAATTCACCACAAAAAAGAAGGGCAACATTTCATTGGATAAAAAAAAAAGTGTAATATAGTTTGTTTACAAAAAGTGCATATTAGACAAAAGGAATTATAAATTTTTATGGAACAAGCAATTGGGACTAGAATTTTATACATTGGGTGAACAGAAGAAGAGATGAGTAATTTTCTATATTAAAAAAGAATTAGACCCAAAATTGATTTTTAAAGATAAAGATGGAAGATACATAGCAGTGGAAATTTTATTGAATGCTAAAAAAACTTTATTGTTGGGACTTTATGCTCCAAATGGTGCAATGGACATTTTCTTTAAAAAATATTACACAACATCTTGATGAAATGACTTACGATCAAATTTTGTTGATGGGGGACTTTAATGGAACAATTCAGAACACAATAGATAGATCTGGGAAGAAAAAAATTGACAAAAAAGGGAAATTGCCAAAATCTTTTTTTGAGTTGGCTAAACAAGAGAATTTGGAGGATATATGGAGGAAGTTCAATCCTGAAGTACGGGACTATATCTTTTCCTCAGCCAGACATAATTCCTTTTTTAGAATTGACATGTTGTGGGGTACCAAAGATTTGAGACTTATAACAAAAAAGATAGAGATTTTACCCAAAATAGGAGCTGATCATAACCCAATAATGTGGATTACAAAATTGTCTTAAAAGTCAAGAAGATGGAGAATAAATGAAGACTTACATCAAAAATAAAGAAATAGTGACATCTTTAGAAAATGAAACTAAAGCTTATTTCCAAGTTAATGATAGAGAAGATACAGAATTTCAGACAGTATGGGATGCCTATAAGGCAGTAATGAGAGGAATATATATAACACTGAATAACAAAGATAAGAGAGTAAAAGATAAACAGATATTGGACATTCAAAATGAAATTAAGAAAAAAGGTGAATTAAGAAAAAGGCAAGGGAAAAAGAAAATTATAAGGGAGATCACAATACTGCAAACACAAATGAGACATTTGTTAAATAAGGAAATGGAATGGAATCTGAAAAAATTACAACAGAAATCTTTTGAGGGAGCAAACAAACCTGGAAAGTACTTGGCCTGGCAATTGAAGAAAAAGAGAGAAAGTAAAATTATTAACAAAATTGTGGTTGATGAAAAAGAGATGGTGGACCAAGAAGGAATAAAGAGAGAATTTTTAAGTACTATGCTAATTTATTTAAGGGTGTTAAAGTAAAGAAAGAAAGGATCGAAACGTATTTGCAAAAGATTAAAATAGCGCCGTTAACTGAATATATAGAAAAATTTTTGAATGATCCAATTGAAGAAATAGAAATTGAAGCAGCGATTAATGTAATGAAAATTGGGAAGGCATCTGGACCAGATGGATATACGGCAAAAAATTTTATAATACTTAAAGAACAATTAGTACCAAAACTTCAAAAGTTGATGAATGCGATAAGATTAAATGGGAAAATACCCAATACATGGAAAGAAGCTGTAATTTCATTGATTCCAAAGGAAGATAGAGATGTCATGAATGTAAAGAATTATAGACCAGTTTCATTATTAAATAATGATTATAAGATATACACAAGAATGCTGGCAGAATGGCTTAAACAATATTTAATAAATTTTATAAAGGAAGATCAAGCGGGTTTCCTCCCTAAAAGGTAAATAAGAGACAATATTGGAACTGTTGTAAATATTGTAGAATATTATGAAAGATATCCAGAGAAGGAAGTTGCATTATTTTTTGTAGATGCAGAGAAGCGTTTGATAATCTGAACTGGGACTTTATGTTTGCAGTAATGGAAAAAAATAAGTTGGAGGAAAACTTTATAAGAATGATAAAGGCAATATATACTGAACAAAGTGCAAGGCTATGTATAAATGCAGATCTTACAGATGAAATGAAAATTAGCAAAGACACAAGACAAGGTTGTCCGCTTTCGCCATTGTTGTTTATAATGACTCTTGAAAACTTATTGATGCAAATACAAGATGATGAAGAAATAGAAGGAATAAGAATTAAAGGATTTACCTATAAATATAGAGCATTTGCAGATGATATAATGTTTATAAATGAAAATCCTATACAAGTAACACCTTTGTTGTTAGCTAAAATACAAAATTTTGGAGAATTGGCGGGACTTTATGTTAATAAAGAAAAATAAAAACTTTTATGTAAAAATATGCAAGTAAATAAACAAAAGGAACTGCAGAGGCTAACGGGATGTGAGGTTACCTCTAAAGTAAAATATTTGGGTGTGGAAATAACAATGAAGAACATGGATTTGTTTAAAAATAATTATGAAAAGTTATGGCGTAAAATGGATGAAGATATGATAAAGTGGAATAAGCTAATTTGTCATTGCTTAGGAGAATAGCTGCAATTAAGATGAACATTTTGCTGAGAATAATGTATTTATTTCAAACTATCCCGATTGTGAAAGACAGCAAACAATTTAATAAATGGCAAAGGAAGATTTCAGAATTTATAAGGGCTGGAAAGAAACCAAGGATTAAAATGAAAGTTTTAACAGATGCTAAAGAAAGAGGAGGATTCCAATTACCAGATTTAAGACTATATCATGAAGCAGTTTGTTTGATGTGGATAAAAGATTGGGTGACGTTATTGAATAAAAAACTTTTAACGTTGAAAGGTCATGGAAATAAATTCGGCTGGCATGCTTATATGTACTATGGGAAGAAAAAGATGGAGGTTTTTTCTCTCACCATTACATAAGAAATAACTTGTTAAATATTTGGATGAAGTATAAGAAACATGGTGATGAGAGAAAACCACTATGGATAGTGCCTACAGAAGTAATAAAAATACCAGCTGAGTTAGAAGGAAAATGGATGTCATACAATCAATTACTAAAAATACAAAGCGGTAAAATATAGTTGAAAACTGCTGAGGAGTTGAATTATAAGTATGATTGGTTTCAAATGCAACAAAGAGCTTGGTGGAAAGTGATCTTAAAACTGAAGGAATAAGACGAGAACACACAGAAATGGAAAAAGTTCTGCTTGGAGATAATGAAAAATTAATTTCGAAAATTTATGTTGCTTTTAAAATGGTCTACGGAAGATGAAGTAGTGAAATCTCAAATTATTAAGTGGGCAATTAATGTAAATAAAGAAATACAGATGGATACACGGGAATATTTGTGGAAGAACTCTATGAAACTCTCAACATGTCAGAGTATCAAAGAAAACTGTTTTAAGATGATGTGTAGATGGTATATGACTCCTAAAAAGTTGGCAAAGATGAATAATAAGATGCCAGATAGATGATGGAAATGTAAAAAACATGAAGGTTCTTTCTACCATATGTGGTGGACTTGTGAAAGAGTGAAAAAGTATTGGCAGATGATTCAACAAGAGATTTCTAAGATCTTGGGATACAAATTTAACAAAGTTGCAGAGACTTTTCTGTTGGGATTACAAATGGAAACATTTCCAAAAGAAGATAGGACTTTAATCTGGTACTTGCTCTCAGCTGCTAGGACAATGTATGTGCAGTTGTGGAAGCAAGAAAAATACCAGAGAAATGGGATTGGATTGTTAAAGTTATGACATGGAGTGAAATGGACAAGTTAACAAGAACCTTAAGACTATGATTTAGAAGTATTTAAGATGGAGTGGAAAAAGTTCAGAAGATACGTAGAAAAAGAGTGGAAAATAAAAGGACATTGGACAATTTTTGACAATGATTAAGTATAAGAGGAAGGAGGATATGAATTTTGGTTCTTATTAATTAAGGTTACCTTTAATACAAATATTTTAAGTATAGTACACCGGCGGGGGTCAAGTAACAGGGGGAGGGGTGGGTAGAAAATAATATATGGGATAGAGGGAAAAGTAGTTATTAATGATGAAAGAAATTGAATATATTACCATATGTTACTAATATAATTGTTTGAAACAGGGGGGGGGGGAAGAAAGTTATAGCATTTAGATATATTTAACTGGGCTGGAAAGTAGTCAGCATCCAACATGGTGCTGTCTTTATAATTTTTCTGTTTGCTTAGTATAAGGGTTGCCAAATTCCCAGCTTGCTTTTAAAAAGAGAATGGTAGGAGGCAGCTGAAGGTTTGGGACAGGGAAACCCTTTCTGTATTATAATCATAATCTTTTGTGCACAAAGATCAATGTTTACAAAGCGGTTGTGATGACAACCCTCATCTACGGCTCCGAATCATGGGTTTTATACCGTCATCACCTGTGACTCCTTGAGCGCTTTCATCAGCGCTGCCTTCGCACCATCCTCAACATCCACTGGAGTGACTTTGTGACCAACACTGAAGTCCTCAAGAGGGCGGAGGTTACAAGCATTGAGGCACTGCTGTTGAAGACGCAGCTGCGCTGGGCAGGGCATATTTCTAGGATGGAAATCCACCGCCTTCCCAAGATTGCTCTGTATGGTGAACTTTCCACCGGCCATCAAAATAGAGGGGCACCAAAGAAGAGGTACAAGGACTCCTTGAAGAAATCCCTTGGCACCTGTCGCATCAACCATCACCAGTGGTCTGACCTAGCCTCAGATCGCAAAGCATGGAGGCACACCATCCACCAGGCTGTCTCTTCCTTTGAGAAAGCACGCATAGCTGGTCTTGAGGACAAAAGGAGATTGAGGAAGAATCGCACTGCTACAGCACCAACCCCAAATCAGACTTTTCCCTGCAGCCACTGTGGCCGGATCTGCTTGTCCCGCATTGGTCTTGTCAGCCACCAGCGAGCCTGCAGCAGACGTGGACTACTGCACCCTTCTTAAATCTTCGTTCGCGAAGTCAAGCCGAGAGAGAATCATAATCTACTACATCAGGACATGCAAGTTATATTAAAAGAATATTAGGTGTATAAAATGTGGCAGCAACGCATTTAAACTTGTATCATGCAATGTATGGTAAAATCGAATTTACCGCTTGAGTTCTGTAAAAACCAGCCCTTTTCTCGTGACTGGCTGCATACCACAGTGTTTCTTTTCTATTATACATGATCATACAAAAAAGAAAGAAATTTGAGACTGGAACGTGAAGTAAAAGAAAGTAATTAGAAATTGAGACAAGGTTGGGACGAAGACTGAGATAAGAAATGTGGGTGTGTCTTGGTACCATTACTACTTTCTGGGGGTTTTTTGCTTCTCTTTTATTTCTCTTGTGTGTGTGTGACTGTTTAAGGGGTTTTGAAAGAATTGTCAGAGGAGCTAGAGATGCTTATAAGCACAGTTTGAGAGTTGGTGAGCTATAAAACAGATACCAAAACTATGCTGAGGTATTGATACATGGATATATTGAAATATTGGATTATCTGAAATATTGAAACCCGGTGAAATATTGAAATTTCTGAATTACTGCAGTAAAGGTAATCATATTAACAATATTGGTACATATTGGTGGTTAAATATATACTGTCACCTGACAGAGAATTTGAAGCAATTTTGGAGCTGGTAATTAGGGTACCTAGAGATGCTTAAGCCCCTTATATTTCCAATCAGAGATACTGACCTAATCATTCCATTAAAATGAGCAAACCTAATAAGCCAGTCCCTTCCCCTGGGACACAAAAATCAGTTGGGGCCTCAGTAGGGACTTCAATATCCCAAGACACTCTTAAGGAAATGCAGAGTAACATGCAGGCTTATTTTATGGCAGCACTAAACCAAGTACAGAGTAATATAATTGACCAGATAGTTAATAAAAGGCTGGAAATGGTGGAATCCACACAAAAACTAGTACAAAACAGGATAACTAAATTAGAGCTTGACAGTGCAGCCTTAGTCCTAAGATTCCAAAATGTTCCTGAACAAAAATCTGAAGATCTAACATGCAAAATGTGTGACGCATTGGCACCAGTAATAGATCTAGAGCCCTCTGAGTTAGAAAAGAAATAGATCATGTACAGAGGGTCAGCACGGTTTATTCAAAAAATCACTCACTCCCTAAGGAGGTTCATGTCAGGTTCAACAGAAGACAAGTCAAAGAGACAATAATAATAGTAATAATAATAATACATTTTATTTATATCCCGCCCTCCCCACCGAAGCAGGCGGGGAATGTCTGTAAAGGCCAAGATTTAAAAGTAGAGGAAAAAGCCATGAGAATTTTACGAGAAGTCCCATGGCAGGTGCGAAAAAGAAGACAGGACTACAAGCAATTGGCAGAGTTCTTGCAAGAGAAATCAATATCTTATAGATGGTTCTTCTCAGAAGAGCTGTTATTTACATACCAAGAACAAAGATATAAAATTGACTCTATATTTAAATTAGAGGAATTTATGGATAGAAACAACATTAAAAAGAGCAGGTACAAAGAGGGAAGGACTCATAGAGATACTAAGAAGGGGCAGGAGAAAGGAGAGAGACAAGGCTTCACAGAAGAATCATCAGAAGAGGGAAAAGATTCTGAGAAAGAAAGGGGAGCATGCAGATCTATGGAAACAAGACTGCAAAAGACGAAGAAGTCGAACATAAACGGTAATAAAGAGCACCAGACATAATGGAGAGTAGCCAATTGAAACTTTTGTCGGTTAACATCAATGGGTTTAATGTACCACAGAAAAGAAGGAAGACATTTTTACAACTTTCTAGACTGAAAGCTGATATCATATGCCTCCAGGAAGTACATATTAGAGAAAAGGATAAACACCTATTAGAAAACAAAAAAATAGGAAAAATACACATGGCATTGAACCCTAAAAAGAAAAAAATAGGGGTGGCCATATATGGTAATGAAAGATTTGAATCAAAATGTGTCTACGCTGCAGAGGATGGGAGATCTCTTTTTGTTGAATTACAGAGAGGACAGCAAAAAATACTGATTGTAAATGTTTATACACCAAATGAAAACCAGAAACCTTTTTACAGCAAATTGCAACAAGTATTACAGTTGTATGATTATGAAAATATTTGTGTAATAGGGGACTTTAATGCTGTTTTTGATAACATCAAGACAGAAAGCACAGTAGACAAGTAAAGACAAAAGGTCAATTATTATCTAAAAATTTTATGAAAATGGCGGAAGAATATAAGATGTTGGATGCCTGGAGAACCCAGAATCCGTCAGCAAGAGATTTCACGTTTTACTCAAGAAAGGCATGAATCTTGGCCCCGAATTGACATGGCATGACTCACTATGGGAATGATGAGAGATCTTTTAGATGTCCAGATTTTGGCAAGAACATTTGCAGACCATAACCCTCTGCTATTAAGGTGGAAGGGCGAACCTCGAAATACAAGGTGGAGGTTAAATACTTTACTGCTGCACGATGAACAATTTGTTTCTGAAGTGGGAAAAGAAATGAGATTCTTCTTTAAAACTAACACGCCAGAGGAGACATCGCCAAATATAATCTGGGTTACCAGCAAAGTTTATTTTAGAGAACTGGCGATTAAGTATAATTCATGGCAGAAGAAACTGAAGAAGAAAAAATATGAAGCATTATGCGCTGCTGTCAAAATTAAGGGGGTCCTTTTTCCCTTAAAAAGAACCCTAATATTAAGAACCTGAAGAAGGAGATAAAGCTCCTTAAGAACATAAGAACATAAGAACATAAGAGAAGCCATGTTAGATCAGGCCAATGGCCCATCCAGTCCAACATTCTGTGTCACACAGCGGCCAAATATATATATATATATATATATATATATACACACACACACACACACTGTGACTAATAGCCACTGATGGACCTCTGCTCCATATTTTTATCTAACCCCTTCTTGAAGGTGGCTATGCTTGTGGACGCCACCACCTCCTGTGGCAGTGAATTCCACATGTTAATCACCCTTTGGGTGAAAAAGTACTTCCTTTTATCCGTTTTAACCTGTCTGCTCAGCAATTTCATCGAATGCCCACGAGTTCTTGTATTGTGAGAAAGGGAGAAAAGTACTTCTTTCTCTACTTTCTCCATCCCATGCATTATCTTGTAAACTTCTATCATGTCACCCCTCAGTCGACGTTTCTCCAAGCTAAAGAGCCCTAAACGTTTCAACCTTTCTTCATAGGGAAGGTGTTCCAGCCCTTTAATCATTTTAGTTGCCCTTTTCTGAACTTTCTCCAATGCTATAATATCCTTTTTGAGGTGCGGCGACCAGAACTGCACACAGTACTCCAAATGAGACCGCACCATCGATTTATACAGAGGCATTATGATACTGGCTGATTTGTTTTCAATTCCTTCAACACCAGATGAACTTCTTGTACCTAGATGAAATGGCAAAAAAGATTAAATATACAGTCAAAGCTAAATTAAGGAAAGAGAAAGAGAAAAGCCAAATACTTTCATTAAAAGATAAAAAGGGTAAAGAGAAGTTTAAAAATAGTGAGATGACTGAAATAATTAAAGACTTCTACAAGGAATTGTATGGGAAAACAGAGATTCAGGTGAATGATCAGATTGAATATTTACAAACCCAGGACCTTCCTAGCATAAATGCAGACCAAAGAAAGATATTAAATAACCTGATAACGATACAAGAAATTAAAGCCTTATCCTCTATGAAGAAAGGGAGATCACCAGGGCCTGATGGTATCCCATTAAAATTTCATACCACATTTGAAGATTACATACTAATGCCTTTTAAAAGACTGACAGAATATATATATATATATATACCTGAGACCTGGAAGGAAGCAAACAAGGAAGGAAGGAAGGAAGTTTTAGTATGTATGTACTGTATGTAATGTCTGTTATCTGTTATTTCTTTGGGGGTTTTTAATAAATAAATATTAACACTGATAATGCTTTCAGAGAAGGACAAGGAAGATAGCAACAAGCCTAAAGCAGTTTGCAATCTAATTATCAGCTGTGTGAATACTTAAACACATACAACATGCACAATCTAAGATTTGTTTTTTGGAATAGGTAGTTGATTTTTATGGGAGGGATGTTCCTCCCCCCAGCTCTGCAGAACAATTCAGGGACAAGAATATTTTTTCAACAAAACACACAATGCTAACACACATTAAAATGTTTATTCAACTGTTGCACTTAAGTAAGTTAAAATTGTGCCACAGAGTATGGGTATGTGTGTGCTGTATTACTATATAAATTGTTTAGATATCAACACCTAGATCACTGTTAGCGCCTGGCAAAAGCTAAAGAATAGTATTACAAAAGAATCACTCAGCATTCACCCAACAAGATGGCAAAAGGTGTGTGTGTTATGAAGGAAACATAGTTCAAACACTGCAAATACTGTAAACAAGCAAAAACACCAACTGCTTTGCCTGGAAATGATGTTGCTGCAACTTAGATTTTTGAAGGAACTTGCAGATGTGGGACAGAGAGGGAAATGGAATGGGGTGTGTGTGAAATATATGTAATACTCACTTTCATATTAAGCCTAAAATTATTTTGCTGCTTCCACTTTTCTAACAAACCTAACTTTATTTTTGCTGCTTTAATATAAAATGCACAATGTATAACATAAGTATGTACAATTGTATGACTTGGCATATTTAAGGCACTAAAAAGTATAAATTCCTTCGTTTTTTACAAGTAAATATACCAATACTAAATCAAGAGAGAGCTGCAAATTGCAATGTCATATGTTATCTTAGTACATTTCAGGGTTTTTTTTTAAAAAAGGTAAAGGTAGTCCCCTGTGCAAGCCCCAGTCGTTTCCAACTCTGGGGTGAGGTCGCATCACATTTTCACAGCAGACTTTTTGTGGGGTGTTTTACATTGCCTTCCCCAGTCATCTACACTTTCCCCCCAGCAAGCTGGGTACTCATTTTTACTGACCTCGGAAACATGGAAGGATGAGTCAACCTTGAGCCGGCTACCTGAACCTAGCTTCCACCAGGGTCGAACTCAGGTCATGAGCAGAGCTTCGACTGCAGTACTACAGCTTTACCACTCTGTGCCATGGGGCTCTATTTCATTTTATATAATTTATCCAACATGAAAACAAGGGCACATCTTCTCTTACCTCTTCATCATGACAAGAAGCAGGGGGCTTTTTATTATCTCTCACTGGTGAAGCAGGGGTGATTCATGAGACTATTTCACAAAGATACTCTTCACTTTCTAGCAGAGATGAAAGTAACTTTTTCTTACCAATATGGTCTCTCTTGGGGGGGCTCTTGACAGAAGATGTTACCATTTTGGCTAGGGCTTTTTTTGTATCAGGAATTCCTTTGCATATTAGGCCACACACTCCTGATGTAGCCAGTCCTCCAAGAGCTTACAGGGCTCTTAGTACAGGGCCTATCGTAAGCTCTAGGAGTATTGACTACATCAGGGGTGTGTGGCCTAATATGCAAAGGAGTTCCTGCTACCAAAAAAGCCCTGACTTTGGCTTTACTCTGTACCAACTTATACCTGTGTACTCTCACCCCTGCTCAGATGTAATCTAGGCATGGTTCGATTCCCATCACCACCATCTTGTAATAGCAGCAGCAGCAGTAGTAATAATAACAGTAGTAGAAATATTTGTTTTGTTGTTGTTCAGTCGCACGGTTGAGCCAACTCTTTGCAACTCCATGGACAAAGTCACGCCAGGCCATCCTGTCTTCTACCATCCCCCGATGTCTGCTCAAATTCGTGTTAATTACATCAGTAACACTGTCCAGCCATCTCATCCTTTGCTGTCCCCTTCTTCTTTTGCCTTCTATCTTTCCCAGCATAAGGGTCTTCTCCAGTGAGTGCTCCCTTCTCATTTGGTGGCCAAAGTATTTGAGCTTCAGCATCTGACCTTCCAGGGAACAGTCAGGGTTGATTTCCCTTAGGAATGACTGATTTGATCTTTTTGCAGTCCAAGGGACTCTCAAGATTCTTCTCTTGCACGACAGCTCAAAAGCATCTATTCTTCTACGCTCGGTCTTCCTTATGGTCCAGCTCTCACAGCCATACATTGCTACTGGGAATACCATCACTTTGACTATACAGACTTCTGTTGGCAGGGTGATGTCTCTACTTTTAATTATATCCAGGTTTGCCGTAGCTATCCTCCCAAGGAGCAAACGTCTTTTAATTTCATGGCTACAGTCACCATCTGCAGTGATCTTGGATCCCAGAAATGTGAAGTCTGTCATGACTTCCATGTCTTCTCCTTCTATTTGCCAAGGTGTGATGGGGCCGTATGCCATGATCTTAGTTTTTTTGATGTTGAGTTTCAAGCCTACTTTTGTGCTCTCCTCTTTCACCCTCAACAAGAGGTTCTTTAGGTCCTCCTCACTTTCTGCCATTAGAGTGGTGTCATCTGCATACCTGAGATTGTTGATGTTTTTCCCAGCAATCTTAATTCTGGCTTGTGCTTCATCCAGGCCAGCATTCTGCATGATGTATTCTGCATATAAATTAAATAAGCAGGGTGACAATATACGTACATCCTTGTTGAACCCCCTTTCCTATTCTAAACCAATCAGTTGCTCTATATCCTGACTGTTGCTTCTTGACCCTTATATAGGTTTCTCAGGAGACATGTGAGGTGGGCTGGTACTCCCATCTCTTTAAGAACTTGCCACAGTTTGTTTTAACCCAAACAATCAAAGGCTTTAGCGTAGTCAATGAAGCAGAAATAGATGTTTTTCTGATACCCCTTTGCTTTCTCCATAATCCAGCGAATGTTGGCAATTTGATCTCTAACCTCTAACCTCTACCTCTCTGAAACCCGCTTGAACTTCTGGTAGTTCCTGATCTACATACTGCTGAGGCCTAGCTTGTAGGATCTTTAACATGACCTTGCTGGCATGTGAAATAAGTGCAATGGTGCGATAGTTTGAACATTCTTTGGCATTACCCTTCTTTGGGATTGGAATATAAACTGACCTTTTCCAATCCTGTGACCACTGTTGCGTTTTCCAAATTTGTTGACATAATGTGTTCATCACTTTAACAGCATTGCCTTTTAGGACTTTGAATAGCTCATCTCCGCTCGCTTTGTTGTTAATAATGCTTTCTAAGACCCATTTGACTTCACACTCCAGAATGTCTGGCTCGAGGTCAGCGATTTCACTATCATGGTTGTCAAGGACACTGAGATCCTTCTTGCATAATTCTTCTGTGTATTCTTGCCACCTCTTCCTAATCTCTTCTGCTTCTGTTAGGTCCCTACCGTTTTTGTCCTTTATCATGGCCACCTTCATAGAAATATAGAATCATAGAAATAGCTAAACTAATATATAACACACAAAGGAAGTACACAAAGAACAGCTTATCTGCAACTATGCCTCTTGTTTAGATAGTAGGTTCATCATGGCAGTTTGGTGTAGTGGTTAAGTGCGCGGACTCTTATCTGAGAGAAACAGGTTTGATTCCCCACTCCTCCACATGCACCTGCTGATGTGACCTTGAGTCAGTCACAAGTTCTCAGCAAAGCTGTTCCTCTCAAGAGCGGTTTCTGTAAGAACTCTCTCAGCCCCACCAACCACACAGGGTGTCTGTTGTGGGGAGGGGAAGGGAAAGGAGATTATAAAACTTTTTGGGGTATTGAAGGGCAGGGTATAAATCCAATCCGCTCCATCTCTTCCTCCTTCTCTTCTTCTTTTTCATAATACATGCTGTCTTAATAACTATCATATTCAGTAGCTGCTAGCTGTTATTAAGTAAGAACAAGATCAAGACATGTTAAATTGAGCATGACTTTGCTATTACAACTTGTGCTGAACAATGAAACAATGAAAAGCAGTTCTATCAGGTTTGCTGGTTTGACTGTGAAGACAAAGAAAACATTCATGGCCAGCATGCACATGATCTGAGCACTCTAACAGCATTTGGCCAACTCAGTAAAGTATTAAACACATTAGAAAAATGACAACACAACATGCAGCCCTGCTAAATACAGCTAATCAGTCCCAAGGCAACAGATTTTTGCAAGCAATCTTCCTGAAAGTCATGGGCATAATGAATAGAATATTTTAAAAGTAAATATTTGTTATGCCAAGACATTATCAATTGGCTTTACATTTTAAGGCCACAGTATAGTTCAAGGTATATTATATATTAGTTTAGCTATTTACGACTTGAGTTTTCAGCTTACCCCATTCCATTTGAAGTCTTTTTCATCACTGAGATAATTATTTGTCATCTCCTTCTTCCAGTTCCTTCTTACTATACCTCTCCAGTGTGTTGAAAATGGCAATTTAAGGTTGCTTATGCATGAAAGTTTTGATCCAGTTTTAGGGCTAAACTGAAGTGGATTTTTTTTGTAGTTGTTTTTAAGGGGGGGGCATTCTCCTTGGTTCAAGGTGGCTTACAATCATAATTAAAACATCCTCAGCTAAAACTAAAGATAAAATAACAAGCCCCAAATCCCTCCCCACCTTAAAAGATTGTTGCAGTTCAAACCCACTAAAATGTCCTGACAAACAGGCCTTGCATTGCTTCTAAAAAATCTCCCTGAAGAGGTGAGAGAGCCTCCTTCCTTGGCCCATTCCAAACAGCCAAAGTCAGGATTGGAAAAGCTCTAGTCAGTACTATATAGGACACCCTAAGTCATGGGATAGCCAGAAGATGTCTGCCTGATGACCATAACTGGCGCACAGGGAACATATGGAAGGACATAATCCTTCAAATATGTGGACCCTAATTTGTGAAGGGTTTGTGAAGATTGTCCCCTGTCCAACTTAAAATGAAGATCATCAAACAGTATGATAAAAGCCATCTCAGTATAAACATAGGCTTGAAACTAGATTGAAAGGTATCAAGGGCAGACATGTCATCCAGGAAACCCTAGAGTTGTTCTGCCACCAGATACTCTATATAACTTCCATAGAAAAGGCAAACAGGAGACTCTCCTATAATTGGCCAGCTTATCCCTAACAACTGATTTTTTTTAGCAGAGATCTAATAACTGCCTCCTTCAAAGGGTTAAGGGAAGCCTGCTTAGTCACAGAGGAGTTGATTTTCACTAATGATTTCAATGCATTTTCCTGGCAAGACTTTAAAAGCCATAATAGGCATGAGTCCAGAACACACTCCCAAGGACATGTCAATATCCAAAGGCAGGATCAATCTGAAACTATCCATAACAAAAGGACAAGGAAATGCTTCTGACACCTCAGATCTTGGATCTGCCCTCAACCTGGCCTCTGTGTTGGTGTAAATGAAAGAGATTTTGTTAGCAAAGAGTCTTGCAAAAACATCACAGCTGAGGGCCAAATTTTCATTGCCTGCAGGGTTGGACTGAGGTGTTATAAAGTCATGTACCCCTTCAAACAATTGAGTGGGATGAGAGTCTGCTAACACAATGGTGTCAGAGAAGAAAACCTTCATTGCCATCACCATCACCTCATGGGCCTGAAAATTGGCTTTATAACTTGCTCTGATTCATCCTGAGTCTTCTCTTAATGTTGCTCTAGTTGTCTTCCAGTCCACTTCATGTCACCCATGGTAAATCAAAGAGCTGGGGACCTCACAGAGTGTGGAAAGGATGCCAAGAAGAAACTCTGTTTATAGCCCCAGTCAGCCCATCATTCTCTACAGCTATAAGGGCTTCTATAGAGTCAGTAAGGAGGCTTTCAAAATCTTCCAGAGCCACCTGGAAACTAAGGCAGTGTATCATCTGAATCAGTCCACTGCCTTTGCAGGGAGGAGACAACAAAAGCAACCATACCTTCAGAAAACAGTGATCTGACCATGATAAGCCCCCTAATCAGATCACTAGCAGAAAAGTGCAGAAAAGAAGGTCCAGCTCTTGTTCTTTTTCACATGTTGGGCTCATTACTCTGAGACAGACCCATAGTTGTCATGGTGCCATGAGGTCCTGAGCCTGTCTGTCTTGAAGTATAGTCCCCCAAGGACAATCACCAAGTCCTATAATGCCTCCATTAGCTTAGCCAGAGGTCCTGCTTGTAAACTAGGCGGATGGTATTCCAGCAGGATCCCTAATTTGTCCCTCATGCTCAACACAAGGTACATACAATCAAAACCAGCCCTTGTCTGTACCAGGTACCTAGTGACAGATAAATGTTCATGGAGAATAAATGCTACCGGCCCTTTTTCATAGACCTGATATTGCACAACACTAAGGTTGAAGTGCAGCCACCTAACAAAGTTTCTCCACCCACAT
Organism: Heteronotia binoei; assembly: GCF_032191835.1. Classification (NCBI taxonomy): domain Eukaryota; kingdom Metazoa; phylum Chordata; class Lepidosauria; order Squamata; family Gekkonidae; genus Heteronotia; species Heteronotia binoei. Next base: position 63,613,946 of record NC_083229.1, read on the forward strand.
TTTGAGGGATGGCCCAGAGATTAAACACACAGTGAGCATCGGAGACTTCCAGGCTACATCGCCTTGCTAGCAGGTGGATTTGTGAGTTTTCCTGCTTGCAACTCCCCCTGATTGGGCAGGGGGACGGGTGCCACAGATGTGACACCCCCAAAGAGACCCTGGGGGGGTCTCTTAGGCATGGGGCTTTCACAGTGGAATGGGGGCACAACAGCAGTTGCTCCTGTTCCTTCTGTGTCCTCTGATGCTCTTCCCGTTGCGACCGCTAATACAGTAGCAAGAGGCGAACGCTCGATTGCTTGCCTTTCTTTTCTTTAACAAGCTTTTGATCTATCACCCCTCTATCCCAAGCATGACAAATCTGCAATGAAAGTAAGTTTGCTTCCAATTGCCAAGGGCTAATAGGTCCTTTTTACATTCTAATGACTTAGTAGTTCAAAGGAAGGGAAAGAGATCGATATCTCTAATTTCCCTGTGAATGAGGCCGTGGAAAGTCAAAGAACACCTTTAAATACTGAAAACAATTTGAATTAATCGGAATATGGACATTTAAATCGACCCAGATCATAATTGGATATTTATTAGACTATTATTTGGCTGCAATACAGTCTGAACAAAATAATAATAATAACTTTTTATTTATATCCCGCCCTCCCCACATGGCAGGCTCAGGGCGGCTTACAACACATAAATACAGTATACAATAAAACCATAATACATAATAATACATTTAGATAAAAGCATCATTTAAAACAGCTTATATTAAATTAAATTAACATTAAGGTGCTATAACATAGATCTTATGAAATTTAGTGGCTAATAACATCTTCAGCGTATCTATCTTATCTCAGCATTAAGTGAAGGCCAATTTAAATAGAATGGTCTTGCAGGCCCTGCGGAACTGGTCCAAGCATTGCAGGGCCCGCACTTCCTCCAGGAGTTGGTTCCACAGTAGTGGAGCTGTGACAGAGAAGGCCCGTTCCCGGGTAGTCTTCAGTCTGGCCTCCTTTGGCCCAGGGATATTCAACTGGTTCTTTCCAGCTGACCTCAGCACTCTCTGGGGTTCATATGGGGAGAGACAGTCCCTCAGGTAGGCAGGTCCTCGGCCATATAGGGCTTTAAAGGTAATGACCAGCACTTTGTAACGAACCCGGTATACCACTGGCAGCCAGTGCAGTTCGCGCAGCCCCGGCCGTATATGCTCCCATCCCGGGAGTCCCAACAACAGCCTAGCCGCCGCGTTCTGCACCAGCTGCAGCCGCATGGTTCGGCACAAGGGCAGCCCCATGTAGAGGGCGTTACAGTAATCCAATCTCGAGGTGACCGTTGCATGGAACACCATTGCTAGGTCCCGGCGCTCAAGAAAGGGGGCCAGCTGCTTTGCCTGGCGAAGATGAAAAAACGCGGACTTGGCAGTGGCTGCTATCTGTGCCTCCATTGACAATGTAGGCTCCAGAAGAACCCCCAAGCTCTTGACCCTGTGGGCTGCTTTCAGCGGCACACCGTCAAAAACCGGAAGAGGGATTTCCCTTCCCAGGGCACCGCGGTCCAAGCAAAGGACCTCTGTCTTCGTTGGATTCAACTTCAACCTGCTCAGCCTGAGCCATCCTGCCACAGCCTGCAATGCTAAGTCCAGATTTTTCGGAATACAGTCAGGCCGACCGTCCATTAGTAGATAGAGCTGGGTGTCATCTGCATATTGATGGCACCCAAGCCCAAATCTCCGGGCAATCTGGGCATGGGGGCGCATGTAGATGTTAAATAACATCGGAGAGAGAACTGCTCCCTGCGGGATTCCACACACTAGTGAGTGCCTCTGGGACAGCTCTCTCCCAATTGCCACCCTTTGTCCCCATCCATCAAGGAAGGAGGAAAGCCACTGCAAGGCCAACCTCCTAATCCCTGCGTCAGTAAGCCGGCAGGTCAGTAACTGATGGTTGACCGTGTTGAACGCAGCTGACAGATCTAACAGCATCAGCACCGCCACGCCGCCTCGATCCAGATGCCGCTGGAGGTAATCTACTAAGGCGACCAGCATGGTCTCCGTCCCATAACCCGGACGAAAGCCGGACTGGTGGGAATCTAAGATGAGATACCTGTTAGAGGTATTTTTCCTTGTTGTCTGATCTGAAATTCATAAGTTAACATCTAAAACTTCAGTTGGAGGAAACTGAGGACGGGCTATCTGAGACTCTGAGCTACTTTTTAATCAGGATTAATGGACTGAGGACTTCTGGTGGGAGATTCCAACAGAGCTGTCATCTCCTGAACAAGGAGAAAACTTAATTCTTTGTTCGGGGTAGAAAGAAGCTTTTATAGACTTCATGCCTGCATCTCTCAGATAGAGATTTGCCCAGGATTATGTGCAAAATACTTGAGCCGTGTGATCTCAGCTGATGTTTGGTCCCAGAGGGGATCTTTCTGAAGCTTTGACAGTGGCGTCGTTCAGCATCTACAAAGGATTAAGAGCCATTTAATTGGCATAAGCCTGTTTGGAACCCACTTTCTTTTGGGACTGATTAACTTTTGAGAAGCATCAAGACCGAAGTTAAGAGGCATAGCCGTTAAGGTACTTTGATCTTAATCTATCACTCTGTGACTTTTCTAAACTAATCTAAATAACATTGGAAGGTTGGAAGACTTGAATAATTAAGAAAGGAAGGGGTGGAAAAGGAAATTTGAAACTTGGACTCTGTTAAACTAAAGACTTTGATAGATTTTGGGAAAGTAAAGAATTGTTTTGAATATCTGAGGTCACTGACGTAGGCTGTGGTGTTATGGCTGCGAACTTGCAATTAACATAACAAGCCTTTAAAGACTGCGATATTTGGAGAATGAGAGCTGGGCTCAGTGAACCAGGAAGTAATAGCTGGAGGTGCACTGGCAAAAGAACGCGATATTTGGAGAACGTGAACTGGGCTCAGTGAACAAGGAAATAAAAAACTGAAGGTGAGAGGAGCAAGAAGAAGGTCTTGGCTAGGGATTTTTAGCCATAGAGAAATTGTGATCGCCATTTTGAAAAAGGGAAAAGTGCCAAAAACTGTTAAAAATCAATATCTCAGCCCAGGAAGGTAGGAGAAAGGCGAAATTAGTCTTATTTTAAACAGCAAGTTTTAAGCTACTGGACTTGGTGCTGGATTTAGAATTTGAGTCTTTGGATTTTTTGGAGGGTTTTTTTTTTATGTCAGAAGAAAGATTACTCGTGCAAGGTCTCATTCTTTGGACAAAATGCAAAGTCAGTTTGATACCATGGAAGCCAGGATTATGAAAGGCGTGGAGAAGATGTTAACAGCTTGCAAAAAAGAACTCAAGAAGGACATTGGAGACCTTAAAAAAGAAGTTGAAGATTTTAAAAATGAGCTGGGTATGGTTACAAACAGAGTCAAGGAGGTTGAGGAGAAAGTTGATGTGCATGCTTCCACCTTACTAAAGCTTCAAGAGAAGGTGACAGTTTATGACTGCAAATTAATGGAAACTCAAGTGCATCTGAGAGGAATACCTGAAGGGGAGGGAACTGATTTAATGGACTATACGGTGAAAATAATTGCTGATTATTTAGAGGAAGATCCTGAAAGGTCCAGAAATATGATTGATAGTATTTATAGAGTTAATTCATCATATGCAAAAGACAAAGGCCTACCAAGAGATATAGTTATAAAACTAAGAACAAAAGACATGGCGGGAAAAATTGTGAATAAAAATTTTCAAAAAGCTTTGATAGTGGAAGGGAGCAGAGTAAAAATAATGAAAGAACTGCCAAGACAAGTGATAAATGACAGGAAGAAATACAAGAGGTTAACAGAGAGGTTACGTGCAGAGGGAACGAGATACAGATGGATAATACCTAAAAGTTTGGGCTTTGAGTTACGTGGAAGAAGGATAACAATAAGAAATGAGCAGGAAATGTGTAGCTTTTTCGAAGAAAATAAAGACTGCATCATAATGGAGTACAAATTATTATCTTGGAATATAAATGAACTAAATTCACCACAAAAAAGAAAAGCAACATTTCATTGGATTAAAAAACAAAAATGTAATATAATTTGTCTACAGGAAGTTTATATACACCAAAAGGATTATAAATTTTTGTGGAATAAACAATTGGGATTAGAATTTTTTTCATTGGCGGATTAAAAGAAAAGGGGTGTGGTCTTCTACATTAAGGAACAATTAGGACCAAAATTGATATTTAAAGATAAAGATGGAAGATATATAGCAGTGGAAGTGATGATGGATGCAAAGAAAATGTTGTTGTTAGGACTAATGGAGCAAAAGATGCTTTTTTAAAAGACATTAATGAAGTGACATTGGATGAAGTGTCTTATGATCAGATTTTGATGAAGGGTGATTTCAATGGTACAATACAAAACAATATAGATAGGTCTAGCAAAAAGAATAATAATAAAGAAGGGAGACTGCCAAAATCATTTTTTGAGTTGGTTAAACAAAAAAGTTTGGTAGATATTTGGAGAAAATTTAACCCTGAAGTAAGAGACTATACTTTCTTTTCAGCAAGACATAATACTTTTTCCAGAATAGATATGCTATGGGGCTCTAAAAGTTTGGGCCTCATAACTAGAAAAGTGGAGATTTTACCAAAGATATGTGCAGATCATAATCCAATATTTTGGACTACAAAATTGCAAAGGAAAATAAGAAGATGGAGAATAAATGAGGATTTGCTACAAGACAAAGATATTGTGACTTTTTTAGAAAAAGAAACTACAGCGTTTTTCCAAATAAATGACACTGATGAAATAAAATTCCAGACGGTTTGGGATACTTACAAAGCAGTAATGAGAGGTCTATTGATTACATTGAATAACAAAGATAAGAGGGCTAAAGAAAAGCAGATGTTGGACATACAAAATGAAATAAAGAAAAAAGAAGGGGAATTAAGAAAAAGACCAGGGAAAAAGAAATTAATAAGGGAAATTACTGTATTACAAACTCAAGTAAGACATTTGTTGAATAATTAGAATGGAATTTAAAAAGTTTGCAACAGAAATTGTTTGAGGGTGCGAATAAACCTGGGAAATATTTAGCTTGGCAACTGAAGAAAAAGAAAGAAAAGAAAATTATTAATAAAATTGTGGCCAGCAGAAAAGAGATAGTAGACCAAGAAGGAATCAAAAGAGAATTTTTTAAATATTACACAAATTTATTTAAAGGTGTGAAAACTAAAAAAGAAAAAATAGAAGAGTATTTATGAAATATTAAAATAGCACCCCTGACTGACTATATGAAAAAGATTTTGAATGATCCAATAGAAAAAATTGAAATTGAAGCGGCAATAAATGTAATGAAAGTAGGTAAGGCTCCCGGGCCGGATGGATATACAACTAAATTTTATAAAATTCTCAAAGATGAGATAATACAAAAATTGCAAAAATTGATGAATACGATAAGAATAAAAGGGGAAATTCCAAATACTTGGAAAGAGATCTCACAAATGTAAAGAACTATAGACCAATTTCATTATTAAATAATGATTATAAGATATATACAAGAATCTTGGCAGAACGACTTAAGCAATATTTGACCAATTTTATAAAGAAAGATCAAGCGGGTTTTCTCCCTAAAAGGCAAATAAGAGACAATGTAAGAGCTTTCGCCAGTAGAACTTTCTCCAGTAGAACACGGCACTTGAGACCGAAAGATTCTACAAATCCTAATGATGTTACCAGCCGTGAAAACCTGAAATCTTTGATAATGTAAGAGCTGTTGTAAATATTGTAGAATACTATGAGAAGCATCCAGAAAAAGAGGCGGCATTATTTTTTGTAGATGCAGAAAAAGCTTTTGATAATTTGAACTGGGATTTTATGTTTGCAGTAATGGAAAAAATAAATTTGGGAGAATATTTTATAAGAATGACAAAAGCAATATATACGGATGAAAATGCAAAATTATGTATAAATGCAGACCTTAATGAAGGTAAACAAAGGTACAAGACAAGGATGTCCGCTTTCACCTTTGTTGTTTATAATGACTCTTGAAATTTTGTTAATGCAAATACAAGATGATAAAGAGATAGAAGGACTGAGAATTAGAGGATTTTCTTATAAATATAAGGCATTTGCAGACGATGTTGTGTTCATAATGGAATATGCTCCTCATAGTCCCTTTTTGCCTGCCTGATCACAGTCTTGCATTTGATTGCATTTGATAGTAGAGTCAGCATGCAGGCTTCTCCAGGTGCAGTCACCTCTGCTACCAATTTGTTCGAAATATTTGTCTGAAAAATCAATTTATTTATTTATTTATTTATTTATTTATTTATTTATTTATTTATTTATTTATTTATATCCCGCCCTTCCCAACAAGTGGCTCAGGGCGGCTCACAGCATAAGATTTCACATAGTAACATTTAAGCATAAAACAGTTAAAATTAATTAATACATTTAAATTATAAAATATTTAAAATTATAAAACCTTTAAACCATTTAAAACATTAGGGACAGCAACCTCTAATATAACTACACCTGGATTTCCTGTACCAGCTAGTCATAGGCCAGCCGGAAGAGGGTTATATATCCCAAAACAGTTCAATGGATTGCTGGATCAAAATGAGATTGGGAGTTCTTTAGTATAAAACAAAACATTTCTATAGGGATGGGGACCCGGGAAGAAAATAAAAAACACTATCAGCTACATCTTATCACTAAGAAAGTCACATTGCTAATGGAGATTCTTCTTCTTCTTGACCTCTCTCTACCTAGACAAAGGAAGTCATCTGACTAACTGACCAATAGTGTAAACAAACAAACAGTCCTTTCATGGCTTTTTCTTCTTTGGCAGACAGCCAAGTTCATCTTCCTAGGTCAGGCAGACAATAGAGAACAGGTAAACATTTTAACCCTATAATGACTGGAACTTAGATCATTGCAAAGACATGCAGGACAGTTACGGATTTCCAACAAATACCTCAGGCTTGTTGCAGCACTCATCGTCTCTTCAGTTTGGCCCCTCCTCACTGACCAAATGCACCAAATAACAGCAGAAGGGTGGGAGGACTAGATGGACACTCTTTCTAGGACAGTAACAGGCACCCAGCTTGCTTGACAGGAAAGATGCATTATGGATTTTAAAAGTTTTTATTAGCTTTAAGAATTGGGAATAGGGGATAAAGAAGGGATAAGAAATAAAGGTTACAGACCAGTCTTAATCTGCATAGAGTGTACTTTAAAAAAAATACATCTGCATCTGCTATACTTTCTTAAAATATATGGATTGTCACATATTATTATCTCTTATCTTTACATCATCAACATTTTGATATTTTATATCACAATTTTTCTTGTTAAAACACTTATTGGACTTAACATTTCCAGTAGAAGCAATCTTATAATATGGAATACAGGAAAAAAGAGATATCAGTTCACACCAGAGAATCTTAAGAGCCTTGAGTATCTAGCCAGGCATAGAATTTCAACCAATATTTTCTTGCTTCTTCCTTAGATTTCCCAGCCAACACCTGGGATAAAAAATCCAACTCTGCTATTTCCAGAATTTTCCCCACTGAGTCTATTCTCTTGGGAGTTTCCTGAAGTTTCCATTTCTGTGCCAAAAGAATCCTGGCTGCTGTATTGAAATGTGCCAACAAATGTCTCATCTCTTTGGAATAGTTCTTAGGAAATATGTTCAATAAAAATAGTTCTGGTTTGAACTGAATCTGTTTCTTCATAATCTTCTGTAGTAATTCATGAACCATTTTCCAATATTCCTTCACCATCTCACATGACCACCACATATGATAAAAAGAACCCACCTCTTTAGCACATTTCCAGCATTTGTTAGACATATTAGTATACATCTTACACAACTTTTTGTCAGGCGATGGAGACTCAAGGCGGTATTCATTGAGACAATGTAATACTTTATTGGAAACTCATAGCTGGAAACAAAAGTTGAGACTAATACCTGGGAATGGGAGTCTCTTAGTCTTATGACTCTACATCAAAGCGATATCTAAACAAAGACACTATTCTCAAAACAACAGGGAGTGAAGGTGCAAACTTTCACATGAGAGCTTCTGCTTATCTCTTTGCCTCTGGGAAGATGCTAGCCAGCGGTGGTATCTATTAACGGTCACATGCCTTTGCTCCCTTTACAACCTAAACAAAGTTAACACTTCAAACGTCCCCCCTTTGATATGCATGCTAGCTACAATATAACAAAAGGTTGTGGGTTACTATGGAGAGTCCATTTGGTTAGTATTCTATAATTTCAGTATGATAGAGTTACAGAGCCTGACACTTTTGTGGAGTCATGTACCATCTATAAAACATCTTCTACAAGTTTTCTTTAAAGGTTACTGACCTGGTTAATTTAATATTGAATTTCCACAATCTTTCCCATTCTTCTATGGGACCTGCCAATATGGTTCTGTTTAAGGGCCCGTGTTACTATGTAAACTGACAGAAATAGCATCAGAAATACCATTGCCACTGTCAGATTAAGTTAAATTTAATTATGTACTGACTGGTTTTTAAATAATGTTAATTTTAAAGTTCTATATTTATTGTATTGTATGTTTATGAATGCTGTTAGCTGCCCTGAGCCTGCCTAGGCGGGGAGGGCGGGATATAAATAAAATTTTATTATTATTATTATATTATTATTATTCTAACATAATATTATGACCCAAGTTTTTCGCCCATTGGACCATACAATCTTTTACAACTTCATCTTGCATCTTCATCTGTAGTAGGTATGCATATAGTTTGGAGATTAGCTTTTCTTGAGGAGCTAGAAAAATTTTATCAAATAGATATTGTTCTGTGTTGAAGCCTATCATCTTGTCTTTGACATACCTAGATTCGACTTGCATTCTCAAGCACAAATTCATTTTAATGTCCATGCTTTCTAACTCTTCACTGGTTTTCAGTTGATTGTCTTTTCCCAGCAGGTCATCATATCTATAACTCTGGTTAGGTTTTAAAAGATTTGGATGAGTGAATGCTTCCACTGGAGATACCCATCTTGGAATTTTCTGATAAATTCTCATTTTTAACCATGACCATGTGTGATACAAAGATTTCCAGAACCAATGATTCTTAAAATAAGAATGTTCTTCAAGTCTTTGATACCATAGATATGCATGCCAGCCCAAATTAAGATCATGTCCCTCTAGCAGCAATTGCCTCTTATCATTCAATAGTATCCAGTCTCTTACCCACAAGAGCACAGAAGCTTTGTAGTACAATTACCAATCTGGAAGGCCCATACCTGCTCTCAATTTAGAATCTTGCAGTATCTTTAGTTTGATTCTTGGTTTTTTGCCTTGCCAAATATATTTAGAAACCATCTTATTTAATTCTTGAAAAAACCCACCATTTAAGAATACTGGGATAGTTTGAAATAGAAATAATAGTCTTGGGAGGATATTCATCTTTATTGAAGTTATTCTTCCCGTTAAGGATAAATTCAAATGATGCCATTTTTCCAAGTCTTTTTTAATTTCTTTGACTAGTTTATCATAGTTGTCCATTTTTAAACTGCTACACTTATTTGAAATAAGTACACCTAAATATTTGATTCTTTTCTCATACAAAAACCATGATTTTTGCTGAAAAGATTGAATTTGTTCTATTGTCATATTCTTTGTCAAAATTTTGTTTTGTGGTAGTTGATCTTCAATCCTGCCCAGTGACCAAATTGAGTTATCTTGTTTATAAGACAGTCTATTGAGTCTATCAGTTCCTCTAATATAAAAACTAGGTCAATTTGAATTGTTCGCCTTTTACGACCGCTCCCTTGATACTTGTATCTTCTCTTACCTGATTATTCAATATCTCTAAACATAAAATAAAAAGGAATGGTGACAGTGGGCAGCCTTGTCTTGTCCCCTTCAGAATATTAATTGCTTCTGTTAGTTCACTATTCACCATCACCCTTGCTCTTTGGGAAGAATATATTGATTCTATTGCTCTCAAGAAATTTTCACCACATTTCATCCTTTCAGTTGTAACATAAATTGCCAATTAACGTTATCAAAGGCCTTTTCAGCATCCAAACAAATTAGTGCCAGTTGTTTCTCTGGATGAATCTCATAATATTCCAATGTATTACAAACTGTTCTAACATTATCTTTCAAATATCTTCTGGGAAGGAATCCAGCCTGATCTTGATGTATTGTGGACTGTAGAACTTTCTTCAAATGTTGTGCCAATATTGCAGCAAAGATTTTATAGTCCACATTTAAAAGAGAAATTGGACAATAGTTTTTTATATCTTTGAAATCCGCACCTTCTTTTGGAATTAAGGATATTGTAGCTTCTTGCCATGAAGCTGGTATTTGGCCTTCATCTTGAATCCTTTCAAGGAGACATTTGAATAGTAACAGTAAGGGCTGCTCATAAGCTTTGTAAAATTTCGCAGGTAGTCCATCTGGACCCAAGGCTTTACCATTCTTTTGAGATGCCATTACGTCTCCAAGTTCCCTTATTGTTATTGGTTCATTCAAATTTTTTGTTGTTCTTCTGAAAATTTATTAAGATTATTTTGGTTAATATAATCTTCTAAATCTGTTTTGTGAACTTGTTTATCTTCATATAGTCTTTTATAAAATAGTTCCACAATTTGGCATATCTCCTGTTTTTGAACTTTCTCTTTGTTATTCTCGTCTTTCAAAACCGGTATTATTCTTTTGGCTTTCTCTTTTCTCATTCTATAGGCCAACCACCTTCCAGGTTTATTAGCATGCTTAAAAAAATTTTGTCTGGCATATCTCAATTTTATCTCCATCTTCTCTATGAGTTATAAGTTCAGTTGATGTTGTGTTTCTTTAACCTTAATTTGGAACTCCTGTCTTCAGTTGTGTTTTTAAGTTCTTTTCAGAATCTCCAGCTTGCAATATTAGTTCTTAAAAATTTTCAGTTCTTTCTTTCTTTTTCTTTGCACTATATCTAATTGCAAGGCCCCTGAAGTATGCTTTAGCAGTGTCCCAAACTACTTGCATCTTTACATCTTGTGTTACGTTCTGTTTGAAAAGGGATTCCATTTCAGCCTTAGATTCTTTAAGAAAGTCTTTATCTTTCAGGATAGAAGTATTTAACCTCCATGATCTTCTCATTCGTGTACCTTTGAGCTTTACTGTTACAGGACTATGGTCTGATATGACTTTTGTTTGAATTTCTGTCTCAACTAGATCTTTAACCAAATTTGTAGAGAACCAACACATATCAATTCTTGATCACGTTTGATGACTGGGAGAATAATAAGTCTTTCAGATTTGGATATGTTGTTCTCCATACATCAACCAGATCCAATTCTTCTGCTAGCTTCCAAAAGCTTATTGGCAATTGAAGACTTTTACTTTTGGTATGTTTATGTATTTTTTTGTCTAGTTGTCTGTCAGAAGCTGCATTAAAGTCTCCTATTATACAGTATTCCACATATTCCAAATTTGATAATTTAAGATGTAGATCTTGAAAAAATTTCTCTTGATCATTTGGGGTATAAATATTTGCCAGTAGGATTTTTTTATTGTCCACTGTAATTTCCACTAATAAGGTTCTTCCATCTTCAGAGGTGTACTGTAATTGTGGATTAAATTTATCTTTAATATATATTGCCACTCCCCTTTTCTTTTTATTCATATCTGTTGCTGTAAATAAACCACCAAGTTTCTTATTTTTCAAAAGGTGTTAGTCTTTAGTTAAAATATGGGTTTCTTGTAAACAAATTATATCCATTTCCAATTTTGTCAGATAGCTGAAGGTCTTCCTCCTTTTAACAGGAGAATTGAGTCCATTCACATTAATAGAAATTATTGATGCCATTATGGATTTTTCTTATCACTATCTTTTTTAGTCTGCTGTCTTGTCGGGTATTTCCGTGGTTCATTTGGATTCTCTTCACCAGAGCTTTCTTCTTCCTCTTCATCATCTTTCTTTTCCTTCCCCTCTTTTCCTTTCACTCTATTCAGAAAATTCTGGGCTTTGAAAATGGAGTTTATCCTGTACCTGTTCTCTTGATAAGTAAAAAGAAGTCCTTCCGACATTAGCCATGTATAGGGTATTTCTCTTTCTCTCAGGAAGCTTGTTAAGGCTTGGTATTCTCTCCTCTTTTGTCTCACTGGCTATGGTACCTCTCTCAAAATTTTCACTGTATTTCCAGCTATCATCATTGGTTTGTCTCTTGCTTGCTTCAAAATATCATCTCTGGTCCTCTTTCTTGTAAGCTTAAAGTGAACTTCACTGGGCAGTTTATTCCATCTCATAAAGCTTGATAGCACTCGTCTGACTTGATCAAACTCTTCTTCCATCCTTTGAGGAGTCACCTGTAGAATTTCAGCCAAGGCTTCACTTAATATTTTCTGTAAATCTTCAGTTTTCTCTTCTAATATGTTTTGGAACTTCAGCATATAAGCAGCTCTGTCTATTTCCAATTGCAAGAGTCTGGAATCATGCATATGCTGTTCTTTTCTCAGTTGTTCCACGTTTTGAGTATTATCTGTCACCTGGGCATCTAATGCCTTTGAAGCTTTAAGGTCTCCGCTATCTGTTTGCTGTTCTCTAAAAGCTCTTGCTATCTCTGCCATTTGCTCTCCTATATTATCTACTTTACTAGTCAGCTGTGCTATGGCAGTTAGTAGAGTATTTTGCATCTCTTTCATATCTCCCGGCATCATCGTAAATTTCGCTGGACCAGATGAGGAGCTGGGTTAACGTATTGGTGGTTTACCTTCTTGATTATCTTTTTTTATTATTGTTTCTTTAAAGCCAATTGCAGCTTTATTTTCCATCCTTATTAATAAAATTGCACTCACAGCCACAAGATCCGTATGCTGCCTCTTGAGGATTTGTTTTGGAACTCAGTATTCCTGTTTATAGTAGATAAACTAGTCTCTGTCAGGCAGCATCAATGTTATAGAATGTTTTTTTTAAAAAACCACCTTCTAGCTTCTGTCAACAATTTACCAGACCCAAAACAATGATAAGAGTAATAGTAAACAAAAACTTTTTAGCACAACATCCTTAGTGCCATGAAAGATGCATTATGAAAGCCAGACATGCCTTGGGGAATTCCTAGAGTGCTGTAATGTTGATAAATAACCCTTCCACCTCATTCCCTCCACACACACCCGCCCCAGTCATTTGAGCAGCAGTTGGAATGGGTCAGCATGCACAGGAGTTTGCCAGGCAGAACCAAAAACATGGCAAGACAGTATTGTGAGGGAAATCTTGAAATGTTTAGAGCTCGGTTCCTTAATCAACATGTCACATCACACCAGCTGGATCCACTATAGCATATACAGGCCAGAACAGCTGCTGAAAGGCAAGAAGAGATCTCTCCATTAACAACTTCCCACTATCTCTAATCAGTCTCAGGTGTCTGCCTGAATGGGATCTTCTATGGTCATATTATGAACTATATACTATACATAACACAATGTTGCTGCCAAAACTGTACCTTCATGTCAAGTTCTGCCTCTACTATCATTTCTCCCCAGTAAGTCTATTATCACATTGTAAATTGCCCTACCCTTGCTCCACTAGCAGAGGTAGGAACATATTCCATGGGATGTCTATTCATTTCATGACCAATGAAAGAATGAGGGGAAGCTTTAGACCGAGGGTGTCAAACGCCTAGCCCGTGGACCGAATCTGGCCCACCCAAGAATTTGATCAGGCCCAGGGGACTCTTTTCTCCCCCCCTCCTTCCCCTTCTGTCCTTACCCTTTGAAGCTCCCAGGCACTTACTGTCAGACTCTGTTCATTGATACTATTGCTGAATGCTGATTACTAACCAGATTGATTAACTCACATATATGCTCACTAACATATGCTAGTAAAATAGGAGGGGGGGGAGTAGGGAATAGCCAGAGAATAGCTTCCCAGGGACATCAAAGGTTGTTAAGCATTCTTTAAAGTAGAGAATGCCCGGCAGATTCTCAAGCTGAGTTCAGAGTCAAAGGTAGGAGGAGAACCAATCATGACACAATAAAACTGATATGCCTTCCCAGTTATCAAACAGTTTAAAGCAGATAGATCTTTCCACTGTGTTTCCCCTAATTGTTGCCAGTTTCTCTGTCTTAATTACAGCCCCACAATTTCTATTTACTTATGCAGTCTGTGTGTTTATAGGTTCTGGTGCTTTGCACATTACACAATAACTATTTTACTGATCTCTCTGTGTGAGAGAGTGATTATTAGTTGTATGAGTGAGTGCCTACTAGTTTCTAGTCTAGTGGCACCTTAGTGAACAGCAAGGTTTTTGGGATATAAGCTTTCAAGAGTCAAAGCTCCCTAAAGGCAGGAAAGGAAGCTTTGTCTTGAAAGATACACTTTTAAAAAAATCTTGGTCGTCTCTAGATTGCTACTGGATTCTAATCTAGTTATTCTACTGCAGACTAACAGAGTTACCCAATATTTAGCTAATCTGTAATGTTTTATGTATTCCCTATTCCTTTAACACTAAATTCCACACTCTGGCCGAGGTCAGACGCACATAAACTGATGAGATGGGCATGGATGAAAGCCAGATGCATGTCAGATTTTATGCAGTTCTCCAAACATCAGCATCTGGCAATAGTCGTTGGCTCATTCGTGTCCCGAACTGCCGCGACTGAGACATGGACTTTTTTGATAGTACATTAAATCCGGAATAAGAATGCTTCCGACGACTCCCGCGCATACATTCTATGTTTGAATGCTCCATTGTAGCTAACTCATCGCAAGCGCACATCCGCTACCCTGCGAGAGCCCACTCCAAATGATATCATTGCGCCAGCAATTGTTGACTCAGCCTTCCAACCTTCCGAGGTCAGTAAAATATGTACCTAGCTTGCTGGGGGGGGAAGTGTAATGGCCGGGGAAAGCAATGGCAAACCACCCCGTAAAAGGTCTGCCGTGAAAACTTTGTGAAAGCAGCGTCACCCCAGAGTCGAAAATGACTGGTGCTTGCACAGGGGACTTTTCCTAAATGGGGGGGAGGCAGATCGCCCACCTTTGCTGTCTCCCTGCCAGGGGAGGAGGATGACCCACCTTTGCTGTCTCCCTGCCAGGCGGAGAGACAGCAAAAAGAGGGCAAGCCCAGTTCCACAGTCACTTGGTTGATCACTCTTTTTATTTTAAAGGGTCCCAGGAACCTGTAGGACAATTTCCTAGAGGCTTGTGGTAACGGCAAGTTCTTGGTCAATAGAAAAAACGTCTGTCCCGCTTTGAAATCCCAGCTTGGGCTATGCTTTTTGTCAAACTGGGTTTTGTAATCCCTCTTTGCCATTTCTAGATTCTCCTGGATTACTTTCCAGGTTTTTTCAATTGCTGACAGTCTGTGGGCTGGGAAGTGTCTCCCCTTCCTGGCAAAAAAGGGAACGGCTTCCCCTCGTAACCATTCACCGCCTGGAAGGGAGTCATTTTAGTGGAGCTATGGAGGCTGTTGTTGTACCCGTACTCGGCAAACGGCAATAACTCCACCCAGTTGGATTGCTGGAAGTTTACATAGCACCTCAAATATTGTTCCAGAAGCCCATTCACCTGCTCCGTCTGTCCGTCCGTCTGCGGGTGGTAGGCGGAACTCAGCCCCTGCTCCATCCCGGCTAATTTGCAAAACTCCCGCCAGAAGTTGGCAACGAACTGCGGCCCGCGGTCACTGATGACCTTATCAGGGAATGAGTGAACCCGGACCACGTGCAGGAAGAATAAGTACGCTAACTCCTTAGCCGTGGGCAGTTTTCAGCACGGGACAAAGTGGGCTTGCTTGGAAAAGGTGTCTACCAGGACTAAGATCACTGTCCGCCCCTGTGAAGGAGGCAACTCTACAATAAAGTTATTTGAAGAGTGCGCTGAAGAAAGCTTCTCCCCCCCCTTAACTTCCAGAAGTGAGGGAGGGACGAAACTCCTCCTCCTTCCGCCTGTTCTTCAAACAACTTAGAATCAGTCCGGGTCCTGTCAAAGTGGGTAGGGCCAACTCCGAGCCTCGTTGCTCCTCTGATTGCACAGGTGGTGGGCGGAGCACGGTGCAGCGCTGGGGAAGGGAAGGGAGGGGGTGGGCTGTGGCAGTGATGTTTGTTTACTACAAGAAGATGTCATTTATGTGTAAAAAAGATCTGGAAGAATTTCTTAAAATAAACAACAAAGAAGGAGTATCTTTAGCCACAATTTGGGGAGCAAATAAAGCTTTTATTAGAGGAATTTTATTAGCAGACACTGCTTTAAAAAAGAGGAAGAGGAGGAGGAGGAGATTGGATTTATACCCTGCCCTTCACTTGGAGTCTCAGAATAGTTTACAATCTCCTTTCATTTCCCCTCCCCACAACAAACACCCTGTGAGGTAGGTGGGGCTGAAAGAGCTCATTTGAGAATGGCTCTTGAGAGAACAGCTCTGAGAGAACTTATGGCTGACCCAAGGCCACACAAGCAGCTGTACATGGAGGAGTGGGGAATCAAACCCAGTTTTCCCAGATTAGAGTCTGTGCACTTAACAACTACACAAAAATGGCTCCAAAAAGCAAGAAAGACCAGAACAAACTAAAGCAATAGCAGGGAAAAAATTCAAAGATTGGAACAAAAACATAAAAATAAACTTAATTTCAAAAAACCTAGCAGAGATCAAACAATTTCAAAACTAATTTGATATGTTAGAAGTGGAAGAGGTACAGAAAAAATTAAAATTCCTAAAACAAAGATATTTTGAATATGTGAACAAATCTGTCAGATATGTAGCATATTGTCTCAGGAAGGAAAGATAAAAAAGAGTTTAATAATGAATATAACAAGTGTAAATAAAGGAGATCAAATTACATATGCAGAAAAAGAAATGCAGGAAATACATGTGATCCTTGACCTGTAGCAAGTATGTGGTTATTAAAATATCTGGATTAAGGCTAGATACTGTAAAATCAGATCAGAAATTATAACTGATACAGCAGTGTACATATTATGAGGTTTCACTCTCTTATCTGCACTGACACTGCTTTTAAAAACCATGGATAAGTAACAAGACACCTTTACTTTTTAATCAAATACATTGTTTTCCCCCAGCGAAATAAACAGGGATCTGTAATGTTAGAATGATTCATACTAAAAATGTTCAGTAACCCTGAAGCATGATGCAACTACTGGGACTCAGAAATTTACTGGCTCAGAAACACGAGGAACAGAGACGGACAGGTGACCACTTCAGAATGATTGACCATTTCAATCATCTTCCATAAACACCATGGACAACATGCATACAACTGTGCTATGCCAGCTACACCGGCTTCCAGTTTAGTACTGAGCCAGGTTCAAGGTTTCGGTCTTGACCTCTAAGGCCTTGAGCGGTCTGGGACCAACATATCTATGGGACTGTTTTCTCCATTGTGTCCCTGGTAGGGCATTGCACTCTGCTGTTACCAATTTGCTGATAATCTCCAGCCATAAAGAAGCCTGGCTGACCTCAACTAGGACCAGGTCCTTTTCAGTCTTTGCCCCTACATGGTGGAACTCTCTGTCGGATGACATCCAGGCCCTGCAGAATCTCTTGAAATTACACAGGGCCTGAAAGGTGGAGATGTCCTGCCAGGCTTTCAGGTGGCAGGACCGTTGATGCCTTTTTGCCTACTCCCCCCTGAAGTATTCTCCCTCCCCTGCCCAGTATACTCGGACAGTCTGGTGAGAATTAAGATAAATTAGCAGGACGCCACCAGGGTTGGAATTTTTACTGTTTTATTGAGTGCTATTGCCTGCCCACCCCTCGAATGAAAACTCTATTCAAGTTATGGGTTAAACTGGGACTTTATTTACACTTAAGCTGATCTGCACCATTACATACATCATAAAAGCACAGGTTTCCCTAACAGGGCAAACCCACCCTGGCTCAGGGCAAGGTCCGGAACCCTCCATACCTTAACTATCACGGCCTGCATGCTAGTGCATAGAGGGGATGAGAGTGCACACCCAAGCTCATGACTGTGAAGCCTTAAGGCTGATAATATGCTTCCCCAACCCCAAAGGGACCCCCAACCAGGCCACCCGTACTATCAAGCCTTTAGGTAGCCCTATTGAGGACCTTCCCTTCTGTCTCGGGGTGCTTGTCAGCTCAAAACCACTTTAACCCATGCTTTTATGCCATCCAAGTTAGGACCTAACCCATGACAGACCTATTTATGCCTCACCTCCTCTGACTATGTGCAGCAGGTGAAAAAAGACCCCCTCTACTGCCAATCTGAGCAAGGCCCAAAAAATTCCTGCTCAGCCCATAACCGGCAGCTAGCTGATCCCATCTGATCTTAACAAGGCGGGTGGGGAGCTCATGCTGGACTAGACTGTTCAGAGGATGGCAGCGGTTGCCAGATCTGGCTGGCCAGCCACCCCCAGATTGGCCAGATTTCCCACATTGAGCCTGAATAGGCTCATCCCACCCCCATGATTTCATCTAAGGAAATGGGAGGTAGGCAACTGCGGCAGCTGCTCCAAGGCCCCCCCACACACCAGTTAAGAGAGGCAAATCAATGAAAAAGAAAACTTGATAGGCATGTATGGTAAAACTGAAGCAAAAGACCCATGCATACTAGGCCCTAATCCAAAGTCAAAAGACATGTGCCACAGGGGTGTATACATTAATAGAATCCACAGAATGTTTTCTGCACATGGACTGGCCAGTAGTGTACAGCTGTAATTACAGCCGTAATACTGGCAAGCTGTAATACTGTAATACAGCTGTAATACTGGCCAGCAGTGTACAGCTGTAACTTATTGGCCCATATGTCCTTAATTAAACAAAACTCATACATGAAAAAATCAGCCCAAAGATTCTAAAGGGAGCTTTAAAGGGATACTCTCCCTCTTATCAGAAAGTTGAATTAAAAATACATACAGAAACCATTGCTTTTTAGCTCCTCATTCAACCAGAATCTATTTGAAAGTCACAAAAAAAAAACATTCATTAGCTTCTTACATTTATTCTGGTCCCACTGATGCCAGCAGTAATGGGAGACCAAGATTGATTCTACATTCTGTTAAATTAGTATCTTATAATAAATTCCAAGTACATTAATGGAGCTCAGTTAATGTCAATTCTATCAGAGCAAACTACAGCAGCTACAGGTACCAACAATCGAAGATGACCTAATTTTGGCTAAGAATAAATGCAATCACCTCTTAATGTGGTGAAGAGATGGCTGAACATTGGAAAGTTATAAAGGAAATAAGGTGCTTCAAGTAAAACAATGATGGTTAAAACAAAGAAAAGGTCAATATCAAACGTTATGATCAGTATCAATTAGTACTAAGCAAAACTCTGGGAGATCCCTAACTGGACTTTCTCAGCCTTACTAAAATTCAAATAGCAACTGTGCAGAGACCTCAATAAAATCAGGGCAATGAAACAAGTGGGGTGGAGAGGAGAGAAGGTGTTTAACTCTTTCACTTCTCCTCCTCCTGCATTGTGGCCCCAGTTTACAATAGGTGCATGCATGTCTTCAATTTTAAATTTAAGAACTATTGGGGATATCTAACCATGCAACACCAAACATTTCATTAACTTAGGGCCTTAGAACTGCAAGATTTAATCAGTTTAATTGATAGTTTTACTGATTAGTCATGGAGGACAATCGTGATTGGAGATGACACACTCATAGACACACATACACTGGCTTGCATCTACCATACATACCTAGGCTGACTTTAGATGCTGCTGATACAATTCAAATTAGAGAATCCTGACAGGTCATAAAGAAGGCCCCTGCCTCCCTTTGCCCATTGCTGGGTTTTATACTCCTTTGCGTTTCAGGCTCCATATGGTTTGCACCCTCTACTGTCAAGCAATTAGATCTCAAAGAAAATCAGTCCTTGATTTGAAACAAAGTATGATTTATTGATAATCCAATATTGAGCTGAGGATTGGAACTGATACACAGTAACAGTGCAAGGCAGACTTAAAGGTGGAACATCAAAGGGTTTTCTAAACAAAGCTACATTCTCTAAACAATGCTGTATTCACGTGTGAATCTTCACACGGCCATTCCTTATCTCCCCTGTGGTTTTTTTCCCTGGGATCAGGCTTGGGAGCCTGTCCCTGGAGGCGCTTATCTTCAAAGGCGAATTCCTGTATTTGTTAGTAAAAGCGAGAGAAGCAAAAGAGGCGCGAACTACTCTCTAGATATTTTTGGCTTTGATGTGCCCAACCTGACCCCTGGTTAGAACAATCATGAAGCTGCACAAGTACATTTAGTTGCATTATACTATTAGCATTATATTATCAAAGGAAAGAGGTACATTGCTTGACATCTACCTTTCCAGGACCAAGACAGGAATTGACAAGTTCTATGTGGGTTGTATCACAGCGCTCTTGGATAAATAGTCTTCTATCAGGGATAGCTTGATAAAAACATCTCCTTTCCTTCTTATCAGAAGGTTGTATTTGGCTGATTCTGGAGACTTGGTAGGGCCTAATTCAGGGGCATCTTCAGTATCTTGGCCACAGGTTACCTAGCTATTGTGCACAATAGCCAAGAGACCACTGCAGAAGGGCTGAAGTGGGGGAGACAGTCATGCACACAATGTGCCACTAGAGTTCCCTGTAAACTAGAGTTCACTGTAAACTAGAAAAATATCTTCTAGCTTTTGTTCATGAAAAACAATGGAAAACACTCATTTGCTTGTTGTAGCTTGTCTTTGCATGGGCTTTGAAGCAGACACAATCACCTGTACATTATGGCCTTCAGCTTAGCATTCCACAAAACAAAAACAATCTAATTATAAGAAATGCATAAATTCAGTTACACTGGGTGCAAGGTAGCATTACATATTGGTTGGATAAGGCACAATGTTTTAAAAATACAATCAGAAAGTCATAAGCTCAAAACTCCTAGTTTCCTACAACATCACTGACTGCTTGTCAAAAGAACTGTGCACCTATGACCCCAGAATCTAGGCTTGTTGCCACACAATAGAGGCATATTCCCTTGTTTTGTAGGAGATGGCAAGTTGAGGAAGATACAGGAAACAAAATATGGACTGGGAAGAAGTAGAGGCCTTGGCTGGGAGTAATGGCCAAAGGGGAGGGGCGGTGGCTCAGTGGTAGAGCATCTGCTTGGGAAGCAGAAGGTCCCAGGTTCAATCCCTGGCATCTCCAAAAAAGGGTCCAGGCAAATAGGTGTGAAAAACCTCAGCTTGAGACCCTGGAGAGCCGCTGCCAGTCTGAGAAGACAATACTGACTTTGATGGACCAAAGGTCTGATTCAGTATAAGGCAGCTTCATATGTTCATATGTACTGGCCAAAGGTTGCCAGACCTGGCCAAGGTTGCCAGACCAGAAAGGATTCCTCCACAACAATTTTGTGTGCTTGACTGGAACTTGAGCTGGGTGTTGTTTAACCTCATCCCCTCCATCTGGGGTCTAAGTAGGAGCCCTTGCCCCAGGACCATAGATGCAAGGGGGCCTGTGGGGACACAGCCCCCCAACTTCTGGGTGGAGCCTCCAGACTCAGGGGCCCTACAGCCCCCGGGGAGGACAGACTTTTTCATGCTCCTGCCACCCTTTCTCTCCTGCCACCTTTCTTGTGCTCCTGCTGCTCTTCTCGCTCTTCCCCCCGCCTTTCTCGTGCTCCTGCCACCCTTCTCACTCGCCTGTGCTATATGAGTGGCAAGGAAAGGAGGGCTGTGACCTCAAGAGCGGCAGGGAGGGAAGGGAAGGCCATGCGGGGTGCCAGCCAGTGTGAGAGCAGCTATGGGTTGGGGCCATTAAGTGCCACCCCCCCCCAAAAAAAAAATAAAGGCCCCCTGACCTTCCAAATCCTGGCTATGGGACTGCCTTGCCCATGGGATTACTGCTGAGGTCTATATTAATTTCCCTACAACATAAAAGAAAACATGAGCAGCTAGAAAAATATGAAGAGCTGCTGACTATGAACTCAAGGACAGCATTATCAAATGTAGGGGAAGAGAGGTAGAAGCATGCTTTGTTCTCAGCTAGGGCTGATCATTGACCCTCCTCCCACTGAGTACTTTCTCCAGGAATCAGTCAGTGACAATTTTCTGTACGCATCAACACCCTTGACAATGGCCACAGTGCATATGGGATGTCATTATTCTTAAGCTGGGATCACTTTGTAGAAAAATAGGTGGTGGAGCTCATCTAGGGATTGTTATGCAACTGCACATACTATTAAATGGACAAGGAGGTGGAACTCTCAGAAGGAGGAGGAGGAACTCTCAGAAAGGTTCAGGAGCTGTGCTTCTGTGAGCTCCCACTGAATCCAAGGCCCGTTAATCTTAAGAGATGCCTCATAGGGCAGTGCCTTGTACAACAACCCACATGCAGACAGGATGTGACAGGACATAGCAGTAAGTGAGATGAAGATAGTATGTCCTCAGTGGATAGGTCTCATCCTCTGGCTAGAAATTTGGAGCTGGGATTAACTACAACTAACACAACAAAACAATGCTTTTTTGCAGATAAGATCTCGTCGCTCCGCCGCGACCTCCCCGCCACATTGGAGACAGTATGTGAACTCAAGGCCCAATGCCTGTCTTCTGGTTCAGCTCTGGATCGCTTCGATACACTCAGGCTGGAGGAAGTTGACAGAATTCTCTCTACTGTGCGCCCAACAACTTGTGATCTGGACCCTTGCCCCTCCTGGCTAATTAAAGCTTGCCAGAGGGAGCTTAGATATCCTATAAGGGATATCGTAAATAGATCCCTCACAGAAGGGCTTTTTCCAATGCCTCTTAAAGAGGCTGTGCTCTGCCCTCTCTTGAAAAAAAACATTAGACCCGGCCGAATTGGCACATTACTGGCCAGTCTCGAATTTACCCTTTTTGGGCAAAATTATTGAGAGGGCAGTAGCGCTATAGTTACAGAGTTTTCTGGATGATGCTTCCATCCTAGACCCTCACCAGTCCAGCTTTCGCCAAGGTCATAGGACAGAGACAGTGCTGGTCGCCCTGGTGGATTACCTCCAGTAGCATCTGGATTGAGGCAGTTGTTGGACCTATCGGTGGCGTTCGATACAGTTGACCATCGGTTGCTGACCCACCACCTCATTGATGCAGGGATTCAGGGGTTGGCCTTGCAATGGCTTTCCTCTTTCCTAGATTGTCAGGGACAAAGAGTGGCAATTAGGGATGAACTGTCCCGGAGGCACGCGCTTAACTGCAGGGTGCCTCAGGGGGTGGTGCTCTCCCCGATGTTGTTCAACATCTATATGCACCCCCTTGCCCAGATTGCCCGGAGATATGGGTTGGGTTGTCACCAGTACGCTGATGACACCCAGCTCTATCTACCGATCGACAGCCGGCCTGACTGTGTCCCAGAAAATCTGGACCTGGTGCTACAAGCCGTGGCTGGATGGCTTAGGCTGAGTAGATTGAAGCTCAATCCAGTGAAGACAGAGGTCCTTTGCCTGAGTCACCGTGGTCTGGGTAGGGAAATTCCCCTACCGGCATTTGATGGTGCACCACTGACAACGGCGCACAAGGTCAAGAGCTTGGGGGTACTACTGGAGCCTGCCTTGACAATGGAGGCCCAGATAGATGTCACTGCTAAATTCACTTTTTTCCATCTTAGGCGGGCAAGGCAGTTGGGGTCCCCTTCCTGGATTGCAGCGACCTGGCAACAGTGATCCATGCAACGGTCACCTCGAAGCTGGACTACTGTAATGCCCTCTACATAGGGCTGCCCTTGTGCCGAACCCGGAAGCTGCAGTTAGTGTAGAACACAGCCACCAGGCTGTTATTGGGGCTCCCCAGGTGGGAGCACATACAGCCAGGACTGTAGGAACTGCACTGGCTGCCAATAGTATACCAAATTTGTTACAAGGTGCTGGTTATCACCTTTAAAGCCCTATATGGCCTAGGACCTGCCACCCTTAGGGACTGTCTCTCCCCGCATGTTCCCCAGAGATAGGATCACAAAATCTATTAGTAATCCCCGGGCCGAAGTAGGCCAAATTAAAGACCACCAGAGACAGGGCCTTCTCGATTGCAGCCCCCTGCTGGTGGAATCAGCTGCCAGAGGAAGTGAGAGCCTTGCAGAACCTTGTGCAATTCCGCAGGGCCTGCAAGACCGTTCTCTTCTGGCTGGCGTTTAACTGACACGGCGCCTGTATCTCAGGGAATTTGAAGGAATGCCGTCACCACTGAAATAGCACTAAATTAATATTCTGTTTTAATTGTCGAATGTGTAATTTTTAATATTTATTGATTTTAATTGTCTGTTGTGATTTTATGTTGTGAGCCGCCCTGAGCCTGCTTCGGCGGGGAGGGCGGGATATAAATCAAATAAAGTAAAGCGAAGCGAAGAAATGTACAAGTTTGTAGCCCCCTCCATTGACTTTAGTGATGTATTTTATAAGACCATTACCTCAAACATATTGCTGATAATTGTTGGTTGTAAGGGACTACACAATGAATTACTTGGAGGCATTCTTATTGGGATGGGGGTGGGTGGGTAAAGGACTATACCACAGTTGGCCAGACAGGCACCTGCTGTTTTCACAAGCAAGATTGGCCCCAGACATTAACTGATCAAGGGACAAGTTTTACCTTGGAATTAATGATGCCATTCTGTCATGGGCTAGCATTCAGCAGTTGTTCACATCTGTTTACCATCCACAAATGGATGGTTAATGGATCATTTCAGCCAACCGTTAATGCCATACTCCAGAAGATGGCCAGCAGCCATCTTACTCATAGCAATTTATACCTCAAGCTGTGCTCTTTATGATTAAAGAAATCATCAAACTTCTTTTGATCTGTTATACAGCAATAAACTGAGAGGTATACTAGTTCTTACCATGGAAGAGTGAGTCATAATGGTAGAATATGGACTGCTCCCCAAACACCATATTGAGCAACTATAAGTAGACCATCCTGTGCCTGCACAAAGGATGCAAATCCTAACATCTTGAAGGTGAAGGGAACTCTGGGAGAACCAGGTTCAAATCCCTTCTCTGCCATGGAAGTGTGCTGGATGAAGTTGGGCCAGTCATACACTTCCAACCTATCCTACCTCACAAGGTTCTTCTGAAAATAAAGTGGAGAAGATACTAATGTAAGGTGTTTTGGGACACCATTGGGGAGAAAGTAGGGTTATAAATGAAATAAATAAAATAAACCCTGTTCCCAAACCAAGAGACCACAGTGTAGATACAGCCTTTTAATCTGTCTGCTCAGGAAAAAGGATTGCACATCAACTCTCAAAAAGAGCCAGTAGAGCTCACCAAACTGAAACATCTGGGCTACATATTTGGAAGAGATGCTGCTGCAAAGTCATAGCCCAATAAGAGGGAGGCCAACACCAAAGAAAGAACAAATGTGGCAATTTCTGGGATTTGCCTATAAGTTCTTTTGTGCCACTTAATCCATTTTGCATTATTTTAAAGGACTGCCTTGGTGCAGTATGGGTAGATGAGTTCTCATTGGAGGAAGAGGAGGACAACTGATCCCCAAGCCCTTCCTCTGAGTCTATGGTCTCAGGGTCTTCCCAAAAAGATCCTGAGTGAGCACCAATACCACCTGTGGGTCAGCAGGGCCCTCAGACGTGGAGGCCCCAAAATGGACCCACCCATGACCAGACTTGCCCTGATCTCCCAAAGCACTATAGCAGCAGGAGAAGTGAAGGCTAGGGCTGAGGAGAGTGCACCTGGCAGCCTCAAACTTCCTCTCTGCTAAGGAAACGCTGGATGAGTCTGATAAGTCATCACAGGATCTGGGCCCCAGTACTCCCCATGAGTGGAGGAGCTACGTCAGCTTACAGGGAAGACCCTACTGTGGGAACCAGCAATACCTGTAAAGAAACTCCTTATATAAGGCTGTAGAGAGGCTATAGCTAGTATGGGAGTGGTTTGTCTGTAGTCTTGCTGGCTGTCCCACAAGTTGCTGGATCTGTTTTGTAGCCATTCTTGTTACCTGACCTGTGGACTTCTTTTGATTCTGCCTTTTGGAATATGCAACCTGATACTGTACTGAGATCTTGGACTGCTTTCTGACTTTGGTTCTGATTGTGTTATTGGACCCTGGACTGTGCCTTTGGACTGTGATCTGAGAACCCCAGCTGTCAGACCCCATGAATAATGGGATTTGTCTTCTGCCTGGTGGCCAGGATAATTATGCAACAGACCTGCTACAATGTATATGTAATAGCAAGGCAGCCTGGTGTTGTGAGCTTGCTTTGGCCAGCCTTGTTGATGCTTGTGTGCATGGTGCGTGTGTGATTGAGTGAGTGAGTGCCATGAGGGTGGAAGAGGTGGGGGTGGCCATGTAGGTCCTATTTCCTTGATTCAGAAAGGCAGCCCTCCTGAGCTTGCTGAGACCAGCCTTGTCGTGTGTGTGTGTGTGTGTGTGTGTGTGTGTGTGTGTGTGAGAGAGAGAGAGAGAGAGAGAGAGAGAGCGCCAGGTGGCCCAGCTAATCCCCCTCGAAGATTTGTTTGCTGGAGCCCTGCTCAGCTACCCCAGCTGGGACTGTCATCCGGGTAGGTGAGCCCCACACATAACCAGGAGGAGATAGAAACCAGGCTGTCCTGTGAAGGCCAGCTGGGTTTTTCTTGCTTTTTCCAGTCCCCCATGCTCAGCAAAAGAACTGAAGCTGCTCCCCCCAGCCAGTCCTTTGGCTCACCCCCCTCAAAAAAATCCTTGCCCTATTATAAAATATATGCATTTTTAAAAGGGGGGGATGATCAGTTCAAAAATCTTTGGGCAGAGTGTGGCTTCTTGTGGGGTAGGTCTCTTCCTTAGTAATAACTTCTCTTAACTAGAAACCACAGAGTGCATGCCATTAGCAATTCTCAAGGAAATTATTAGATGATCATATGGTATATGCCAAAATAGATCTTTCATCAGATTTCTGGTATCATTTTAAAAAGTCGTACATTTTAGTTGCCCCATGTAGGTATGTCCTAACAAGAGGCCTACTCAGGAGCTTCGCTAGATAGAACCACCTGAAGGGAAAGAATGAGCGAGGAGTAGTTAATTCAGATGTTACTGGAGTTCCTTGTTAGATCTGGGAGCTCCCTCCTCCCTTCACCCAAAACAAAGCCATAATCTAAAGTAATTATAGCTACCAAGCTTTGTTACTTTACTCTCGCAGCCATGGGTAAAATAAATCAGAAGTCCAGTGGCACTTTTAAAAAACTAGAGATTAAAAAAAAATAAGGCCAAGGTTGATGGTGCAAAATCAAGGGAATCTGTTATATATAATATACAATTATATCACTGAATCTAAACACATACAAAAATGCATGTTAGGCACAGAAAAATACTCTTAATTTTGATTGAAAACTTGTTGAGTGCTGGACAGCTTTATCTCTGTTATTTATAGGGAGTTTCTTTTCCTCATGCAATTTCAAGGACAGAATAAACGCTAGCAGTTTGTTATGTGGTTGATATTTTACAACCTGGATATCTTACTTATTTGTATAATTTTAACTATACTTTTATTTATGTCATCCCAGTTGTATAATTGCAGATGAAGCCTGTTGGCAAAGAAATTTGGGGGGGGGGGGGATTTTAAATGAGTAATGAAATATAATTTTACCTGATTTTGCACCATCATCCTTGGCCTTATTTTTATTTCCTGTGTATGATGCAGCCCTTTTATTTTCTTTTTGTTACTTTAAAAACTAACAACATTTATTTTATCATAAGCTTTCATAAGTCAGAAACTTACTATAGTGCCACCCACATGTCACTATAATATGCAAACATGTTCATATTCAGTATTCATATTCAAACATATTCCTAACTACTTAGCACTGTTTCATCAGCCCCTACACACTAACAACACTTTCATACTTGAGACTTATAAATGATATTTTCATTATTTCATAATTGCTTCTGGAATTAGTGACCCAATAAAAAGTCAAGTCACAGCTGGAGACCCTGAAGATTTTTCAAGTCAAGAGACATTCAGAGGTGGTTTGCCGTTGCCTTCCTCTGCACAGTAACCCTGGAATTCCTTGTTGTTCACCCATCCAACCTTGCTTAGTTTCTGAGATTTAATGAGGCTGAGCTAGCCTGGGCCATCCAGGTTATGAATAACAGAACCTATGTATTTATTGTAAGTTATCACGGGGTTAACAAACTTGCAATATGTGTGCAATCCCTTTGTTGTTGTTGTTCAACTGCACAGTCAAGTCCTACTCTTTGCAGCCTCATGGACCACATCACACCAGGCCCTTCTATCTTCAACCATCCTCCTAAATGCACTCAAATTCATGTTTATTGCATTGATAGCATTGTCTAACCATTTCATCCTTTGCTGTTCCCTTCTTCTTTTACCTTCAATCTTTCCCAGAATCATGATCTTCTCCAGTGAGTGCTCCCTTCTCATTTGGTGGCCAAAGTATTTGAGCTTCAGTTTCAGTATCTGACCTTCCAGGGAATAGCCAGGGTTAATTTCTTTTAGGATTGACTGATTTGATCTCCTTGCCATCCAGGGGACTCTCAAGAGTCTTCTCCAGGACCACAGCAATCCCTAAAAAGCAGCAAAAATAAATTTAACTGACCCCTTTGCTAATTACCATATATGGCCAATGGATTAGCTTTGGCTTGGCAGGAGGAGCCCATGTCCACTTTGTGAAATTCAAGGCACTGGGAGAATTATAAATTCTTTTTTTTAACCATATTGATTCTATTTTATTCTATGATGCCAAGATAGGAAACAATTATATATTTTTCTTTCTCTTGTCCATATCATACATTGTTAATTCTGTTTAATAATAGGCAACATATACAGCTCCCTCCCTGTTCTCTATTTCTTGCACACTATTAGCTGTATTGCTTTGGTGAATCTTTGGAAATCCAATGTTTAGATGCCCTTGTATTGTCATAAGACTTTGGACCAAAGAATAGTTTTTATAAAGTACTTCATTTGGTTGGATCATGCCCAGTGTCTTCAGTAAGTAAATTTAACAGCATGTTTGATAAATGAAAAAGGAACATTTAATAGTTTAACTTGCCCTGACTTTCATAGTTCAGGCTAGCTTGATCTTACCAGATCTTCGAAGGTAAGCTTGGTCAACCATGTCTAGTATATGGATGGGAGACCAGCAAGGAATACCAGGGTTGTGATGCAGAAGTAGTCAATGGCAAACCACCTCTGAAGTCTTATCTTGGAAATCCCACTAGGTTGTCATAACACAGCTGTGATCTGGCAGCAAAAAAAAAAAAGTTTAGATTTTTTTTTGCTAGGAATAGCCTTCTAATTAACTGTATATGATTCGACCATAAATTTAATATGTTTCTAAGAACTCTGTGCTAGAAATGACCATGAGAAGAGTGGCATACTACGATGATTCACTTACTAAAAATGTAAATGACTTAATAGGACTAGACTGGTCTGCTGAATACATAGTTGATGCAAGTTCTCCATCTAGTGGACTAGTGATTTCTAACTCTTTATAAATGAAATATATTGCTTGTTTTCTATTTTCACTCATACTGTTTAGTAGCATATCTACAACAGTTGTGTTTCCTTATTTGTTTTCTTTTCTTTTACTAAGTTAAAAATCTGTGCCGACTTTACAGTACATTAAAACACAATCAAATGCAAGAAAAATATAAGAGGCAGCACAATGTTGAATACTATTATATTGACAGAATCTATTTTAGGCAAGTCTACTTTCTTGAGCATACCCAGTGGAAATTTGACCTTTTTTCAATGGAACAACAGAACTCTGTTAAACTGTTTATGAAACTCCCCTTGGTTCCAGAAGAGGCTTTCTATGTGATACTTACAGCAGGGTATATAAAAATCAATGTTTTTTTCTTTATTAATATGATGGAGAAAAGTGGCATCAAGTCACAGCTGACATGGCAACCCCATAGTGTTACTAGTGGAAACAATAGTAGCCATGCGTCACTATAATACAACAAAAAGTACTAAGTACGTGGTCCAGAGCAGCACGTAAAAAATTATTTACATCATTACAAAGATTTATTTTATGGTGCTGATACCAGATGTTAAATACTAAGTGAGAAATCAGTTTGAGACATTTATATATTACAAGTACCAGTCTGAATAATTACATAATAAATTGGCAATTTAAAAATCCCACTTGGCAGTAATTTACTGAGAAATATAGTAAATTTTCAGTGTAAACATTAAAGAGCTGTTAAAATAGGGTACCTGCTCTACTCCCATTTTGAAGTTTTCTTCTTCAAGGCCAGACTCTCATATTTCACTTGCAGCAAGCTTTCACATTTCAATCCCATGGAATTTTTCAAAGCAATAGCCAAACAGAGGTGGTTTTCCATTGCCTACTACTGCACAGCAACCCTGGTATTTTGGGGGGATCTACCATGCAGATATTAACCAGGGGCCACACTGCTTAGTTTCCAAGATCTGGCAAGATCAGGCTATCCTGGGCTTCCCAAATCAGATATTAATACAATGAACTTTTTTTTAAAAAAATGAAATCAGATTTGACAACAACTTCAGTTACACTGACTCATTAAAAAAAAACCTTCCTTCGTTTAAAGTCAGTGTAATGCAAATAACCATATTAAAGTCTTTCCACATAACTGCAGAACCACTGTTTGGTTATTTTTAACTCGAGTTCTAAACTGAGTCATTTCCTTGCCATTTATAGAAAGAACTGATGGACCTTTTCTTGTGCAAGAAGAAGGTGTGATGAGAGAAAGTATGATTTAAAGCTTTTTGGTAGTAATCCTGCAACTTCTACAAATAGAGAAAGAGCCTCTTATAAGAAACTAGTATATGTCCCCCTCCCTAGTGTAGGGCGCCTATGTGGTCAGAGTGATGCTGTAAGAAGGAAAGGCTTGCAGGATCACAGTCATAATCCCATTTCCTTAACTATTTTATGACATAGACCTTTCCAATATATTGTGACCCAATGAGCAAATATCCAAACTGAGTTGAGCTTTGCAGATTTACTTGGAATCTGATTTCAGAATGAAACACTGTGTACGTTATAACCCATTTTGCTCTCCAATGAGGACCCATTATCCATTTTATCTTCACAGCAACCCTGTGAGGTATTAGGCTATGTGAATGGCCCAAGATCACCCAAATACTTTGATGGCAGAGTGGGAATTTGAATTCGAGTCTCTCAGATCTTAGTCCAGCACTCTAATCACTGCACCATGCCCATTCCCTTTGTTCTTATCTTCACAGACCTCATAATTATAGTCTGACAATTATTCACAATATTGTAGTAATGTGCATAAAGAGTTTCTCTGATGTCCTTCTAAATCAATATATTGATTTCAATATATTGAAATTATCCTGTTATGTTAAGAAAGAGTTGAC
This sequence comes from Heteronotia binoei, assembly GCF_032191835.1. Taxonomy (NCBI): domain Eukaryota; kingdom Metazoa; phylum Chordata; class Lepidosauria; order Squamata; family Gekkonidae; genus Heteronotia; species Heteronotia binoei. The sequence continues at coordinate 63,645,143 of NC_083229.1, forward strand.
CAACCTTTATTAAGCTGCTTGCTTTATATTGGGCAAGCATAGTGGGTTAGTATTTATTTGACAGGAGAGAAAATTTGGGAGATTGTTTTCTCCATGGCAATTTATTTGAAGACTGAGTAGTGAGGACATACTGTATTTTTCGCACCATAAGACACACTTCCCCCCCCCAAAAAAAGTGGGGGGGAAAGTGTGTGCGTCTTATGGAGCGAAGGTACCATACGTACCTTCCTGGGGGAGGCGGGGGGGTGATCCGTTGCCTCCGTCCCGGCGCTTCCTGCGCCTGTCTGCCTGGCTCCAGCTCTGACGCTTACAGCAAGCGCCAGGATCGCTCCCTCCACCCTCCGATCCCGGCACTTGCTTTAAGCATCAGCGCTGAAGCCATGCAAACAGGCAGGGAGAAAGCACGCCGCCCCCTCCACAGCCGGCGCTTGCGAAGCACTGGGTTTGCGGAGGGGGGGGTGGTGCTTCATCTATTCTTGTCTGCCTGTCTTCAGTTGCTGCTCATAGCAAGGGCTGGGATCCCAGCCTTTGCTATAAGCAAAAGCTGAAGCCAGGAACAGAGGAATCACCCCCCCTCCGCAAACGCAGCGCTTCCCGAAGCGCTGCGTTTGCGGAGGGGGGGGGGTGCTTCCTCTATTCCAGTCTGCCTGGCTTCAGTTGCTGCTCATAGCAAGGGCTGGGATCCCAGCCCTTGCTATAAGCCGAAGCTGAAGCCAGGAACAGAGGAATCACACACCCCCTCCGCAAACGCAGCACTTCCCGAAGTGCTGCGTTTGCGGAGGGGGGGGGGGTGCTTCCTCTATTCCTGTCTGCCTGGCTTCAGTTGCTGCTCATAGCAAGGTCTGGGATCCAAGCCCTTGCTATAAGCAGAAGCTGAAGCCAAGAACAGAGGAATCACCCCCCCCCCTTCGCAAACGCAGCGCTTCCCGAAGCGCTGGGTTTGCGGAGGGGGCGGCATGCTTTTTCCATGCCTCCGTGCCTGGCTGGGAGACAAGCGGCGAGATTGCTCCCTCCGCCCCCACTGCAAACCCAGCACTTCGCAGGGAGTGATCTCGCTGCTTGTCTCCCAGCCAGGCACGCAGGCGCGGGGGAAGCACGGCAGCGCCTGCGTGCCCGCCTGGGAGACAAGCAGCGAGATCGCTCCCTGCGAAGTGCTGGGTTTGCGGTGGGGGCGGAGGGAGCGATCTCGTCCTTGTCTGCCAGCCAGGCACCTGCGTCTAATGGTCCGGAGTGTCCAATGGACCGAAAAATACGGTACTTATGTTGATCTGAAATTAAAGTTAGTGAATTTAGACAGGGCTTTTTTTGTAGAAAAGCCCAGCAGGAACTCATTTGCATATTAGGCCACACCCCCTGACACCAGGCCAGCCAGAACTGCGTTCCTACTAAAAAAAAGCCCTGAATTTAGACAAGCACAGATTAAAAGCTGACAGCACTGAGGTTTTAATTGGAATTGCTTAAAATGGAACCATCCTTAGAATGCAGTTTTTCTTCCGAAATCTGGTGCAGTATTAGCACTTGTGCTGCTTGGTTAAGAATTTCACTGCCTCAAATCCAGTTGCTATTCCAGAATGTAATCTCCCACATGGAGGTCCACCCAGAAGAGATTTCTGTGGAGAAAAGTTCAGTCAAAGACAGTAATTTGAGTTGCATAGCTTGTAAATGACCAAAAACTTATTCTCAAGAAGACTTAATGGAAAAATCATCCAATTTAGTGGGCATTTGGAACCCATGAAGTTGTTCATAAGGAGTCTTTTGCAGTGGGCCCTTTAACATTATTAATACTTCTCTGCATAAAACAAAGGACCTTATACCAAGAGGGGGTAGTTGACAGTAAGTTTTTGGAGCGGTTCTACTTTATTACCAATATTTAACACTCCACAAATACATTAGATTAAATTGTGCATGGAATGAACAGCTGTGTTGTGCCATCAGAGCTCTGACTGCTATAAATTTTGCTGAATTTTACTGTTTATGAAAATGTATACACAATAATTATATAAAGAACGTATTAAAAAAGAATTTTACTGCCTCTATGCTCTTTTTGAATATTTTAAAGTAAGCAGATATTGCAAATATTATACCATCAGTCTACAGTGCTCTCTTTCATTAGTAAGCATCCCATTTTCCCATCTGAGTCAAAGAATTATCTGCCCCTGAACCTCAATTTCCTACTCCCAAGGAACTGAGGAGCAGGAGGAAAAAAAGGCCTCTAAATAGTAATGCTCTAGGAATATCCCTTACTCTATGGTATTTCCCTTACTCAATGCAGACTAGAGGAAGTAGCCTCGAGTATCATCTGGAAGTGACATCATACCCTCTCAGAACTTCACCATCCCATGGCATCATGCCCAAAACCTTTCATCATTTGCCAAGGCAGTGCTGGGAACCCCACTCATCATAAGGGTAAGAGATCATTTTTTAAACTCTCATCCCTTCAGAAATCTCGTTAGGTCTTCTTTTATAGCATTATGCTCAGCTTGAACTGAAGAGATAATTCCTGTTTGATTATTTGTGACAATAGTGACAATTAATTTTAAACATATTAGGTTGGATCCAGCCAGCCTTTTCATCCCATCTTGTCCAGTACCTTTCTTAATTACAGTCTCCATTCCATGTGGCTTTTGTCCAAGCAGGTTCCATATTCCCCAGCATAGCTTTTATTGTGATTCAAGGAGTTCCCCTTCTCCCTGTCTCACCAATGGAGAGAGACCAGTTTAATTTTCAAATACCTTAGTGATGTGAGTCACCCAAGCTAATGTAATATGATATTTAACTATATAGTAAGATTAACAGGCCCTCTCATGGATTGCTGCCTTGACATGGCGAAAGGGCTTGCGTGGTTCAATGAGGCTGTGGGCTATGCCGTGCAGGCCAAGATGGACAGGCCACAGCTGAGAATCCAGACAAAATGTGATCCACTGGAGAAGGAAATGGCAAACCACTCCAGTATCCTTACCAAGAAAACCCCATGGACAGTAAAGAAAGCTAAAAGATATGGTGCTGGAAGGTGAGCCCCTCAGGTCAGAAGGTGCCCAATATGCTACTGGGGAAGAAGAGCAGAGGGCAAGTCCAAGTAACCACAGAAAGAGTGAAGCGGCTGGGCCAAAGCTGAAAGGACGCTCAGTTGTGGATGTGTCTGATGGTGAAAGAACAGTCCAATGCTCCAAAGAACAATACTGCATAGGAACATGGAATGTAAGATCTATGCATCAAGGTAAACTGGATGTAGTCAAACAAGAGATGGCAAGACTCAACATTGACATCTTGGGGATCAGTGAGCTACAATGGACGGGAATGGGTGAATTTAACTCAGAGGATCACTACATCTATTATTGTGGGAAAGAGACCCGTAGAAGAAATGATGTAAATTTTATAGTTAACAAGAGAGTGAGAAAGGCAGTAATGGGATACAATCTCAAAAATGACAGAATGATTTCGGTCCATATCCAAGGCAAACCATTCAATATCACAGTAATCCAAGTCTATGCCCCAACCACTGATGCAGAAGATCTATGAAGATCTACAACACCTTCTAGAATTAACACCAAAAAGAGATGTCCTCCTCATCATAGGGGACTGGAATGCCAAAGTAGGAAGTCATAAGGTAACCGGAACAACTGACACGTTTGGCCTTGGAGAACAAATTGAAGCTGGGCAAAGGCTAATAGAGTTTTGTCAAGAGAACAAACTGGTCATAGAGAACACCCTCTTCCAACAACCTAAACGGCAACTGTACACATGGACATCACCTGATGGACAACACAGAAATCAGATTGGTTATATACTCTGCAGTCAAAGATGAAGAAGCTCCTTACAGTCAGCAAAAACAAGACCTGGACCTGACTGCAACTCAGATCATGAGCTACTCATTGCAAAATTCAGGCTTAAACTGAAGAAAACTGGGAAAGCCATTAGGCCATTCTGGTTTGACCTTGATCACATCCCTTATACAGTGGAGGTGAAGAATAGGATTAAGGAACTAGAGTTGATAGACAGAGTGCCTGAAGAACTATGAACGGAGGTTCGTGACATTGTACAGAAGGCAGCAATCAGCACCATCCCAAAGAAAAAGAAATGCAAGAAAGCAAAGTGGCTGTCTGATGAGGGTTTACAAATCGACGAGGAAAGAAGGAAAGCGAAGGGCAAAGGTTAAAAGAAAAATTCACCCTACTGAATGCAGATTTTCAGAGAACAGCAAGCAGAGATAAGGAAGCCTCCCTGAAGGAACAATGCAAAAAAAATAGAGGAAAATAATAGAATGGGAAGGACAAGAGATCTCTTCAAGAAAATTGGAGAAATCAAGGGTACGTTTTGTGCAAGGATGGTCATGATAAAGGACAAAAATGGTAGGGACCTAACAGAAGCAGAAGAGATCAGGAAGAGGTGGCAAGAATACACAGAAGAATTATACAAGAAGAATCGCAATGTCCTTGACATTGGGCAGTCTTCGCAGTGGAGGACGGTAAACAGTGGGGTGCCGCAAGGCTTGGTACTGGGTCCCATGCTCTTTAACTTGTTCATAAATGATTTAGAGTGGGGAGTGAGCAGTGAAGTGGCCAAGTTTGCGGATGACACTAAATTGTTCAGGGTAGTGAGAACCAGAGAGGATTGTGAGGAACTCCAAAGAGATCTGTTGAGGCTGGGTGAGTGGGCGTCAACGTGGCAGATGAGGTTCAATGTGGCCAAGTGCAAAGTAATGCACATTGGGGCCAAGAATCCCAGCTACAAATACAAGTTGATTGGTTGTGAACTGGCAGAGACTGACCAAGAGAGAGATCTTAGGGTCGTGGTAGATAACTCACTGAAAATGTCAAGACAGTGTGCATTTGCAATAAAAAAGGCCAACGCCATGCTGGGAATTATTAGGAAGGGAATTGAAAACAAATCAGCCAGTATAATAATGCCCCTCTATAAATCGATGGTGCGGTCTCATTTGGAGTACTGTGTGCAGTTCTGGTCGCCGCACCTCAAAAAGGATATTATAGCATTGGAGAAAGTCCAGAAAAGGGCAACTAGAATGATTAAAAAGCTGGAACACTTTCCCTATGAAGAAAGGTTGAAACGCTTGGGACTCTTTAGCTTGGAGAAACGTCAACTGCGGGGTGACATGATAGAGGTTTACAAGATAATGCATGGGATGGAGAAAGTAGAGGAAGAAGTACTTTTCTCCCTTTCTCACAATACAAGAACTCATGGGCATTCGATGAAATTGCTGAACAGACAGGTTAAAACGGATAAAAGGAAGTACTTCTTCACTCAAAGGGTGATTAACATATGGAATTCACTGCCACAGGAGGTGGTGGCGGCCACAAGCATTGCCACCTTCAAGGGGGGTTTAGATAAAATATGGAGCAGAGGTCCATCAGTGGCTACTAGCCACAGTGTGTGTGTGTGTGTGTATATATATATAATTTTTTTGGCCACTGTGTGACACAGAGTATTGGACTGGATGGGCCACTGGCCTGATCTAACATGGCTTTTCTTATGTTCTTATGTTCTTAACCATGACAGTGAAATTGCTGACCTTGAGCCAGACATCCTGGACTGTGAAATCAAATGAGCCTTAGAAAGCATTACTAACAACAAAGCGAGAGGAGATGACGGTATCCCAGTTGAGCTATTCAAAGTCCTAAAAGATGATGCTGTTAAAGTGATGAACACATTATGTGAACAAATTTGAAAAACGCAACAGTGGCCACAGGATTGGAAAAGGTCAGTTTATATTCCAATCCCAAAGAAGGGTAATGCCAAAGAACGTTCAAACTATTGTACCATTGCACTCATTTCACATGCCAGCAAGGTCATGTTAAAGATCCTACAAGTTAGGCTTCAGCAGTATGTGGATCGGGCACTACCAGAAGTTCAACCCGGGTTTCGGAGAGGTAGAGGAACTAGAGATCAAATTGCCAACATTCGATGGATTATGGAGAAAGCACGGGAGTATCAGAAAAACGTCTATTTCTGCTTCATTGACTATGCTAAAGCCTTTGATTGTGTGGATCACAACAAATTGTGGCACGTCCTTAAAGAGATGGGAGTACGAGCCCACCTCACATGTCTCCTGAGAAACCTGTATAAGGGTCAAGAAGCAACTGTCAGAATGGAATATGGAACAACTGATTGGTTTAGAATAGGAAAAGGAGTTCGACAAGGATGTATATTGTCACCCTGCTTATTTAATTTATATGCAGAATATATAATGCGGAATGCTGGCCTGGATGAAGCAGAAGCCAGAATTAAGATTGCCAAGAAAAACATTAACAACCTCAGATATGCAGATGATACCACTCTAATGGCAGAAAGTGAGTAGGACCTAAAGAACCTCTTGTTGAGGGTGAAAGAGGAGAGCACAAAAGTAGGCTTGAAACTCAACATCAAAAAAACTAAGATCATGGCATCTGGTCCCATCACTCCATGGCAAATAGAAGGGGAAGACATGGAAGTCATGACAGACTTCACATTTCAAGGATCCAAGATCACTGCAGATGGTGACTGTAGCCATGAAATTAAAAGACGTTTGCTCCTTGGGAGGATTGCTATGGTGAACCTGGGCAGTATAATAAAAAGTAGAGACATCACCCTGCCAACAAAAGTCCGTATAGTCAAAGCGATGGTATTCCCAGTAGTAATGTATGGCTGTGAGAGCTAGACCATAATGAAGGCCGAGCGCAGAAGAATAGATGCTTTTGAGATATGGTGCTGGAGAAGAATCTTGAGAGTCCCTTGGACTGCAAGAAGATCAAATCAGTCAGTCCTAAGGGAAATCAACCCTGAGTGTTCCCTGGAAGGTCAGATGCTGAAGCTGAAGCTCAAATACTTTGGCCACCAAAAGAGAAAGGAGCACTCCCTGGAGAACATCCTGGTGCTGGGAAAAACAGAAGGCAAAAGAAGAAGGGGATGGCAAAGGATGAGATGGCTGGACAGCGTTACTGATGTAACAAACACGAATTTGAGCAGGCTTCGGAGGATGGTGGAAGACAGGAGAGCCTGGCATGACTTTGTCCATGGGGTCGCAAAGAGTTGGACTCGACTGTGCGACTGAACAACAACAAAGATTAATAGAAACCCTGTGGAACAGAGTGGTAAAGCTGCAGTACTGCAATCTGAACTCTCTGCTCATGGCCTGAGTTCAATCCCGGTGAAAGCTGTTTTCAGGTAGCCAGCTCAGGTTGACTCAGTCTTCCATCCTTCCGAGGTCCGTAAAATGAGTACCCAGCTTAATGGGGGGGGGGGGAGTGTAGATGACTGGGGAAGGCAATGGCAAACCACCCTGTAAAAAATCTGCTGTGAAAACATTGTGAAAGCAACATCACTCCAGAGTCGGAAATGACTGGTGCTTGCACAGGGGACTACCCTTACCTTTACTTTAAGATTAACAGGTAGAAGCTCTTGTCCATTTGTCTCTGAAGGAGAAGTCAGAAAGCCCAATTTTCCATGACAGAGATGTGCTATATAACATTGAAGAAGAAGAAGAAGAAGAAGAAGAAGAAGAAGAAGAAGAAGAAGAAGAAGAAGAAGATGATATTGGATTTATATCCCGCCCTCCACTCCGAAGAGTCTCAGAGTGGCTCACAATCTCCTTTACCTTCCTCCCCCACAACACCCTGTGAGGTGGGTGGGGCTGAGAGGGCTCTCACAGCAGCTGCCCTTTCAAGGACAACCTCTGCCAGAGCTATGGCTGACCCAAGGCCATGCTAGCAGGTGCAAGTGGAGGAGTGGGGAATCAAACCCGGTTCTCCCAGATAAGAGTCCGCACACTTCACCACTACACCAAACTGGCTCTCCTCTCTTGCAAAAGACAGAAGGAAACAGGATCCTGTCAAGAGTAAACAATCCAATCTGCATGGGTGTTGTTGACCACACCCCACTGCTGATGAAAAAGGAATACAAGAAAACCTGAATAGTATAAGTAAAGCTGTAAAGAGGGGCAATAACTTTCTGATCTAAACTAAAGTACCCCCACTAGCCCACAGTGGGATAACATTTAGATCTTCCTGGACACTCAATAATAGGCAGTCCACACCCACCCTTTCATTGAATTGTTTATTCTTCTGATTAGATCTTGTTTTCATTTGCTATGTAAGACATTTTGTCCTGGAAAACTGGGCTTTATGGCCTCTGTTTACCCCTCCCCCTTTTGATGTTACATCTGCCAATAGTATAGTATAATATTTCATAAATTCAATAAAGTGGGCTCATAAAAGCAGAATCTGTTGCCCTAATCAATTTCCTTGTCTTTAAGGTACCACACCGCCCTTTGTTGGATTTTTTTTTGGGGGGGAGTGTCCATCTTAAAGTATCTTTCTGTTATGTATGTGAAGACATGCCTGAACATATTGAATGTTGTGTCCTGAGCATGAGGTGCAAGAGGATCCAAAGACCTATGTCCTGATTGGCTGCATAATTCAAACTAGCCAATTGGGAGGCAGTATCAGAGGATCCTAGGTTCAACCAATGAGTATGCATACTCTAATGATGGATCCAAAAAGGGTACAATTACAGGATGTCTTCTGCTTCCTGGGGGCTGGGTTTCCCCTGACCCAACTATATATATTGCCACATGCTCTGAGTGCTTTCCAGTAGTTTTTAATCACTTACTAAAGATGCTGTATGACTAATAAAGAGCTTGATTACTGTGCAAGGGCCTCCTCATGCATCAAACCCCAAATTTAACTCCTTTCTTCCTTCTGTTTAAATTTATTTATTTTTACTCAGCTTTTATCCCTAGTTGCACCCATATGTTGTCCAAAATACAGTTTAAACAAATAAACAAATAAAGAAGAGTATTTCAAATCTTAGTTGGGTCTTATTTCCATCAATCTGAATAAATTATGGAAGTTTCTACCTATCAAGTTCTCATCAAAAGCAATTACCAAACTGACTATGGCAGCAGTAAAGAAAGTTTGTCCAATGCTGTTGGTATTTCCCACATGAGGATAGGCTTGTAAGGTTCTTCTTTTCTTTCCTGAAGTTTGTGAAAAGGTCTCTTTCAAAAACTATAGCGACATCAAATTATATCAACATCAAACTTTGCTATTACAGCACATTTATTCTTATATATACAGCTGAAAACAATGTTCTGCACATTGCTATTTTCCAGCTACAGGAAGAAAGGAAATAATGTTGAATTATATAATTAAAGTTGTTGGGAAATAAATAAAATTCCCTTGGGACAGAACTGTGTTTCCAAATTTAGTATTTTGTTAATAGAGATATAAATAACATATATCATAAGATGTTATATCTTTCCGAATATTTTGTCCTGGCCTTGTACATATTGCTCATGTAGCTGGATTTGGCAAAGGTTTTTTTTTTGAGGGAGTCAAGCTCTCCCAGTTCTGCTCCTGACAACAGCCCCTATTCCATATGGCTTTTCTATACAGAAACATCAGAACACAGAAACACAGAACTGAAAGCAGGGTTGCCAAGTTGAATTCAAGAAATATCTGGGGACTTTGGGGGTGGAGCCAGGAGACATTGGGGTGGAACCAGGAACAAGGGTGTGACAAGCATAATTGAACTCCAAGGGAGTTCTGGCCATCACATTTAAAGGGACAGCACACCTTTTCAATTACCTTCCTTCCATAGGAAATAATGGATAGGGGCACCTTATTTGAGGCTCATAGAATTGGACCCCCTGGTCCAATCGTTTTGAAACTTGGGGGGTACTTTGGGGAGAGGCACTAGATACTATACTGAAAATTTGGTGCCTCTACCTCAGAAAACAGCTCCCCCAGAGCCCCCAAAACCTCCAGATCAATTCCCTATTATATCCTATGAGAATTGATCTCCACATAGGGAATAACGAAGTACCCAGCAGACATTTCCCCCCCACCACTCGTTTCTGGCGACTGAAGCGAGGGATTGGTCTCTCTACTCATGAGTTGCTGCCAACTTCTTCCAAGTAACAGAGACACCCCATCCCAAGAGGAAGCCTTTCCAATCGGAGACTGGAGCCTCCGGAAGGGAATAGTCACATGGTAGCTTTGGGGGCGGGCCTTCCCCCCGCCGGCCAGCTGAGTGGGGACGGGAAGCAGCCTGGGAAAGTGGAAGAACCCCCACTGGGACCTGGGGATTGGCAAGCCTAGCTGGAAGGGATCTCAAGGGTCATTTAGTCCTGTACTAAGCAGGAAATTCACACCTCCTTTCCACACACACCCCATTCCCCCAGTGACCCCTGCCCTAAGCCCAGAAGAAGGCAGAACACCTCCAGGATCTCTGGTCAGCCTGGCCTCGAAGAAAATTCCTTTCTGACCCAGAGTGGCAATTGGCATTACCTTGGGCATGTAAGTAGAAACCACGATAGTGAAGGTCCCATGCTGGTCCCATGACCCCCCACATGGCCTTTTTGGGTTGACAAAAGCTGACCCCTTCTTTTTTACTAACAGAAAACCTGGTTGGATCCAACATGTAGGAAGAAGTCTGTCCTTTTCTTTATATTCACAAACTCATATAGAGAAAATAGTGCATTAAAATATCATAAACAATAAATACAATGAAACACACCATTAAAATCATAAACTATACCATAAAACAGGTACAGTCAGTTACAGTCCTGTAATGTACTAACATAGATGGCTTCTTGAAAACAATAACATCAGTAGGGAGCTAGATCATTCTTGCCAGTGACCTCAAGGTGTTAACCAAAAGCCATCTGCAAAAGCTCAGTTTTACAGGCCCTGCAGAACTGTAACAAGTCCCGCAGGGCCCTGATCTCCTCTGGCAGTTCATTCCATAGCTTGGGAGCCAGAGCTGAAAAAGCCCTGGCTCTAGTCGAGCCAACCTGACAGGGACAGACAATGTTGTGAATTTGACTGTGGTGCTCTTTGGGGAATATATGGGGAAAGGTAGTCCTGCAGCTACACTGGCTCTGGCCACATAGGGCCTTGAAGTTAAGAATACCTTGAAGTGAATACCCAGTATGCTATAGGCAGCCAGTGCAGTTGTAGGGCTGGTCAAATATGCTCCTTTCTAGGAAGCTCAAGGAGAATCCTTGCAGCTGCGTTTTGCATTAGTTGTAGCTTCTGGATTTGGGTCAAGGGCAGCCCCATGTAGAGAGAATTACAATAATCTAGTCTAGAGGTGATCAAAGCATGGATCACTGTAGCTAATTTGCTAATAAGCAAACATTTTGGTAGGACTGTACGATTATGATGCATGTTAGTTGCCTACTTAGGTTTGTTTTAAGTTTCAATGAAAAATATAGAAGGCTATAAAGTAAACAAATCTTGGGCTTTCATCTCCCTGTGCTGCTGCAGGTGGAGGCTGTAGAGAGGATACCCATGCTGCAGTGATCCAGCAGGGCCTCCTCAACATTCTCTGCTATCCACAAAGGCAGAGGTGAATGGACTGACAGTAATCCAAACCAGATGAGGTAGGAAATATGCCCCCCCTTCCAATCTGGCGGACACACTAGCTTAGAAAACCATAATTAAGAGAGGTTCTTGCCTTGTGAAGACTGTTTCCACTAGGGATGTGCACAAAAAAAAATCTGGTAAAATTCATATTTGGGGTTATTTGGGGGCAAAAATAGATGGGGGGCCAAATCTCAGATTCAGCACCCAAATCTCATCTGGGAGATATCTGGCTATTCCAGAATATACTGCTCCATTTTACTCCATAGGCCATTAATAAAATCTCTCACAGCCCTGCCTCCCTAGATTATACCCTATTTTGTCATTGACTTCAATGGCCCATAGGATATAATGGAACTGAATAGCTGCCAAATTTCAGCAGCTATTCATGACTGCTGTATTCAGCAACCGAATCAGATCAAAGAATCTGATTTAGCTGGATATGGCCTGAATACAGTCAAATCAGCTGTTTTTAGGGGTTGTATTTGGTTTGGTTGAACTGAATGCACACCTCTAGTTCCCACCTTACCACTGAAAGACCATATATGGTTGGCACACTTTCAAGAATTGCTTCCAAGTCAAAGAATGTGACTTTCAGGCTAGCTGGACTGCCAGCAGTTTTTCTTTGAATGAATTTAGTATTGAATGAGAGTGAAGTGTAGGAAACTGGGTGACATTTTAAAAATCTTTCTAGAATTCAGATATTTACATGGGCAACCCTGTATATTCTACTGCAATCTTGTCTAAGTGCCAGAGATTTGCTTTTTGTATTTGCAATTCCATAATAATGACATTATATTTAAACATTAACTGTTATGAATGAAAGCACTGTACTCTTTTTTAACCTAAAGAATGACCTGATCATTTCAGTATTTTATTCAGCATATGCAGGGTCTTTGATTCCCACTGAAGCGAGATCCAAGTGCTTGTTACTGCTATAATTTGATTATGTGTTAATAGTTACTGTAGAAGTTCACTCTGCAGATGACCACTCTGATTACCCAATTGAATAATAAAGAGTCCTCTCTTTGACACACAGATCTGTAATTGTAGCACAGTGTTTGTCAAAAGACCTTTTCTGTCCTTAGTTGCATTAGTATCATAGAAACACAAACACATTGTGCTCTAGTCAATGACAGTGCTGGCACTGCAGATGTCACTCTAGCTGTCAATTTTTTTTCTATAATTCAGGCAGTCTTGGGTATTTTTAAAACTAAATATACACAAAGCCCAATTCATTTCCCACTACTTAATGCAGCATATTTGCCCTACACATGACATTACAGCAAAAGGAGAACTGCAGATGACATTGAGAGCACTGCATACTATCTCTTCTATGAAAGTGTTCTGAACATCTCAACTACAATTTAAAAAAAAAGAGTTTGTCAAGGTGAATGTTCATCTGCCTATTTCTGTACAATCTCAGTTTCTCATTTGGCTAAAATTAATTAATTTAATTATTTTATTTATTTATTTATATCCCGCCCTTCCCAACAAGTGGCTCAGGGCGGCTCACAGCATAAGATTCCACATAATAACATTTAAACATAAAACAGTTAAAATTAATTAATACATTTAAAATTATAAAATATTTAAAATTATAAGACATTTAAAACATTTAAAACATTAGGGACAGCAACCTCTAATATAACTACACCTGGATTTCTTGTACCAGCTAGTCATAGGCCAGCCGGAAGAGGGTTGTCTTACAGGCCCTGCGGAACTGGGCAAGGTCCCGCAGGGCCCTCACCTCCTCCGGCAACTGGTTCCACCAGGAGGGGGCCGCCACAGAAAAGGCCCGGTCCCTGGTGGATTTTAAGTGGGCTTCTTTTGGCCCGGGGATAACTAGGAGATTTCGAGTTCCCGATCTCAGTACTCTCTGGGGCACATGTGGGGAGAGACGGTCCTTCAGGTAGGCAGGTCCTAGGCCATATAGGGCTTTAAAGGTAATAACCAGCACCTTGTACCGGACTCAGTAAGCTATTGGCAGCCAGTGCAGATCCCGGAGCCCTGGCCGGATGTGCTCCCTTCTTGGGAGTCCTAACAACAGCCCGGCCGCGGCATTCTGCCCTAGCTGTAGCTTTCGGGTTTGGCACAAAGGCAGCCCCATGTAGAGAGCATTGCAGTAGTCCAACCTCGAGGTGACCGTGGCGTGGATCACTGTTGCTAGATCGTCGCGCTCCAGGAAGGGGGCCAACTGCCTTGCCCGCCTAAGATGAAAAAAAGCGGACTTGGCAGTGGCTGCTATCTGAGCTTCCATCGTTAAGGAGGACTCCAATTAAACCCAACTTGCCTTTTCTCTGGCCTAGTCATTTTGGCAATTTTAACATAAGTGGGGAGATTTTAGACAGACACCTGTGAGGTGCTAGGATCTCTTAACAAGTGCAGCATCCACCACAAAAATACTGTACAAATTGACCCTCATACCTTCAAATGAAATATTTATCCAAAGAAGAAGAAGAAACACATCAACAGCTTTCTTTGAAGCTGTTTTGGCTTTAAATTTTATTCAGATCCCCCCAACAAAATAAATAGCAGCTCCCTGAGACATTTCAATTTGGGAAAATAGCATGTAAGAAGACTTATGCCACTTTTCTTTGTGTACTATGGTCCTGATCTGAAAAAAGCTTCCATACACCCGGAAACTGCACATTGTATATTTGATTGAAGTCCTTGCGTTGGCCACATTAAGACTCTGTAATTTTTAATTAACTGTCAGTAGGCCTTCAGGTCCAGCTTTGGGACACAGAGAGAGTAGCAGTTGCTCTGGTCGGTGAATAATCTCCATCTGCAAATGGGCAATAGCAATGCAGCCTTTGGGATCTTATTAGATCCACAGCATTTGATACTGTAAACCATTCTGTTTTGTTCAGTCATCTGGAGATTAGAACAGGACTCTGATGGCCTGCCCCCATGTTACAGGTACTTACCAACAGAGGACCAGCTTAAAGCCCAGCTCTTGCCAGAGGCATGAGCCAAAGGGCTCTTGGCCTTGACTCTTAGCCTTTGCTTTGTGCTTGGTGACCTGTGGAGACTGTGACAAGAGACCTCCAGATTATGTCACACTACAACAGGAGTTGGAGGCCAGAGACTGAAAACAGACAGAGGATTGTATCTGGCAGCTGGCTCTGCTGGTGGGATTTTGAATTATGTGTCAGGGCAAATGTACATGCAGGGAAGCGGTACCATAGCTGAGGTACTGGTGGGTAGAGGAAGGTACGTTTCTGATAGGAGGGTGGACCAGGTGAGATGAAGGAAGGGTTGTCAGATTATAACAATTTTTTTTTCTGATCCTTCTCCCAACCAAGAGTTCCATGTAATCTTGCTACCCATCTATCAGGTCTGGAAGTTCTGCTGAATGCCAGGTCAGTTCAAAATACATCCATCATTCGGGATTTTATACTTGATGAAGAGAAATTGGTGAGGGAAGAGGGAGGGGTGGAAGAGGGAGGATTTTCCCAACTCTGCCCCCCTGTGTTCCTGACACATTCTCATAAGTGTAGTGAATAGGGAGAGAGAATGGTTTACCAGGGTCGTTTTCGCAGTCACCTCCAGCCGGCGCGACCCCTCTCTTCACCGCGCAGGATCTGCGCGGATTTCGCACTAAATGCCGCAGAGCAGCCTTTTGCGCCGGAAACTCCCGTCGCAAAAGCCGCTCAAACGTAAATTGCCAAAAAGCAGTTTGGCGTTTGCGCGGCTTTTGCGACGGGAGTTTCCGGTGCAAAAGGCTGCTCCGCGGCATTTAGTGCGAAATCCACGCAGATCCTGCGCGGTGAAGAGGGGGGTCGCGCCAGCTGGAGGTGAGTACGAAAACGACCCAGGTGTTTTGTTACCCAGGTATTCAGCGTAAATAGGTAAAAGGATTTTCAGCTATGATTCAGCAATTACAGTCTTTCCCACAAAGGACTGAATACTTCACAACTGGGCCAAACTACAGTAAATATATACAGAGGGAAGATTCTTGCTTTTCTTGTTAGAACATTTATCCCATGTTAGGAGGTTTACTGGTTCTAATTACCAAAATGCAGTTTTCCTTAGAGGTGTAGGCTTACCCTTTCACTTCACACTCATTGGCTCTCAGAAAGTGCCCAGGCAGATTTGGTTATTTGGAATTTTACCAACCCAAAATAAGTTTTCTTTCCTAAACCCAGGGGGTTTTTGTAGAAAAAGCCCAGCAGGAATTGATTTGCATATTAGGCCCCTCTCCTGGACACTAAGCCAGCCGGAACTGGGTTCCTGTGCAATCCTGCTCAAAAAAAGCCCTACCTAAGCCTACCCACTCTATCTAAAAATGCCATTAAATATCCTGACTAAACTGACTCTAAACCTGAGCCTAAAACCTGAGTTTTTCCTCCCCCTTTTAAAAACTGAGGCTCGCTTACCTGCTCCCATTCAGGGGCATTTGGTAGACTCTGAGTGGCTGACAATTACTTAGATTTGCCTAAAGCTATAATCCTAAGGATTGGTTCAGAGTCCTGGAGGAAAGGGGAGATGATTGCTACACTCAGGCCTCAGATTCAGTGGCAGCTCACAGGAGTGCAGCTCCTGAACCTTTCTGAGAGTTCCTCCTCCACCTTCTGAGAGTTCCACCTCCTTGTCCATTGAATAGTAGGTACAGCTGCATAACAATCCCTGGATGAGCTCCAGCACCTATTTTTCTACAAAACGACCCCTGGTTACACCATACAAGAGTAGGGTTGCCAAGTCCAATTCAAGAAATATCTGGGGACTTTGGGGGTGGACCAGGAGACATTGGGGCGGAGCCAGGAACAAGAGTGTGACAAGCATAATTGAACTCCAAGAGAGTTCTGGCCATCACATTTAAAGGGACAGCACACCTTTTTAAATGTCTTCCTTCCATAGGAAATAATGAAGGATAAGGGCACCTTCTTTTGGGGCTCATAGAATTGGACCCCCTGGTCCAATCGTTTTGAAATTTGGGAGATACTTTGGGGAGAGGCACTAGATACTATATTGAAAATTTGGTGCCTCTACCTCAAAAAACAGCTCCCCCAGAGCCCCCGAAACCTCCAGATCAATTCCCCATTATACCCTATGAGAAGACGTTTCCCTCTCCACCCCCCTCCACCCCCCCCGCATTTCTGGTAAATCTGATGCAGGGGACTCTGTACTCACGAGTTGCTGCCAGCTTCTCACAGCAACACAGGCACACCAGCTGGGCACTTTATGGCATGGAATAGGAAGCCGGCAGAACTCACTCACCTCCGGAGGTGCAAAGGCACATGGTCCTTTGGGGGCGTGGCTGGGCTCCCCTCCCTTCACCGGCCAGCTGACTGGGGGCGGGAAGCAGCCTGAGAAAACGGAAGAGCTCTGGCTGCTGCGATCGAAGGGCTGCCGTTCTCCCTCTCCGCTCCCCCCCGCTTTCCCTTTTATGGCCAGCGGGGGGAGGAGGCTCCAAATCGGGGGTCTCCAGGCCTAGCGGGGGATTTGGGAACCCTATACAAGAGGCAACCAGCTATATGAAGGAGTGTGTAACTGTGCAGGGCCTCAGATTGTGGGAAACATCCTTTACAAATTAATGCCTATCCACTGTCTACTATAACCTTGCTCCTAACAATCCCTCACCTACACTATCAGAAACAGTTGTCAGATGGCATAGTAGGCGAAATGGCCTTGCCCCAAGACACTTTCTGCCTTCCTGTTGAATGTGAAGCACTTGGAAAGCACAAGAACCTGTTTTTTAAGTACTGTAGAACTGCAGGCTAGCTACATCACACAGCTCATCTGACGTTTGAATCATCTGAAGTTTCTGCACTGACTAAACTCCTCTGTGGGAGATAATGGAGCTGCATCTTATAAAGGTCCTATAAAAGAGAGCCGTTTAAGTAGGTCAAGAGAGTGGACTTTTTCCTTACACTTGTCCAGTGTTTCAGACCATGTCTGGTTATTCTTTAGAGCAGGAGCTTCCCAACCTTCTGGCAGATGAGGGCTGCAAATACAGTGCCCAATGCTTAAAGAGGTAATGTTACAAAATTATTAAACTACTGATTTAGATCAAAAGTAAACATTCAGAGATAATTGAAGAAATGTTAACTTGAACACAATTCATTTTGGAACAACCGTGGAACCTTTTTATCTAGCTAGGCATGCTTACCTAGTCAGTGTGACTTTTGTGGCTGTTTTCTGTTAGCCAAGGCATTAATGTCAAAATCAACGTTTGTGACAGACACTCATACAATGTCATCTAAATGTTCATGTGTAAGTCTTGACCTACACTTGGATTTCACAATTTTCATCTTGTTAAAAGTCTGTTCACTGATGTATGTCGTGTCAAAAACTGTGAACATGCCTGCAGCAAATTTCCTTAGGTGGATAAATATATGGTAGACAAGAATAGAAATCTAACAGACTATTTTCTTTGTTGATGCTGAGATGATCACTGACTTGCAAATCAATTCGTTCCATCTGGAAAAAGATAACTTGCATCTTCTGGTGCTACTTCACATGGATTCTGAAACAATCTTATTTCCTTTCCATGCTTATGGCAATCACTGAATCTGTTCTGGAATTCCACTTGCAATAGGTTCAGTGCTTTGATGTGTCTTTCAACACTGAATTGTAAATTCCCGCCCTTCCCAAGTTTTAGTCTGTTGCAGCATGTGAAGTTTGAAAAGTTACCTCACTAACTTGCTTCAAAACATGTGTAGTTTTGCTTCAAAAGCTTTCAGTTCAGATTACATGTCACACACAAGCTTTCCTTTTCCCTGCAACATTAGATCAATGTGTTCAGATGCTCTGCGATATCAGTTAAGAAAGCCAAATCAAAAAATCCATTCAGGGTCAGAAAGTTCTTGACATTTTCATCAAGTTAATGATGAAGACTGAAAAAAGTTTGAGGACGTTGCCTCTGCTGAACTACCTGACTTCTGCATGGTACAACACATCTCCATAGTCTGCATCTATCTCTGAGAGAAAATTTTAAAACTGATGATGAGTAAGGCCATGATGTCTGATGCATTTAATTCTGAATACAACACTACACATCACACTTTCCCACTGAAGAATCTTACTACACAAGGCTTGCTGATGGATGATGGAGTGAAATTGCATGGGTAGTGTGCCATTTAATTTCAGTATCTCTTTATTGATTCTTGCAACTACATCAGTTTTACCTTCCACCGTATTTCTTGTGCCATCAGTTGTGATGCTTTTCAATTTATTCCAACTCAGACCAAGATTTTCTAGTGTTTTCTGGTTATAGTACCTGTAAAGTGCACACAACTCTCCTGTAATTCTGAAATTTGAATCTATCCCCAATACTAATTAGTAGCTGAGCAGTATCTATAATGTCATTAATCTTGTCCAGGGCTCCTTTTGTAGCAGGAGCTCCTTTACTTATTAGGCCACACACCCCAGATGTAGCCAATCCTCCAAGAGCTTACAGTAGGCCCTGTAATAAGAGCTCTGTAAACTCTTGGAGGATTGGCTACATCAGGAGTGTGTGGTCTAATATGCAAAGAAGCTCCTGCTACAAAATGAGCCCTGCTCTCATCTAATGCCAAAGAAAAAAAATCAAAATGTAATGCCTTGACAATCAGTGATATATGCAGTTCTTCTTCAAACTGGCTCACACATGTCCAACGTTTAAAGACTGTATTGCAAGCTCTGCAAATGGCAGGCTTGAAAACTAACTTGGGGAAGAGCAGAAATGGAAACACCTGGATTTCTTGGTTAGACAATTATGTATGAAGCCTTTACCTCACAAGATAGCAACATTGGAATAGAACATAATTCCAACAACGAAAACACAAATGTGGAGGTTAATAGATCTTGTAGGCTACTATATCAAATTTATACTGTATTTTGTCTGATTAGTCGGCTCTTTCTCTGATTGCCCCCCAAAATACCAGCCCAATTGGGTTGTCTGGACTTCCATCCAACAATAGGTCTTTGATACCATCATTGCCACAATATCCTGCTCTATGGACTCTGGATTTTAATAAATCTTTCATAGTCCATAGACACACATCCAACTCTGATTTGAGAGCCATTTTATCCCAAGAGGTCCAGGGCCAAGAACACCCAACAATCTTTATTAGACAGAAATTGCACTCTATGGAGAAGTAGTATGCCATGGTGGAAAAACAATGGTGATCGGAAGCATCACAAGATTACCTAATCAATAATCCTTTTATGTTGATCACTGCCCATTATGATGGATAGCTCAGAGGAAGGCTCAAACACCTGCATCTTAAGGTGGTATCTCTTCCTTCTACCTTTTAGCTTCTCCATGCAACAATGCCTACATATGAGCACAGACTGCAAATCCATTTTTCAAGGATGAAAAAATTTCAACAATGGACTCTGGGGGGTGTGTGAAAAAGCTCCGTTGCCACCTTACATGAGTGCATCCTTCCCAGTACCTCTGGTGGGGCAGAGGCTGGAGGAGTCAAAAGCAGCCTTCCCAAGCACACCCAGCTGAGAGGCCAGGACTGTTGGGGCGGAGCCCAGTTTGGCAGTGGCAGGGATGAGGCCTCATAAGAGCATAAGAGAACCCATGTTGAATCAGGCCAATGGCCCATCCAGTCCAACACTCTGTGTCACACAGTGGCCCCAAAAAATTAATTATATACACACACACACACACATAGACACACCCCTCTTGAAGCTGGCTATGCTTGTAGCTGCTACAACCTTCTGTGGCAGTGAATTCCACATGTTAATCACCCTTTGGGTGAAGAAGTACTTCCTTTTATCCATTCTAGCCTGACTGCTCAGCAATTTCATCGAATGCCCACGAGTTCTTGTATTGTGAGAAAGGGAGAAAAGTACTTCTTTCTCTACTTTCTCTATCCCATGCATAATCTTGTAAACCTCTATTATGTCACCCCTCAGTTGACGTTTCTCCAAGCTAAAGAGCCCCAAGCGTTTAACCTTTCTTCATAGGGAAAGTGTTCCAAACCTTTAATCATTCTAGTTGCCCATTTCTGCACTTTTTCCAATGCTATAATATCCTTTTTGAGGTGCGGTGACCAGAATTGTACACAGTATTCCAAATGAGACCACACCATCAATTTATACAGGGGCATTATGATACTGGCTGATTTTTTTTCAATTTCCTTCCTAATAATTCCCAGCATGGTGTTGGACTTTTTTATTGCAATCGCACACTGTCTTGACATTTCCAGTGAGTTATCTACCACGACCCCAAGATCTCTCTCTTGGTCAGTCTCTGCCAGTTCACACCCCATCAACTTGTATTTGTAGCTGGGATTTTTGGTCCCAATGTGCATTACTTTGTACTTGGCCACATTGAACCTCATCTGCCACGTTGACGCCCACTCACCCAGCCTCAACAGGTCCCTTTGGAGTGATCTTTGGAGTGGATGAGGTGCCTTTGATGAGGAACTATGACTCCTTCGTCCACATGTTTGTTCACCCCCTCAAAGAAATGTAACAAGTTAGAGAGGCAAGATCTTCCCTTACAGAACCCATCCTGAGTCTTCCTCAATAACTTATGTTCATCAATGTGCCCACTCATTCTGTCCTTGATAATGGTTTCTACCAACTTTCCCGGTATTGAAGTCAGACTGACTGGCCTGTAATTTCCCGGATCTCCTCTGGAACCCTTTTTAAAGATGGGGGTGACATTTGCTACCTTCCAGTCCTCAGGAACAGAGGCAGATTTCAATGAAAGATTACATATTTTTGTCAGAAGATCCACAAGTTCAACTTTGATTTCTTTCAGAACTCTTGGATGTATGCCATCCAGACCTGGTGACTTATTAGTTTTTAATTTGTCTATCAGCTGTAAGCCCTCCTCTCTTGTCACCTCAATCTGACTCAGGTCTTTCAACACCCCTTCCAAAATAAGTGGTTGTGGAGCAGGCAAACACTTCTCATCTTCCACAGTGAAGACGGAGGCAAAAAATGCATTCAGCTTCTCAGCCATTTCCCTATCCTCCTTCAGTAATTCTTTTACCCCTTGGTCATCCAAGGGCCCCACTGCCTCCCTGGCTGGTTTCCTGCTTGTAATATACTTGAAGAAATTTTTATTGTTGGTCTTTATGTTTTGTACAATAGTCCCTTTTTGCCTCATAGTCCCTTTTTGCCTGCCTGATCACAGTCTTGCATTTGATTTGCCGCAGCCTGTGTTCCCTTTTATTAATCTCACTTAGACTAGCTTTCCACCGCTTAAAGGAGTCCTTTTTACCTTTTACAACTTCCATTACTTTGTTAACCATGCAGGCCTTTTCTTATACCTGTTTGTGCCTTTCCTAACTTGTGGTATATATTTTATCTGAGCTTCTAGGATTGTAGTTTTAAATAGCCTCCAAGCTTCCCCAAGGGTTTTGACTGTATTTACCTTTCCTTTTAGTTTCCTCTTCACATGCCTCCTCATCTCAGAGAATTTACCCCTTTTAAAGTTAAACGTGGTTGTGCTGGTCTTTTGGGGCAACTTGCTATTTATACAAATGGTGAAATCAATAATGTTATGTCAGAAACAGATTCCAACCCAGGGGCCAAGCTTATCAGAGGCAGCAGGGAGGGGCTCACTGCAAGAGCCTAGAAACCTGGTAGCCCTCCTTGTTGGCTAGTTTGGTGTAGTAGTTAAGTGCGCGAACTCTTATCTGGGAGAATCAGGTTTGATTTTTCACTCTTCCACTTGCAGCTGCTGGAATGGTCTTGGGTCAACCATAGCTCTTATAGGAGTGGTCCTTGAAAGGGCAGTTTTCTCAGCCCCACCTACCTCACAGGATGTCTATTGTGGGGGGGGATGGTAAAGGAGATTGTGACTGCTCTGAGACTCTGAGATTCAGAGTATAGGGCAGGATATAAATCCAATATCATATTCTTCTTCTAGTCTTTCTGAGTGCAAGGAGTCAGATTAGGATGGGGAAAGGGCCCAGGTGTATTTGAAAGGAAGAAGTAATAAGGGCCAGTAACTTCACAGGCCAGGGATTGTCTGGGACACCAGCAGGGGCAGAATCTGGCCCTGGATTGGATGTCAGTGGGGAAGGAGTGGAGACAATGAGGACTTTTAAAAGCTCCTGGTGATGGCCAAGGAGGAGAACGGGGCTCAGCTTAAGGCTGTGAGAGCTACTGCCTCTGGAAAAGAGAAAAAAGGTGAAGCAGCCCCCTATGATTTCAACTCTGAGGCAAAAGGGCTTGCAGCAAGATGACAGAAAGGCAGTCAGATGAGACTGATTTACCAACAACCAGTGGTATTTCTTCAGAAGCAAGAACAAAGTAAAGTAATACTAGCAATTTATTTATAGTATTGATGATGGTAGTATTGTACAAGCAACATGTATTAAGGGACACGGGTAATCAATGCAAAATGATGTGCCAAACAATAACTGTATAGGCTGTGTTTGAGGAATTATAACTATATTGAAAAACTTTGCCATAAATGTTATGGTTGAAATTGCGTCAGGAACTTATTTCCCCCCAGTAAAAGTAAGGGAAAAGCCCATCACAATACTGCTGCATTCAGAAGATACAGTGTTAATGTCCTGTACTCAACTCTGCCTCAGAACATGATTGAAACAATTCAGTTTACAATGTTTTTAATATTAACTATGATAAAAATAAGCTTTTGGTTTTTTAGCAGAAGGGTTTTGATATGAGCCACAGCGGTGCATTTGAGGATTCCGCCCCCACCAAATTAGTCCTACCCTCTAACTGGCCATCCCTCCCAGTTCCCCTTCTTCCCTCCCCATCCTTACAGAGCCCACATGAGCTGCTGCATATCTTTTTTGCAGTCCAACTGGGCTTTGCTGGTGTCTGGCTCTCCAGAGTAGAGCAGAGAGGGGTAGGAGGCTGGCTGCACAGGTGGGCCATTCTCTACTAGCTATGCAAATAGTAAATAGACCCCCACAAATTATTAATGAAGGGGCGTGGCTAGTAACGTCACTTCCGGTGACATCACCAGAAACTGTCAACCCCATGCATAATTAATGAAGGGGTGTGGCCAGTGACATCACTGGAAACTGTGTCATCAGGGTCATGACCCCAATGACGTCACCCAGGTCATGACCCCAGAGTCAGGTGACCAGAAACTGCATCAAATGGAGGACGGAAGTCACCTATTTTGGGGGCGCCACCATGATGTAGGCACCCCATATTTTTAATTAAGCGCCTCCGACTAGGAGGTGTCCTGTCTAGCCCCATCCCCACATGACCTGACCCCACCAATCACCATCTATGCCCCACCATGATGTAGCTACCCCACATATTTAATTAATTAAGCACCTCCTCCAGGAAATGACCTTACTGACTCACACCACATGGCATAGCCAGGCCAATCAGTGTCTACGTCCACCCCGCTGTGATGTAGCAACCCTGCAGATTAAATGAGCAGGCCAGAAATCACATGTGTAGCCCCATCCCCTGCCCCCTTCTCCAGCACCACCCACTGCAACGTCATTGAACTTCCGCCTGTGGCACCCTACCCCGGAAAATGGGGGCTGCCACTGAGAAGGTCTGAATAGGTCCTTGTGACTCCTCTAACAACATGCCCAGTCACCCCTGGCCAATAGCAAATGGCCTGGGGCCCACCCTCACCAGGTTATTTTAGAAAGAAGCCATTTGTGCTTGAACACACATGCGCAGGCTCTTGCTGAGAACATGGAAACTCCTGCCAGTCCCTTGGTACTTTCCAGCCTGCCACCATTGGTGAGACAAAATTTTAAAAGGAGATATGTGAGCAGTTCTGAGGATGAAGAATTTGTTCCCACAAAACTCCATTTCCTGGGGTCTATTTCTGATGAAGAGACACGCGTTAGTATGGACAGCGGGGAGACAACAGCTGACGTGCTAGCTAAAAAGGGTGTTTCCCAAATTTTGCAAGGCCTCCTGGAAGATTTCCCAGACATTCAGAAACGTATTCCCTACAGCACCCAGGTTTTCCAAGAGATTCCTGATTCCCAAGAGCTGATTCCAAGTGAGAACTCTATGGCACAGGTAATTTGGGAAAGCGGGGTGGGGGGGGAGTAGATAAGGTTATTGAAAACAGACTTTGCATAGTGCTTTTAACTGAAAAAAATCTGCTTTTAATTTTCTAGTATTCTGCCTGCATTGAGCCACAAATTCTAGATTTAAAATTGGCTGAAGCAACAGAGGAGAATATTCCTTCAGAGGCGAAGATCTCCACACAGGTATGGACCCCAGTTGTTGAGTGTTGTGTGGTGGGTGTGGGGGCTTGTAAAACTAAAATAAATGCTGTCTTTTTAACAGGAACAGCAAAAAATTCCATTTGGCATGACGCCCGGGGAACGAGTCATTGCCATGAGAAAGCTTTTAAACATGGAAGTTTTTGAATATTCTGACTGTATACCACCCCAAAAACAGAAATCAGCAATGTCTGCATTAGTTTGTGCTGCGGTCTATACAATAACAATGCATTTTGTTATTTGTTCAGTTAAAAGCACTATGCAAAGTCTGTTTCCAATAACCTTTTCTACTCCCCCCCACCCCCCATCCCCCTTTCCCAAATTACCTGTGCCATAGAGTTCTCGCTTGGAATCAGCTCTTGGGAATCAGGAATCTCTTGAAAACCTGGGTGCTGTAGGGAATAAGCTCCTGAGTGCAATGTAATGAATTTTTATATGATTCTTGTGAAGGATGCCAGCTTCAATCGCCCGGACAGAAATCTCATGCATGTGTTTCTTGGTCTGAACAAATAGTAGACTGCAAGGTTACTGGCAGGTTAGCATAATTGATAGATTGGCTAGAGGAGGGAGTAGGTTCAGCTGTTTCACTGGTCTGAAGTTCTGGTGGACACCAGCAGGAGATGATTGGCCTGGGGATTCTAGTACTCCCGGGGAGGGGAAGGTATGACGGTGGGAACAGGCAGAATTATAAGGGAAGGAGCCCGAGACATGACAGTGCTCGACCCCCTTCCAGCCCGTGTCTCATCCCGACGGTGGCAGGTAGTGGGGCCAGGTTAAATTACTCACCTCCGTCACTGGTGTTATGCAATGCCAGGTTCATAAATAATAAGACCTCTACCCTTTGGAAGTTCCTGTTTGAGCAGGATATGAACCTGGCATGCATGACCGAGACCTGGGTGCGCGATGGGGAGACCGTAGCTCTCTCCCAGATGGCCTCCCCAGTATACTCTGTCTTTCACCAGTCACGGACTAGCAGGTGAGGGGGAGGGATGGCTCTATTCATACGAGAGGCTTACTCCTTCCGGGCTCTCCCGACCCTGGAGATCAAGGGCATTGAATGTGCCGGTCTGGAGTGGGACGTTGGGGAGGGGTTGGCGATCTGGCTGGTGTACCGCAACAGGCTGAGCATTGGAGTACCCGAGGCTTTTCATCCTGGGTGACTTCAATGTCCATGCTGATGACGCGACCTCCAGTCAGGCGATGGACCTAGTGTCATCCATGGCAACGCTAGGACTCTCCCAACTTGTTAAAACGCCCACTCACCAGGCGGGGCACATGTTAGACTTGGTCTTCGTGGCGGGAGTTTTAGTGGACGATATTACTGCTGAAGCAGTGCCATGGTCGGACCACTATGCCCTTAAGGCTCGTGTGGATGTCCCACCCCAAGCCCGTTTAGGCGGCGAACGTATTTTAGCTCACCCGTGGAGCCAGATGGACCCGGAACAGTTCCAGATGGCTCTATGGGATCCCTGGTCTCCTGGCGATTCCTTGGATGACCTGGTGGAGTTTTGGAATGACAGACTCTCCAGAGCCATCAATGAAATCGCACCTAAGCGTCCTCTGTGCCCTCGTCCAAAGCCAGCACCTTGGTACAACCAGGAGTTGTGGCAATTAAAGCGAGGACTCAGACAACTAGAGAGGCAATGGTGGCGTACTTGAGACAAGGGACTAGAACATCTTATAGAGAGTTTATGAAGTCCTATGAGATGGCAGTCAAAGCCACAAAGAAAACATACTTTGCAGCTAAGATTGCGTCTGCAATTTCACGCCCGGCACAATTGTTCAATACAATTTGGACTTTTACAACACTGCCACAAGGCAGACCAAATTCTAAGGAATTGGAGATCGGCTGTGAGGCTTTTGCAAATTTCTTTGCAGATAAGATTGTGTCGCTCTGCCGCGACCTCCCCGCCACATTGGAGACAGTATGTGAACCCGAGGCTTCGTGCCTGTCTTCGGATTGTGTTCTGGACTGTTTCAATGTTCTCAGCCTGGAGGAAGTTGACAGGATCCTCTTGTCTGCATGCTCTACAACTTGTGATCTGGACCCTTGCCCCTCCTGGCTTATTAAAGCTTGCCAGAGGGAGCTCAGATCCCTGATGGAAGGGCATTTTCCAGCACCTCATAAAGAGGCGGTGGTCCGCCCTCTCCTGAAAAAATCAACGCTAGATCTGGCCGAATTGGCACACTATCAGCTGGACTCGAATTTATCCTTTTGGGGTAAACTCATTGAGAGGGCAGTGGCGTTGCAGTTACAGAGTTTTCTGGAGGATGCTTTCATTCTCGATCCCCATCAGTCCGGCTTTTGCCCCGGTCACGGGATGGAGACAGTGCTGGTTGCTCTGGTGGATGACCTTCAGCGGCATCTGGACCGAGGCGGCTCGGTAGTACTGATGTTGTTAGACCTATCAGCAGCGTTCAATACAGTTGACCATCGGTTGCTGACTTGCTGTCTCTCCGACGCAGGGATTCAGGGGCTGGCCTTACAATGGCTTGACAGTGTGCGTGGGAAGTTCTTCGGTTTGAGTACTCTGACAAGTGCAGCTGCAGCTGCTGTGCTAAAAAGACAAACTCCAAAACAGCCGTTTAAACAGATATATTTGGGGTAAAGGCGGTAGAGGCAGTTATAGGCAGTCCAAAGGTTCATACACAGATAATCAGTCCAGTCAAGACAACAGCACAGAATCAGTATCCAGTAGAGTAGTCAACATACCAGTCCATACATCAATCCTTATCCAGTTCTTATCCAATCCTTCAGAGTAACAGTCTGAGTTCAAGATATTGCTCCTCTCTTACACACCGTCCTCCTCTCCTCGTATCACCCACAGTGACTGAGAGTTAGACCTCTGCTATTATAGTACAGCTAGCCAATCACAATCATTGATTAGTAAACTAGCTGCAAATGCTACTCTCGTGACATGCATTATCCTGTATAGCTGGAGTTACATAACTATTACTCAGCATTTTGCTCTCTTAAAGAACCCAATGCTGTCATGGCTTTCCTCTTTCCTCGATGGTCGGGGACAAAGGGTGGCGATTAGGGGTGAACTGTCCCAGAGGAACACGCTTGATTGCGGGGTGCCTCAGGGGGTGGTGCTTTCCCTGATGTTGTTCAACATCTACATGTGCCCCCTTGCCCAGATTGCCCAGAGGTATGTGTTGGGTTGTCACCAATATGCTGATGACACCCAGCTTTATCTACTCATGGATGGCCAGCCTGACTGTGTCCCAGAAAATTTGGACATGGTGTTACAAGCCATGGCTAGATGGCTCAGGCTGAGTAGATTGAAACTAAACCCAAAGAAGACAGAGGTCCTTTGCTTGGGTCGACGTGGTCCAGGAAGGGAAATTCCCCTACCAGCCTTTGACGGTGTGCCACTGACAATGGCACACAGGGTCAAGAGCTTGGGGGTACTATTGGAGCCTGCCCTGGCAATGGAGGCCCAAATAGCAGCCACTGCTAAGTCCGCATTCTTTCATCTTAGGCGGGCAAGGCAGCTGGCCTCTTTCCTGGAACATGATGATCTGGCAACAGTGATCCATGCAACGGTCACCTCAAGGTTGGACTACTGTAATGCCCTTTACATGGGGCTGCCCCTGTGCCGAATCCAGAAGTTGCAGCTAGTGCAGAATGCCACTGCCCAACTGTTATTAGGGCTCCCCAGTTGGGAGCACATTCAGCCGGGGCTCCGGGGACTGCACTGGCTGCAAATAATATACTGAGTTCGGTACAAGGTGCTGGTTATTATCTTTAAAGCCCTACATGGCTTAGGACCTGCCTACCTTAGGGACTGTCTCTCCCCACATGTTCCCCAGATGTTCCCCAGAGAGTGCTTAGATCTGGTTCTCAAAATCTACTAACAATCCCCGGGCCGAAGGAGGCCCGTCTGAAGTCAACCAGGGACAGGGCCTTTTTGATTACAGCCCCTTGCTGGTGGAACCAGCTACCGGAAGACGTAAGGGCCCTGCGGGACCTTGGGCAGTTCTGCAGGGCCTGTAAGACAGTCCTCTTCCGGTTAGCATATAACTGACCGGTACCTGAAAACCCCCAAAAGAAGGTTTGTAGGATAGCACATTGATAGATCATTTTTTTGTTTTCTTGTTTTAACTGCTGTAAACTATTTAATGTATTTTAATATTCATTAATCTTATTGTTAGAATTTTATGTTGTGAGCCGCCCTGAGCCGCCTCAGTGGGGAGGGTGGGATATAAATCGAATAAAATGAAATGAAATGAAGGTTAAATTTGTAATTGATAAAATGTCAATACATTCGATAATGCAAGTTGTGACCTCGGTTGCCTATTCATTGAAATGTCTGCTCTTCATGCAAGGAGGGACGGTGGCTCATTGGTAGAGCATCTGCTTGGGAAGCAGAAGGTCCCAGGTTCAATCACTGGCATCTCCAAAAAAGGGTCCAGGCACATAGGTGTGAAAAACCTCCGCTTGAGACCCTGGAGAGCCGCTGCCAGTCTGAGAAGAC